>NC_058132.1:39914189-40003437 GCF_016433145.1 Gracilinanus agilis
GTGATTCTTAGTATTGATTCTAAGATAGAAGATTAGGTTTTCAAATGTTTATTATGGCAGCTAGGTGTTAAGATTCTCACAACAAAATTGGTGGAAAAGTACTACTATTATTACAATTAAAAGAATTGAGGCACAGAAGCAAAGTGACTTAGGATCACATAGCTAGTAAATATGAACTCAGATTTGAACTCAAGTTTTCCTAACTGAAAACCCAGCTTTCTCACCACGCTAGAAGGAATTTCCAAATTGGATATTCCCAAACTGATAAAAACCATAGATTCAGTCCTTGTCCCCTAAATGTGTGGTTTGAAGTCACAGACATACCTATGTAGTGCTATATCTGACCAGTATCTACTAGGCAATCAGATGTATTCCCGACTGTTAATCAAACTTCCTAATATCATCTCCATTCCTACCCTTTACTGAGCATTATGGCAGCAAGAAGAGAATGGGGGCCATTAAGGCATAGTCTCACCATGATTGATGGAGGTTCCATAATGCTTCTGAAAATGTTACCTGAGCATCACTCATACAGTGAGTGGGGCTTTGACATGCTTCTTTAAAATGTTCATAAATCCTGGGTTTTAAGCACGCATTACCCTTGCTCCTGTTCCCAGCACAGCAGGCATTTACAGCTGTTTGATTTTTACCAGGTGATATGAAACCATTATTAATTCAGTCAAATGGCTCTACTCTAATAGTTCATTGTGCCTGGCAGTTCTAGAAAAGCCATCTTGATTTCCCCACTATTCCAAAGCCATCTCTATCTCCCTCCTACATTGTTCATGGACCATATCTTTGCTCTCATCATCTCAGCAAATGTTTCACTGTTTCTGTTAATAACTGAAATCCCTCTTCTGACCATAACCTCATTTCCTTTCATCTTTGTGTCCTTCTTCTCTGAAACCTATTGGGTAGTTTTCCTTACCCCCAAACCTAAAACTTCTCTTTCCCATTTTCCTGGAATTAATAAATCCCTTTCCTTGTTAAGTTTATGAGCCAGTGTGAAGTTCTATTTTAGACCCTACCAACCAATTCCATACATTACCTAGACAAAATCTCCATCCAGGCAAGCACTGAACCCAGCTGTGGTCTAGAGAGCAAGACTGCAGTTTTGAAGACATCCTGGTCCTTTATCTACTTTAGGCTTTAAGAAATAATCTTTTGACTGAGGAAGTTGCTAATCTCAGTGGGATTATTTCCTATATGTCAACTAATTTAGCCCTGGGATAACCAAGTTTAAATAGTCCCCATTCCTGATCTAAAAGGGGAATCTGTTAAAACTGTTATTCCTTCTGCTGTAACTGCCTTAGGAAGGGGAGAAGAAAGAATTCTATTGACTCATACCCCTCCCCCTTGCTAGGATAGCCAGCTTCATCCTTGGCTCTGACTCTATTACCCATCATTGCTAATTTGACTCAATCTTACAATATAAATGCACACACAAATACCTACACAAAAATTAAATAAACACAAGGTAATTTTGTTGTGAAAGAACTGTCACCTCTCTTTATTTACACACCACTCTAATTCAGACTCTCATTGCCCCTTTCCTGGACTATAACAATAGCCTTGTAATTAGTCTCCCTGCTTCTATTCTCTCATCTATCACATCCATCATCCATGAAGCTATCCTACTGATCTCTTTTGAAAAATATTTTAGTTTAATTTTATAAATGGATTATTTTTTCATTTTCAGTTTTATTATATTCAGCTTTGAACTCTGTCCCTCACTTCTCCTACTTTATAAAAGAAAAAATTACAAACATGCATGGTTAAGCAAAACAAAATCCTGCATTAGACATGTTGCAAATAGTTAAATAAATAAATGAAGAAAGGAAGGAAGGAAGGAAGGAAGGAAGGAAGGAAGGAAGGAAGGAAGGAAGGAAGGAAGGAAGGAAAGAAGGAAGGAAAAGAAAGCTGCATTTTGCTAATCAGGTTTTAATGTGCGTCCAGGTAAGTAAATGGCAAGTCATTTCAAGGAGAGGAAAAGGACAATTGTTAGAAGGGGAGCGCATGATCAGAGATCTGGGATCTCATGGGCCATCAAGTCCAAACTCCCATTTAGCAGAGGAAGAAACTAAGGCTCAGGTTAAGTGAAGCATCCAAGTCACAGAAGGGTCAAAGAGAAGATCTTGAACCCATAGCCTCAGATTCCAGAGCCAGGGTTTTGTCTGCTATACCAACCTACCTCCATGAAAAAGACAAGACCTGGTGTACAAGGTGAAACCCTAACTGGGCTTTGAAGAAAACTAGAGATTCGCAGCAAGTACACTGAAGAAATGGGAGGAGTGCCTGGACAAAAGCAGAGATGGAATGCAAGGCTGTGTAGGGGGGAGCGGCTAGCAGGTAATTTTGATAGGAGCAGAATGTAATGGAAGAGGAATATTGCAAAGGCCCTTAAAATGCCAGGCTGAAAGGAGCCATTGAAGATTTCTGAGAAAGAGGAAGATGACTTGGTAAAGACCTATGCTTTATAAACATCAACTTGACAGTTATGTGGAAGATGAATCACAGAACAGAAAGCAACAGACGGAATAAGAGGCTATTAATACAAAGAGCTGCTAGGTGGCTCAGTGGACAGAGTACTGGAGTCAGGAGGTCCTGGATTCAACTCTAGCTTCTAGACACTTCCTAGCTATGTGACCCAGGACAAGTTACTTAACACTGATTGCCTAGTCCTTACTGATCTTCGGCCTAGGAACTGATACTTAAGTACTGATTCTAAGACAGAAAGTAAGAGTTTTTAAAAAAGAAAAGGCTATTACAATAGTCCAAGAAAAAGAGCTATAAAAACTATGATTCAGCTATAATATCACTACTGGGTCTGAATCCCAAAGAGACAAAAAAAAAAAAAAAAAAAAAAAAAGGAAAATGATATGCACAAAAATATTTATAGCTACTCTTTTTGTAGTGGCAAAGAATTGGAAATTATGGAGATGTCCATCAATTAGGGAATGGCTGAACAAATTGTAGCATATGATTGTAATGGAATACCACTGTGTCATAAGAAATGACAAAGCAGGATTTCAGAAAAACCTGGGAAGACTTACATGAACTGATTCATCAGAACCGTACACAGTAACAGCGATATTCCAAGGATGATCAATTGTGAATGACTTAGCTATTCTCAGCAATGCAAGGATCCAAGACAATTCCAAAGGATTTATAATGAAAAATGGTAGCCACCTCCAGGAAAAGAAATGATGGAGTCTGAATACAGGTTGAAGAAAACTTTTAAAAGCTATTTTTAGGGGCAGCTGAATAGCTCAGTGGAGTGAGAGTCAGGCCTAGAGACAGGAGGTCCTAGGTTCAAACCTGGCCTCAGCCACTTCCCAGCTGTGTGACCCTGGGCAAGTCACTTGACCCCCATTGCCCACCCTTACCACTCTTCCACCTATGAGACAATACACCGAAGTACAAGGGTTTAAAAAAAAAAAACTATTTTTCTTGGTTGTTTTGGGTTTTTTTTTTTGTCTGTTTTCTTTCTATATATATTTTCTATAACATAGCTATAGTATGGAAATTTTGTGCAGGACCACACATGCATATGCATAATCCATATCAAACTGCCTGCCTTCTCCATGAGGAGGGGAGGGTGATTTGGAGGGGGAGAATTTGGAACTCAAAAATGTCAGAAAACATGTTAGAAGCAGTTCCCAGATGAAGAAATCAAAACTATAATCATATAAAGAAATGATCCAAATCACTAGTGATTAGAGAAATGCAAATTCAAACAACTCTTGAGTTACCACCTCACACCTATCAGAGTAGCTAGGGAAACCAAAAGGGGAAATGATAAATTTTGGAGGGAATGTGGAAAAAATAGGACACTAAGGAATGCACTGGGGTTTTTTTGTTGTTTTTTTTTAAGCCCTCGCCTTCTGTCTTAGAATCAATACTATGTATTGGTTACAAGGCAGAAGAGTGGTGAGGGCTAGGCAATGGGGGGGGGGAGGGGGCAGTCAAGCGATTTGTCCAAAGTCACAACAGCTAGGAAGTGTCTGAGGCCAAATTCGAACCTAGGACTTCCTGTCTTTAGGCCTGACTCTCAATCCACTGAGCCACTCAGCTGCCCCCAGAAATGCATTATTGGTAGAATTATGAACTGCCACAACCATTGTGGAGAGAAATATGGAACCATGCCCAAAGGGCCAGAAAACTATGTAGTACCCTTTGATCTAGCAATACTACTACCTGGTCTGTATCTCAAAGAGGTCAGAGATAAAGGGAAAAGATCTACTTGAACAAAAATATTTTTAACAACTCTTCTTGTAGTAGCAAGGAATAAGAAACTGAGAGGGAGTCCATCAGTTGGAGAATGGCAAAATAAACTGCTATAAGGGAAATAGAAAACTACTGTGTCATAAGAAATGATGAATAGAATGGTTCAGAAAAATCTGGACTTATATGAACTGATGCAAAGTGAAGTGAGCAGAACCAAGATAACTGTGTACAGTAATAAATATTGTAAGATGATCAACTCTGAAGGACTAAACTATTATCAGCAAAACAAGGTTCCAAGATAATGTCGAGGGACTCGTAATAAAAAAATTTTAAATGCTCTTCACAGCCAAAGAAACTGTTGGAATCTGATTGCAGACCAAAAAATGCCAACTTTCACTTTCTTTTTTTTTTTTTTAAACCCTTAACTTATGTGTATTGGCTCTTGGTGGAAGAGTGGTAACGGTGGGCAATGGGGGTTAAGTGACTTGCCCAGGGTCACACAGCTGGGAAGTGTCTGAGGCCGGATTTGAACCTGGGACCTCTCGTCTCTCACTTTATTTCTTTCATGAGTCTTTTATTGTATATGTGACATCATGTGTCTTCAGACACAACATGGGAATATAGAAATATGTGTTGCATGGAAGCTATTTACCACCTTGAGTGGGGAGGGAAAGAATCTGAATCAAAAAATGTCAGAAAGCAATTGTCAAAAATTGTTTCTGTAGGTCACTGAAAAAAACTTAAGAAAAAGAAAACAAATGTTAAAATTGCTTTTACATATAATTGGAAAAAAATAATATATATTTAAAAACAGCAATAGTCCAAGAAAGAGGTGCTGAGAATCTGAAAAGGAGGAATAGCTGTATGAGTGGAGAAGGGGCTAGATAAAGCTGTTGTAACAGAATCAACCGATTGCCCTCAGCATCCTGGTTTCCATATAACCTACCATGAATCATGCCAAATGAACATATTGGTTCAAGTCAACAAACACTAATTAAATATCTAGTATGTACTAACTAGGAAAACAGTAGCATAGGACCTGGAGCTAAGGGCTCTGGTTCTACTAGCTACATGGCCATGAGCAATGTATTTCATTTCCGAGTTGTGGTTTCTACATCTTTAAAATGAGTCTTGTATGAATATAGATGTGCTACAGCATGGGAAAAGAGACAAATGTCTCAATACTGCCCCCACCCCCCCAAAAAAGAACCTAGTTATACAGGCCAGGAGATGACCTTTAATTCCTGGCCAGTTCTAGAACTCTCATTAAAGAGATGGTTTACAAAGGAAGGAGCCACAAAGAAGTGCTCCTGTGACTTCGGGAATGGCTAACCTCCAATTTCTTTTTTTTTTTTTTTTTTAAGTTGTAAAATTAGTAGACGAGGGGTCTATGTGTATAATTTGTTTGCACATTGCCTTCCCAATCAGATTATAAGCTCCTTGAGGGCATGGACAGGAGTTTTCATTTCCCCAGCCTGCTTTTGCATTTCTTTGTATCTTCTGCACTTAGCATAGTGCCTGACACATAGGGGGTGACACATAAATTGACTGCTGACTGAAGAGAGATTTGCCAAGGGTCAAATAGCCAGGATATCGGGGGTTGACTTGAGTGCTAGTCTTCCTAACTGAGGTCAGGCAGTTCTCTCTCTCTCCTCAAAACACTTCTGCCTTTTTTACCATGAGTTCACTGATAGAATTTTTTTTTTAAACAGTAAGGGATGTTTTTCATTTTGTTTCTGTATCTTCAATGTCTAGCATAGTATTTTACATGTAGCATGTGTCTGAAAAATGCTATTTGGAAGGGAATGTTCATCAATCAGGGAATGACTGAAAAAAAATTCTGACATTTTTCCATAAGAAATGACAAATATGAAGAATTCTAAGAAATTTGGGAAGACTTACATGGGACAGAGTAAAGTAATATGGATCAAGAGAATCGATAATCCAGAGATCCCAATAATGTAAAGAAAAACAGTATCTATCAAAGTACATTGGAACTGATTAATACAATGAGTAATCATGAATCCAGTCAGGTTGACAAGCATTTTTTTTTTAATCCCTCATCTTCTGTCTTAGTATCAGTTCTAAGATCTAGTAAGGACTAGGCAATTGGGGTTAAGTGACTTGTCCAGGGTCACACAGCTAAGGAAGTGTCTGAGGCCACATTTTTTTTTTTATTTTTTTTTAAACCCTTAACTTCTGTGTATTGGCTCCTAGGTGGAAGAGTGGTAAGGGTGGGCAATAGGGGTCAAGTGACTTGCCCAGGGTCACACAGCTGGGAAGTGTCTGAGGCCAGATTTGAATGAGGCCACATTTGAATCCAGGACCTCTTGACTCCAGACCTGACTCTCTATCCACTGAGTCACCTAGCTGTCCCTGACAAGCATTTATATTGTGTCAGGCATTGTGTTAAATAAGCTTTAGGAATACAAAGAAATACAGAAACAGTCCCTGCTTGTGAAAAGGTCCCAGTTTGATAGGGGGAGCAAGACAAAAAAACGATATAGGGGCATAACACAAGCTCCAGACAGGCTAAAATGGAGATCATCTCAGCGGGAAAGGCACTAATGTTAAGGGAGATCAGGAAAGATTTTTTTGTGGAAGTGGGACCTCACCAGGGACTTAAAAGAAAGAAGTGAGGACTGATGGTGAAATATACCTCCAGCCTCTCAGCAGAGAAGTGGGAGCCAAGGGGCATGGAATAAGGCATGTGTTGTCAGATCTGGCCAACATGTGTCAAGGAGTTTGGATTAAGTTTAGTTCATCATTAAAAAGGAGGGTTCTTTTTGTGAAGGGAGGGAAGAGTCACTACTAGGTACTAGAGCAGCAAGGTGGAATACTTACTTACTCTTTTTAGACATTCTCATTGGTTCACTAATAACTTTTAGTTTGTAATACATCTCTGAGATCCAAACCCCATATTACTGGGCTAACCCTAACGTCCACACAGAACTTCCTCTCCTTCAGTCAGTCTTCCTGGGCTGAACTTCATTAAAGACAATGAAATAATCATCACCCACAAATCTAAGACTTAAAAACCAAAGCCACTTCTTCCATTCAGTCTTCAACAAGAGAATATTGCTTAAGCACAACGATTTTTACAAGGCACATTCAGTCCTTTCTACAGCCAAGATCCTACATGGGGGGTGTACCAGTCCCACTGTCTATCCCCTTGCTTCAGTCAGGCAGGTCACACAACTGGAGGACACAGGCTGGATATGGAACATAGATGGCAGCCCCCCAGTGCAAGCCAGTTCCCTATTAGGAGACAATGGGAAACAATGACGACTGCATGGGGCAACAGAATGAGCCTTAAACTGGGTATCAGGAGACTCCCTTGGTTTCTCAACCTGTTGCTGTCACTAATCAGCTATGGAAACCTGGGCGAGTCGTATCTTGGCTCTCCATGCCTCTCCCCAACTTGACAGAAGGGAACCTATATTAGCGGCTAGTTCTCTTCCATCCACCTTAAAATCTACGATTATACACCTTCCAGGCATTATTCCTTAGTTCTTCCCTCTGGGGCCAAACAGAATAAGTCTCAGCCTTCTTTCAACTGATAAGTCTTTCAAATACATTCCTTTTTCTTCGAGCTGAAGTCCTTAACTGTTCCATATCCAGCCTGTGTCCCCCAGTTGTGTGACCTGCCTGACTGAAGCAAGGGGATAGACAGTGGGACTGGTACAGCTTTTGTCTGAAAGCACCATGATTTGATTCAAAATGAGCCCATTGGCCACTAAAACTCACAAAGCAACATTAGAGATGTGATTTTAAAACTGACCCTTTCCAAATTTCACACGTGTATAATTTGTATTTGCTCATCACCCCCCCCCCCGCCCCAGTTTGTTCAATGACACCGCAAATAAGCATAAGTTTGTATCAAGCCCTCTGGGGCATACAAATCTGAGTAAGAGCTCCCTGACCCTCCAGCTTCCATGGGTAATAATTCCAATAATAGGCATTAAAAGCAACTTCTAGTTTTGAAAGGGACCTTGGTAAATCCTATGACATGGGAGTATTTGTTCTGATATGTAGAAGCTTTTCTTTAGAACTACCATCATGCTAAGCAAAGGGGAAAAAAATAACCCTATATTTGATACCGGAAAAGAGACACTTGGGAAAATAACCTCCCAGGCTAAGAGTGAATAAATATCAAGAGTTTAAGAATTGCTGGATGGAGGTCAGCATTTCAGGATTTTACTACTACTATCACTCAAAGTGAAGAACAATGCTTGTGATGGCCGGAGTTGGTAAAGAACAAGTATTCTACAGCCAACTTTGAAAACGCTGAACTTAAATCATGGATTCCCAAGTCAGCCTGTAAGGCTCCTGGATATTTCAAACCAAGCAGCCAACCAGGTAAGGAAGGCAGCATCTCCAAAGGCAAATTGGTCCAAAATTCAGCTTTAGCACAGCCAAAAAGCACAATTCAGATTTTCATAGGAAGTGGCCCTCCACGAGTCCACGAGAACATTTTGCTAATTGATCGGAGGCAGTCAGTGACCCTTCGGCCTCTGCTGGGAGACACAATACTCAAGTGGTTATAGCAATCAGAGATCCTGAGGAGAAAGTGAACCAAAATGTGCTGTCCACAATTACCGTGTTCACGAGTCTGACACCCATGAAAAATGAAGTGTCCAGCACAGCTCCCTAGACGTGGCAGGGACTAAATCAAGGAGAACAAATGTCATTTTCAGCGAAGGCATAAGCTATTACATACTCACTTGAATAGCAAATATTTGGAGAGCTCCAGGGAATTGGATTTTTATTGCTATGTAGAGACTAATGTCAGTTAAAGAAAGTCACTAAACTATCTCTACCTCTGACCCAATCATTCTACTACTGGGCACATGCCCAGGAGTCAAAGCCCAAGGGGAAAGAATGCCACAGGCACCAATATATTCAGCTGTAGTTTCTGCTGTAACAAAGAATTTGAGAGTGGGTGCCTATCAACTGGGGAGCAACTCAACAAGTTGTCATACAGATGTTTTTAGAGTATGATAGAGCCATAAGAAATGTCCAATAAATTAAAAAAATGGGAAGTCTTGTGATGAACAAAGAGAAGCAGAAACAAGAGGACACAGAGATGATAAAATGTTAAAACACTAAAAGACAAACCAATTTCAAAAATCTATGTCCTGAAGAACTGATGATGCAAGCCCCCTCCCTCCAAGTAGAAAGGCAGGGGAATATGGTTGTGACATTAAGTTTATACTGATACAGTCAGTGTCTGTTTAAATGTTATTACATGGGAGGGCTCAATAGGAGAGGGGGACTTGTGAGAAAAATGACTGGTATAAAAGCAAATGGCATCGAACCGACCTTAAGTATGAAGAGGGAGCTCAATTCCTAAACTGCAATGCCCAATTTTGGCTCATGATCAAACATGGCCATGAAACCCTCCCCTCCTCAGCAGAAATCTCAGGATCCTAGATTCGGGGACGGAAGACATCTCTGGGGTTACAAATCCAATTCTCTTAGTAGTCACACAGGCATCATTTTGTACCCAGATGTGCTGTTTGCTGGCTGTGTGACCTTTAGTAAGTTACAACTTCTCTGGTTCCCTTTCTTCCTCTTCAAAACAGAGACAGAAAATAAAATAAAATGGAGAGACGACTTCTGTGGTCAGACTAAATGTCTTGCCTAAAACCACCTAGGCAGTAAATAGCAGAACCAGGATCTGAACTCCAGGACCTCCAACTCCAAATGTCAGTAAAGAGTAAAGTACAAATTGTAAGGTAGAAGTAGATTAGATAATACTGGGAGATGACCTTAATGTAAAAACAAACAAAAGGTAAAAAATATGCAGTCAGGTCTTAAAAAATAGTCCTTGCACAAGTACCATAGCCACATTAGCCACTTTAATATAAAATATGATCAAATGCCTCATTACAAGAGCTCAAAAAAGCATCTTTTAAAAAACCAATGAACTTAAGTCTTATACAAGTTTAAAAATCTGGGATGAGCTTTAATTTAAAAAATTCTTACTTGCCAATTTTCAACCCAGAAAATATTTTTACAAGCCCACTAGAAATCTCTGCAGACAGTGCATTCTTTAGGTAGATGGCCACTGGAACAGGCTTCATTCTCACACCTCAATTAAATTTACTAAGCATGGCAAAGCCAAATATAATCAAGTGTGTCACTCTAAAACAGGAACTGCATTAAGTTGGGAAAATCCTTCTGTTAAAGGGTAAGAGGAGGGCTACAGAAACAGTTCTTCAGGGAACATGTATTTACACAGCAATGGGATCTGTCCAGATATTTTCCTCAAGCCTAAATATCAAGCTCTTACACCATCACCTCAACCCCACAAGTAAGAGCTGAAGTAGAACACTCCCAGGGGGCCCTATTCTAGAGCTGGTCTAAGCTGATTTCTGGACATTGGGCCACCACATCTGCTGAGCCTGGGAAATTGCCTGCAGGCACTGGGAGTGTTACCCATGCAAGCACCCTTGATTGTAAACAGGAGAGACCTTCAGCAGAGCTGTTCCCCAAGTCACTTGGAAAATGCTTCTTTCAAGTCAATCTCAAAGTGCCCCTTCTGTCTCCTCACCGCAGTGTGATTAGAATTTTTTATTATATCCTGCCCCATTTCTAATTTGACATGGCAAATTGAAAACCTAAATAGAGCCCGGGTATCTCATTCTCCTCCCCGGGAACAAAGGCTGTAGTCCGTTTGCCAACTTGCAGGGTCATTTCCGGTAGGAATTTTTTATTTTAAAACTGGCCTGGTTGGAATCTCTTCCTGATAACATTTCTTGGTTTCCCATTCTCTCGGCATGAAGAGAGAGGATCTTTTTAGCCAATAGTACCTAGTGTAGATCACAGGTCCCACTTGGTGAGCGAGCTTGTTCCTTATCTCCAGCTCCCCCTGCTGGAGGCCACTGTCTGCAGCTGCACAGCAAAAATAAAGAGGATTTTCCCAACAATAGCTATTGACTACTATATCCTTGTACAGACTTACTCCATTTAAATCATACTTTTGTCAAAACCCATGCCCAATTCTGCAGGACAGATTGTCATTCAAGATAATGGACTGTCTTTTACTTTGGATAGGAAAAGGGCTATTCAAAGCAGCTTCCTGTCCAGGTTTAATTTTTCATCAAAACCAGGAAATTCAGCCAAATGCCCCAGGAATTTGTTAGTACTTTTATTCAAATAAGTTTCCAATCTGATTTAAAGGGCCTTGAAGAGAAATCAATTGTTTGTTTGTTTTTGTGAACTAAGAGCCCCCAGATCTGCATCAATTGTATTATCAGTTTTCTTGAGGAAAGAGACAGACAAGGTGTACTAATTGAGGGAACACTTTCCTCTCGAGTCACTAACTGGAAGGGCTCAAATCTCTGACTGCCTTCTTCTGAGCAGAAGGCCTTTATGGACTGGTTCAAAGCAGTCAGAATTGGCATCAGTTCCCTTAAAATGACTTTTTTTCCCCCACTTCCAATTTGGCACTGTTACATTCCAAAATGAAATCCCCAAGCAGAAGCAGCTCAGTGGTGATGAGTGCACAGCAGCCCTACCAAAGCCCTTTCCAATGTTTCCAGTATCCTGTACAATCCACAGTGCAGAAAGACAAGGAGAACCACCACTTTGGTTCAAGTTTTATTCGAGATCATGTACAAAACGTTTCCAGACCCAAGAGGGTTTAATCCTCCTCCTCTTCCTCCTCTTCATCCTGGTTGATCTGGAAGTACCGTAATTCATAACTCTCCTTGCTATTGGCCACCACCCGGAGCCAATCCCGAAGATTGTTCTTCTTTAAGTACTTCTTTGTCAGGTACTTCAAATACCTGTAGAGAGAAGAAGCTCAGTGACCAGGCCACACAGCAGGCAGGACAGCATTCACAACCTTCAAAGTACTGGCCGGCGCGCAGGCCCAAGTCTAAACAGCTTTCCCACTTTGCCTGTAGAGCAGAGCCCAAAGGCTGGTGTGAAACATCCCCAAGTAAGGAGCCAACCTTGTATGTGATTATCAGAAAGAAGACCTTAACTTGGGTTCTAGCAGCTAAATTAGCAGCAGAAATCATCTCTAAAGAGATACAAGAGCTATCCATCTAACAGGGCCCAACTATTAGCTGGTTTCTAAGGACTGCTGTAAGAAAACGTCCTGCCAATGTCTCATTTCTAGATCACCTTGTTTTTCTAAGAGCTCCAAGGGATCTTGTTCATCTCCCTTACTCTCAATCTCCGTGTGAAAGAATTCCCATCATCTGAGTTGCCTCCTCAAACTGTATCACAGATAGATCTACTTTTACATTGCCCTGCAACAAAATGAATGTCCTGGCATAATACTAATCTCCCAGGAGTAAACTTATTGGGATGTTCACTCAGTTTACTGATGGCTACTCTAGTCTTGCCAGTGGCCAAATAAGTCGCTATCGATCACCAACTGGTATTGGCTTAGCTTGTCTTTTAACTTAAGCCCTAAAAGCAGCAACCAGTTTTCTATGGCCAGTACTACTGCAATGCAAAGAGCATGTCCAGACACTGTAACAAGTTATCTATTAATATATGACTTCTGGTTTCTACCCTGGACCTTAGCCATGAGTCCCCTATTTTTTTTATGAAAGCTCCTCAAATACCTGTTAAGCCTCAAAAAGGGGACTTTCCCAAAAGATAGTAAAAAAGAAAACCACGGGGGCAGCTGGGTAGCTCAGTGGATTGAGAGTCAGGCCTAGAGACGGGAGGTCCTAGTTTCAAATCTGGCCTCAGACACTTCCCAGCTGTGTGACCCTGGGCAAGTCACTTGACCCCCATTGCCTACCCTTACCACTCTTCTGCCTTGGAGTCAATACACAGTATTGACTCGAAGACAGAAGGTAAGGGTTTAAAAAAAAAGAAAGAAAGAAACCCACCCACGCCTAGATAGGAAATCTAAGAACTTTGTAAAATGTTACTCCTATCACCCAGTTAAGTTTCTCATTAGAAACAGCAAACATACAACAGTTAGCTTAGCTCCAGGGTATTGTATTTACTTCACTGTACATAAACTCTCCCTACTATATTCTTACATCCTGGCAAGACTCTTTCTACTCTTAACAGATTCAACACAACTGAGGCAGAAAGGTTAGAAAACAGAAAAGATTTTTCAGAAATTGAGATGGTTACTTAAAAAAAAAAAAAAAAGCTGAGAAAAGACTGAGTCCATAGAGCTGGCTATTTATTAACTTTCCCTCCATTTCCACTAAGTATAGAAACGAATTGAAATGAGCTTAAATGGGAAGAATTGGTTAGATCTATCTTTGCACTTTTCTTGTGGGATAATGAGTTGTTAAACTTTGAAGTCAGACTAACGGAAGTCTGGAATCTTTCTGTGACTCTACCAGAGCTGAATAGGGAGAAGCACTGCATAAACGTAGTTCTGGAGACATATGAGTACTGCCACCTGCCTAGAAGCAGAGAGGCCCTAAAGTCTCCTAAGGCTCTGGGTTCCTATGTACTTTTCTCTTTAAAAAGACCATAAAGGAGCACCTGAATCCTCTAACTTCATTCAAATGAAAGGCAAAACCTGATAAAGCTAGAAATGAAGCCAATTCAAGAGCCTCCTACTGGTTCCCTCTATTAGTATTCAGACACTCAGAAAGAAAGTATCAACCCAAAATAACCAAGTAACTAATGCTCCTGAAACAATAAAAACAAATATTAACTTTAATCTGGGAGATAAAACCCATTTGGGGAGGCATCAAACTGTAATATGAAGATACATTTTTAACCTCTAGAGTACCGGTCCCCTCCATGCACTAGTTCCAAATGACCAGACTTGAGAAAACATCACTTAGATTCAGTTTAAGGATTATTAAAGCCAAATTGATTCTGAAACATCTTGGGGAAGTTTTCATTTCCAATGGAAGTGCTAAACAGGCCTTCAGGTGGTAGCTATTAGATTTTAACAAAAGCTCCACCCCCACACCCCCCATAAAAGATCATCTGAGTCTATGCAAGGTAAGCTCTGCCATTCCTTTCGGGAAAATGAGACACTTTACATACTCCATTTCTTGAGATCTCAAACCCAGTCAACACCCCAGGTGTGTGAGCTCCATTTGGCAGAAACTTTGAAGTTCGGCGCCCTGCCCATCGTCAAGAAGCATTTAGAAGCCCAAGGCAGGATATAAGCCCACAACTATCTCCTTTCACCCCCACTAGGACTTCTGTCACCCTGACCAATTAATAAAGCCATTTACTGTTTTGGTACAGTACTTCCCCAGCCACACCACACCGTGTAAGGGAAGCAACTAGGCCATGTGGGAGCACCAGCAGGGCTGCCCCCTTGTAGGCCCCACTGCCTCACTTCCTCTACTGCCATTTGCCCACTCACCTTTTAGAAAATGGCACCTCTGACGTGACAGTTATCTTACTCTTGCTTCTCTCAATTGTTACAACACCACCACCAAGGTTGCCAGCCTTTCCATTCACTTTGATTCGTTCTTGTAAAAACTGCTCCTGTGAAAATGAGAATGGCTAATGAGGGGCCAGGCCATGCATTTGAAATCTGTCCCCAGAACTTACCATTTCCGGTCTTTCTCTGGATTCTAAATATAAGGAAAACACATCCACAAGGGAACTGGGAGGAAACTTAGTTTACTTCCTAGATAACAGTGATCATCAGCTCTTAGTACAACTCTTAGGACTTCCAAAATCTAGGACCCAAACAGTAAAAAAGAAATACATAATTTTTAAAAACCTGAACTTACAACTTTTGGCATAATTTGTAGTTAAAATAACAAAACCAGGGGCACTAGAGATTACTTTTGTCACTTCTGTCAGGGTTGTTTTCATCTCCTAGGGTGTGTGGGAGGGGGAAGGGCACTGAGAAGTAAAAAAGGCAGAGCTGCCAGGTCACCACTACACACATAGATAGAAGCAACTAACAAGTATGGAGATTTGCAATTAAAATCTAGCCAGAAGGGGCAGCTGGGTAGCTCAGTGGATTGAGAGCCAGGCCTAGAGATGGGAGTTCCTAGGTTCAAATCTGGCCTCAGACACTTCCCAGCTGTGTGACCCTGGGCAAGTCACTTGACCCCCATTGCCTACCCTTACCACTCTTCTACCTATAAGTCAATACACAGAAGTTATGGGTTTAAAATTTAAAAAAAAAAAAATCTAGCCTGAAGACTAAGCTAGCACCTTTAGTCTACACTTAGAGCTGAAACATCTGGGCATGGCATGGATGGACAACAGTCCATGCATTGTACAACTATCTTGGGAGAGTTTGTTTATCATACCCTGTATTGATTCTAAGACAGAAGGTAAAGGCTTAATAAATAAAACCCCAAATGAGTTATGAAGGTTGGACATACATAACTGAACAATACAAGTTTTTATATAGCATTTTAAGGGTTACAAAGTGTTTTAGTTATGCTTTTTTAAAACCCTTACCTCCTACCTTAGAATCAATACCGTGTAAGAACAGTAAGGGCTAGGCAATGGGAGGTAAGAGACTTGCCCAGGGTGACCCAGCTAAGCTGTATCAGAAGCCACTTTTGAACCCAGGACACCTTGTGTCTCCAGGCCTGGCTCTCTATCCACTAAGTCACCTAGCTGCCCTGCCTCCCCCTTTTAGGTATACTTTTTAATTTCATCCTTAAAGTTAAAAACAAAAGGAAAATAATTCCAATAACAAAGAATGGAGTGGCTGAGAGTACTGTAGCTACAAAATTATTATTGATCTACCATTTCTGATTTTTCAAAAGACACAACCAGAACTTGAAAGCAAGGAAAGAAAACAGATGATGCTTGGTTAGATGCTTTTAGCCTCTTTCCTGCTTTAGTCCATCTGATGAAAAAGCATGGTTAGATCCTCTAGGGAGAATGTCAGAAGTGAGTGCAAAATGAGATAGTATTTCAAGGAGAAAAAAATAAGAGTCAAAGGAAGATAGAACAGAGAAAAGCCAGAACAGTTAATAGAGGTGATAGGTAAGTAAGGAGATAGAAAAAAATGACACCCATCACACATCACAATGGTAAGCTCAAGTCATCTAACTCAACTTATATCCTAGGGCAGTGATGGGCAAATTTTTTAAAGAGGGGCCAAAGGAAAGGAAATGCTCATCTGTCAGTCTGTTTCTAAGGCAGCTCTTTGGGAAGTTTCATTGTATTGTGTCCTACTCATTGTATTGTCAGATCAGGAATGTCTGGCAGAAGGATAGAACATTTCAGGGGGCCTAATCTGGCCCTCAGGGTGTAGTTTGCCCATCACTATCCTAGGCAATTGCAGTGGATGTGATTGCTGAACCACTGGCAGGTGGAAGAAAGCAAAATTGTTCTAATTGAAAAAAAAAAAAAAAAAAAGCCTGGACCCTGCAAACTATTGCCCAGGGAGTGTGTCAGGTCCTAAACCATTACTATCATTAGTGGTCATCCAGAAAATGACAAGAGTGGTCACTGAGTTAGCACTATTTCATCAGAAACAGGTCATTGTAAAGTTTCTATTTCTAGACTAGAAGATAATTAACCAGATTTCAGGAAATCTGGAGTCTCTCATGCTATCTTCATGCAAGAAAAATGGGTAGAAGAATGCAGTTTAAACCACAGCAGAATGAATTCAGAACTCATTGCAGGATCAGTCCATGGAGTCATCATCAATAGGTTGATCTCTCTCTCAGGGATAAACATCCCTGCCCGGCGGATGTTCATTTATCCCATTTGCAGCTGACACACAGTCGAGGGGCTTAAACACTGGATGATAGCCAGGGGAATGAGCCGCAAAGAGGCCAGGATGGAGGCCACGTCTTAAACTTGGGATTTTAAAAATCAACTTCCCGATCAAAAGCTAGGGCTTGTGTCTATGTCTATAGTTCATCTGATGAATATGGCGATTCAGCGGGCTGCAAGCATGATGTGGTCAAAAAGACTAAAGCACACACTAATATGCATGGAATGCCTATCCCTCATCACCTTGGTCAAGAGGGAATACAACACAGCCACACAAGGAAATAAATGCCAAGTCTATCTAAAGTAATGCAAAGTACAGGGGAGAAAGTAGTAACAAGGAGGGGGAGGGAGCAGGGTCAGGAAAGACCTCAGATAGGAAATAGCACTTTAAGAAAGCTCAGGGCTCTCAGAGGCAGAAGTGAGGAAGCAAGGAAACACAGTGCTAAGCCCCTTTACAAATACTACTACATTTGACGTCACAACAACCCTGGAAGGTAGATGCTGTTATTATCTTCATTACATAGATGAAGAAACAGAAGCAGGCAGAGGTTAAATGACTTGCCCAGGATCACCCAGCACCCTGGTGATAACTCCTAACTCAAGGAGCCTCCTAGCTGAAGGGAGACTACATTCCAGGAATAGGGTCAGCCTGTACATGAAGTTTTATTTAAGGGGAACAGATGACTGGCCATTCTGAGTAGAATGCCTATATGTGAATAAGAAACAAGTCTAGAAGGAGAGGTGGGAGCCAAATTTTGGTGGGCTTTAAATACAGGCTGAATAGCCAAGTGGTCTGAATTTTTCCCTAGAGGCAATAAGAAGTCAAAGAGGGGGGAACAGCACCAGGCCTGGAGTCAGGAGGACTTGGGTTCAAATTTGACCTCAAATACTTCCTAGCTGTGTGACCCTGAATCTAGCCTTTGCTGTTACCTAGGCCTTGCTACCTTTAACTTATAACTCACTTATAACTAATTCTGAAACAGAAGGTAAGGGTTGAAAAAAAAAAAGATAGAAGTCAATGAAGGTTTTCAAATGGAAGTGGGAGAGGGAGTGGATTAGAGATGGGAAGAGAGGAAGGAACAAAGTGAGGCCTGTTATAGGATTATCCATCTGATATGTGTATAAAGATGGACTGGAGCAGGGAAGAGACTAAAGGCAGGGAAGCCCAAGCCAAAGCCAATTTGATCAGCTAGGAGAGTGATGGTGATACCTGGAACTACAGTAGAACCTGTGGGAGTGGTGGGGAGTCTGTCAACTGACACGATGAATAAATGAAGAGAACTAAGGATGAAGGAGTTCAGAATAATTCTGAGGTTGAAAATCTAAGGCGATTTGAAGAATCATGGTACCTTAGCCAGAAAAAGGAAAATCTGAAGGATGGATGGGTTTAGAGAGAAATGTCTTGTCTGAAACCTATTTTTCTGAGTTATCTTCAGTCAATAACTCCACAGATGAACTTGTCCAAAAAGTAGTAATTCAAGACTGGAACTTAAGTAACACACACAGAGATTACATATACATATATAGAGAGATTTGGAACTATCTGTATAATGACCGAATATGTGGGAGCTAATGTGATCTCTGAGAATAAAGACAAATGTTAGGAGGGAAGGGGGAATGGGATGTCCAGGAGGATAATTCAGAAAAGGGAATTAATAAATGAGTCAGACTCACAGGAGAGCAAGAAAGTGCAGTTTCACAGAAGTCCAGGGAAAAGAAAATAGCCAACAATGACAAAAAATACAACTATGAGGACTGAGAAAAGGTTATTAGAAAAAAACAATTTTAGTTAAGTGATAAGATAATAAGGAATTAAGAGAGTGAAAAAAAGGAAATGGAGGCAAGAAGGACAGAATGTGGGGGAGACAATCACGTTTGGAGAAAGGAAAAAGTCAAAGGATAAAGATGAGAAAAATAATGACTGGGGGCCGGGGAAAGGATCAAAAGTACAAGTGAATGGGGTTGGTACTAACAAGGAGAAAGGCCCTTTGATCAGAAATAGGCATAAAGGGGAAAAATCAGGCAAGAGGAAAGTTTTTAAGATACAAGAGAAAAGAGGATGCTTATATGACAATAAGCCTCTGCTTTTTCATAAAAGTAGGAGGGAAGTGGGGAGAGAAGGGGGGATGAATGCTGCCTCAGTGGAGCATGAGAATTCATCAGGGAAAATTCACATACTGCAGCGTGAGGACCCTGCTGAAATTAGTCATATGGAAAAGGAATCTGCTTGTTCTTTATGATCCCAGAAGGGACAACTGAGAACAATTGTGTGTGATGTGACAGAGTGGTAGAAGGGCTTCAGCAATAAGGAGGAGAGCTGCAGACAAGGCAGATTTTGGCTGAAGATAAAAGAAAATGTTCCTAATAATTAGATCTAAAAATGGAATGGGCTGTCTACAAAGATTGTACTGAAATGGGTCAAATTTTCGGAACTGAAAAGAATCAGAATTCTTCTGGCTGGACCTTTTCATTTTCCAGCTGACAATACTTAAAACCCTGAGAGACTAGTGATTTGCCCATGGTTACAACAATAACAACAGGCAGAGCCAGGATTAGAACCCAAGAGTCCAAATTCAAGCCTGCATTCTTTCTACTTTAATACTGCTTCCTTCACTTATTAGGTCTTCAAACCAAGACTGGACCACCACTTGTGTGGATGTTATAGATTTCTATTCTGGTATGGTCTGGGTGAAAAAGTTCTGAAGTCTTTCTCAACTCAGACATCCTACAAATTACAAGGGACTGTGCCAATTATGTTCTATAAAGCACACTTAAAAAAACAGGTAAGTCTAGTGGGCATCTTTATTTTACATATAGTTCTACTGTAACAGTTTTCAATTGAACACAACTTGACTTTTCCCATACTGATTGGGGAGGTAAGGCTATAAAAAGATCCTGGGAAGGAGTCTTCTACACAGAAAGAAAGCCTGAGCTCTCCTCACAGGCAGGTGCTGAAAGCAAAAAGGCCAAGGGACTGGCTAGCAACTTTACAAAGCTGAAATAAATTCAATTTCTGCAAGGATTTCATCTGTCTAGGTTTCCATTGGGAGAAAGCAAAGCAGAGATGCAAATAAATTAACACTTAGAAGAAGCTAATTCAAAGACTTTAAATTGAAGTTGGCAGGATTTTAGGAAGATACCAAAATGGATTCCGGAATTCTAAAGACAAATCATCAAAGGCCAGTTCACATCCAGGGTCTCCTCCATATGTGTTGTTGTTATTGCTGAGTCACCTAAGGCTTATCTGACTCTTCATGACGCCATCAGGAGATTTCTTAGCAAAAATACTAGAGTGGTTTGCCATTTCCTTCTCTAGCTCATTTTTTTTTTAAACACTCACCTTCTGTCTTAGAATCAGTTCTAAGACAGAAGAGCCATAAAGGATAGCAACTGGGCTTAAGTGACTTGCAGAAAATCAACCCAGCTAGGAAGTGTCTGAGGCCAGTTCTGAACTCAGGAAGAGGACTCTTCCAAGCCCAAAATACTATCCATTGCGCCACCTAGCTGCCTGTTTCCTCCATAGCTGAGAAACTAATCTACCAGTCTCGCAGTCATCACTTTCAGACAACCAAAATCTAGTAATTAGTTACAAGATATCTTGTTTCCTGTCCTAAAAAAAAAAATTAAGATGCTTGCTGCTTCTTAAATCATTTCAGGAATGAAACCCACACCTATACTTTCATACTAAGAGTTTACTAGAGCTTGAGAAATGAAAAGCTTTGGGGATATAACTTACGAAATTAGCTGCATCCATAATCCCATCTTCCACAGGATGGGTACAATCCAGGGTAAATTTGAGGACTTGCTTCTTTTTTTTGCCGCCCTTCATCACAGATTTCTTCTACAGAAAAAAAAAAAAACACAAATACTGTCTGTAAGTAGCTAAACCTCAAACACACAAAAAAGGAAAAAAATAATACCTACATTCAAAAGCAAAATCCCAAATACTTCCAACTTTTTTTTTTTTAAACCCTTGTACTTTGGTGTGAAGAGTGGTAAGGGTAGGCAATGGGGGTCAAGTGACTTGCCCAGGGTCACACAGCTGGGTGAGGCCAGATTTGAACCTAGGACCTCCTGTCTCTAGGCCTGACTCTCACTCCACTGAACTACCCAACTGCCCAGTACTTCCAACTTTAAGGGGTCAAGCAAGGGACTGGTTCCTCCAATCTAGAAGTTCTGACTTTTTTTTTTTTTTTTTTTAAATAACCCTCACCTTCCACCTTAGAATCAATCCCATGTATTGGTTCCAAGGCAGAAGTGTGGTAAGGGCTAGGCAATGGGGGTTAAGTGACTTGCCCTGGGTCACAAAGCTAGTAAGTATCCAAGGCCAGATTTGAATCTAGGACCTCCCTCTCTAGGCCTAGCTCTCAATCCACTGAGCCGCCCAGCTGTGCCCCAAGTTCTGACATTCTATAAAACAGGATGGTTATTTCTCACCAAGAGGTTCATAGCCTAAAAAATAAACCTGGATTTATCAAACAATTCTTCAACTTAATGATACTTTTATTCTGTATATTTGAATATTAAGTTGTAGGAAAGTATTATTTCTTAGACCTACTGACTATTTAGGGTTGTTCTTTCCTGCTCCTTTCCTTGCTATGTGATATAGTCCTAAAATTACAACAACCCACTGCTATATCTCACTGCCCATGAAACCTTCCCAAATCTGCTGAACTAAGAGATTGCTCCCTCCTTGAATATGGTCACTGTTTAACTTCTCTTATATGCTTAGTAATTTCCTACTGTGTATATTGTTGATGTCTATCTGGTTCTTTCACCACTCCCTCTAGGTTACAAACTCCTAAAGTTATAAACTCCTAAAGGTCGGGGCTATCCTGTTTGTATGTTTAAATCTCTACTCCTGACACATGTTAGGTACTGAACAATTTTGGAATTGAAAGGTAGATTTAAGTGTCTGAGGGCATGATAACTTTTATCTCTTTAATTCCCTCCTTAAAGACATTCTACCTTTTAGATAGGGTTAATCTTTAATCAATAGTCCCCTAAGCCAGAGTAACAGTATTAATCCTTCCCTCCAACACATAAATACAGACACCCTCACACTTGGTCTCCAAATTACTCAACTCTTGAAACTTATTCAAAGCAAGGATACTGCATGCTCAAAACTATGGAAAAAATTTTTCCCCTAAGCTCCCTACAGTAATAATAGTTGGCATTTATACAATGCTTACTATGTGCCAGGCATTGAGCTAAGTATACTTCACAATTATCTCATCTGATACTCATAACAATCCTGGGAGGTAGCAGGTGGTATTATTATCCCATTTTACAGATAAAGTTAGGGAAATAACACTTTTTGCAAAGTTAGGCTGCTCAGTGACACTCAAATCATAACATTTAAAGACTCTCTTTTTAAAATCACAAAATGTTAGAGTTGCAAGGGGTGTACTCCAAATTCTGATCATATTTATAGAGAAAGAAATTTAGGATAAGAATGCAAGTGCCTTCCCTGTCACAAGACTATTAAGTGAGAGAATCAAAGACTGAAATCTATGGAGGCCATGCTTTGCACCCATCATCTCTTCACTTAAGTTATCATGAAACTGAAGATTTTAAGATTTCCAATCAAAAAACATTTGAACCTTACACCTTTACTTAAATCTTTGAGATACAAAAGTACTAGAGATCCTACCAACAAGAAACTTAACTCTTCCAGTCAGTGAAGTTTCCAAAGAAAAAGAGGGATACATATGACCATTCAATCATCAAACCTAAGATGGACTCTGGGAGAAGAGGCCAAATGTACACAAAACACAATTCCTGCCTTTAAAAAACTTACATGTTAAATAAACTACAACCATGGACAAGGAAATGTTCCCAGGGACATATAACTGAGTTCCTTAAATCTGAAGGTGGAATTCTAGTTATTACCGAAAATAAGAGGAAGGGAGGGAGGCTGTATCACCGAAAGGATGGGGACAGATGGAGGAAATCGACCCCCAACCCCGCCACCTTGCCCCATCCGCCTTCAACCAGGCAGATAGGGTGTAAACTCCCTCTAGAGAATTTATGCATCTTGCTCAGAGCCACGAGGTGGGCCTAGACCCCAGCTCTTCCTGGCTTCGAGCCTGGCTCCATACCCACAACACTCAACAGTCTTTAAAGTCTCAAAGAAAGTCCGAAGAAGTCATGAGTTTCAGAACCAAGAATAACAATAACTCATGCCTTCACACACTCTCCAATTTGCAAAACCTTGTGTCCTTAAAAGGGTAGGAGCAGTTGTTATCCTCATTTTGCAGGATGGGAAACTAGGTTCCGAGGGGTACGATGAATCCCCCAGAAGTCCGCCCCGGGGCTGGCTGGGAGCCTTAGAGACCCAGTCCAGCCCCAGAATTCGCCCAGAAGAAGCAGGGGCCGGCGGCTACAGGAAGTGCCCGAGGCGGGCTCCCCCCCCCCCAATCCCCGGTCTCCCACCTCCACCCCCAGACTTACGAAAGAGTAAACTGAGAACCCGGAGGCTGAGGCTTAGGCCGTCCCTCATGCCCGCCCGACGGGCCACACCCGGGGCAGGAGATCCGGCGTGGGGCAGAGGCAGCCCCAACTCCGGCGGGGCCCCATCGGGTCTCAGCTGCCCCTAAGCCCACTCCGGGCCCCCTCTGGGAACCAGGCCCCGGCCTCGGCCTCCTCCCCAGGCAGCGTGCAGCAGCCGGGCCCCGCAGAAGTGGAGGCAGCGGTGGCGGAGGCAGCTGGGTCCTGCCCCGATCCCCCTCCCCACCCACCCCTCGGCCCAGACTCGGGTCGGGCCGAAGCCCCCGGAGCCCAGGAAGGTGCGCGGGGCAGGCCCCCAAGGAAGGCCGCGCACGGAGCGCGATACTAACCACGGGCGCCATGGCGATCGAGGAGCCAGAAAGGGGCCTCCGAGGACCGCGCAGGCGCAAAACCCTCCGCGAGCACGCCCGGCACGCAGGCTCCAGGCACTGTCAATCCCTCAAACACGCCCCTGGATCGCCCAGGTCTCCTTCCGGGCCGAGGCTCTCGGGGAGCGATTAGTGTGACCTAGAATGTCTACCTTCGGCCTTCCCTCCGCCGCCGGGAAGCCGGTATGTTCCATTGGAGGAGGAATGAAAGGGGGGAGACGGCTGGTGGACTCTTCCATAGGGACCGAGAGGGAACGCCCGAAGAGCATGCAAAGGCCCCTCCCACCTCGATTCTTTGCCGACTACTTTGTAAAGACTTTCATTTACTGACTTGTAAACTTGTATCCCTGCTTAAAAAGTAAGCCCTTAGAAAGCAGGAGCTGTTCATCTTTTTTTTTTTAACATTTATTAATATTTATTTTTTAGAAAAGTTAACATGGTTACATGATTTATGTTCTTACTTTCCCCTTCACCCCCCCCCGCCTCCCCCCCTCCCATGGCCGCTGCGCATTTCTACTGGTTTTAACGTGTCATTGATCAAGATCTATTTCCAAATCGTTGATAGTTGCATTGGTGTGGTCGTTTCGAGTCTACCTCCCCAATCATGTCCTCATCAACCCATGTGTTCAAGGAGCTGCTTTTCTTCTGTTTCCACTCCTGTAGTTCTTCCTCTGTAGTTCATCTTCTTAAGTGGTTCTTGACCCTCTGACGCTACCTAGCTGGGTGTCCCGGGGCACGTCTTTTAATCCCTCTAAGCCTCATTTGCTTTGTCTATAAAATGGGGATAATAAAAGCTCATCCCTCACAAGGCTGCTGAGAGGATCCATTGATATAACATATGAAAAGTGCTCTGCAAACCTTAAAGCTCTTTAGAAATCAATCAATTGTTTAATGATCTGATTTAATTATTAAAGTTATTAAGTGCCTATTTATGCCAGAGCAACTAGGTGGCACAGTGCTTGGCCTCCCAGTCAGGAAAACTCATCATCAAATCTGGCCTCAGACCCTTCCTAGGTATGAGACTGTGGGCAAGTCTCTTAATTCCAGTTGCCTAGCCCTTACCTCTCTTCCGCCTTGGAACCAATTCACAATATTGCCCTTCTGTCTTAGAGTTGTTACTAGGGCAAGAAGGCAATTTCCTTGAGAGTAGGGACCATTTCATTTCTGTCTTTGTATTACCATACCTGGCACATAATAGGCCCTTAAATGCTTTTCTGACTGAATTAAAATAAACCCCTCTCTTCAGCCTTGTGCCCAGAAATACTTGGTTAAAGACTGACAGGGTCAGAGGATTGTAGACCTAGAGACCTCAGAGTCCAACCCCACTTGTTTTATGAATGAGGAAAACAGGGCCCATTGTGAGTTTTCTAGGGTTACCGAGCTAGTGTGCCTAAAAGGTAAGATTTTGAATCCAGGTCTTGGCTTCAAGGCCAGGGCCCTACCTACTAGGTGCACTAGTTCCTGAAACCTCGAGTCCCCTTCACTGGTAACCCATATACAAGCCCCACCTTGCCACTCCCTGTTCTAAAGATTAATAAGAGATTTAAATCAGGTGAATCTGCAAATTCCCTTCCAACTCAAATATTCTAGCAGCCAGCCATGATCTCTTTTACTTAGATTATTAGATCCTTTACGTATGCCAATTTTTTTTCAGCCCTTACCTTCTGTCTTAGTATCAAGTCTAATATGGAAAAGTGGCAAAAGCTAGGCAAATGAGGGTTAAGTGCTTTGCTCCAGATCACATAGCTAGGAAGTATCTGAGGTCAAATTTGAATCCAGATCCTCCCCAACTCCAGGCCTGGTGGTCTATCCACTGTGCTGTCTAACTGGCCCCTATATCATGTCAAATTTAATGAGGATCGTTATAATCCAGAGAACAATAAACACGACAAGAATAATACAAGTAAAAATAATTGTTAAATGAAGCCTATTGCAGAAAAATTGAAATGGCTGATCCTATCACTGAAGAAGGAGCTAGCTGGTGATGGTTCAGTAGATAGAACACTGGGCCTAGACTCGAGTTCAAATTCAGTGTTGGATACTTCCTAGCTATGTGACCCTGGGCAAGGCACTTAACCTCTATTTATCTTGATCCATTGGAGAAGGATATGGCAAACCACTCCAGTGTCTCTGCCAAGAAAACTCCATGAACAGTGTGACAGGGTCACAAAGAGTCAGACTAAACAACTATCCAATAGCATCCCTGGAGAAAAGATAAGAAAGTGTATGAACTTGCCAGTAGAAAAATAAGTCAGACAGATGTGGAATGTCCTCACACAAGATCTTTGAATCAGTAGATTTTATTCAGCTATTTTTCTTGGTTATGAGGGAAGGTTCATTGGGTTGGGAGTAGGGAAAGAAGAATGATTATGGTAGAAGGTCTAAGGACTTGTGACTAAGAAGGACAGGAATGGCTGGCATTAAAATAAAGCCACCTCTGCACTGCAATGATCTGGGACAATCCTGAAAGACTTATGATGGAGAATGCTCTCCAGAGCATTCCAGAGAAAGAACTGTTGGAGTCATCTTTCACTTCAGTGTATTTATGGCTTTCTTTTGGGGTTTGGCTATGTATGAGTTTGCTCTTACAACAATGACCAATATGAAAGTGTGTTTTGCATGTTAAAAAAAGGGAAAAAGAAATTTAGAGAGCACTGAAAATAAAGAAATAAATGCTTGTTTTCTTCCTTCCAAGTACAATCCAACTGGCAAATAGTAGGTATTTGATAATTATTGGATTGGAATACTGAATAAATACGTGAATGAAAATAAAATAAAACAAAATAAAGCCATCTACAAAATGTCTTATTTTTTAGAAGGGAGTTATTGAGCCATGTTTAGAGGCAAGATAGAGGGGGGGCGGGGAACAGGGGTCCCCATCCAAGAAGTCTGGAATGAAACCAATCTATTGATGGTGAAAGAGATTTCTCAGGACAACTTCCTAGCCAGGCTAAGTATCCAAGTCAGATGCCAAGATCTCCAAGTGTGGAGAATCTAGCCAGACCAGGCTAGATCAGAGAGGATGGGCTCCTAGGATGCCCTGAATCATAGCTTCCAATGGTGTTTCATCGCTGTCGTGGATGTGTATTCAAGAAATCAGTGACGGCAGCACACAGATGAACCCAGTTGATTGACAAACAGAAAATGGGCTCGATAAATCTTCCTTAGCTGGATTGGATGCTGGGGGAAGAAGCAAATTTATGATCCCAAGAGTTCCAACCTTCAGCAGAGGTCACAAGCTAAAGGGCAATCAACCTTCACATTTGTGATCTAGTGGGTGAAAACACTCCTGGTGGATCAAACTTGAAGACAAATCTTTCATTCATTCATTCATTCATTCATTCATTCATTCACTCAGTAATCATTATGATCCTACTATATGTAATACTGTCACCCTCTATGCTAATTAATCAACAAACACCTAAAGAGCTAATTTATGTGCCAAACTCTTGGCTAAGTGTTGAAGATACAAACACAAAAACAAAACCAGCCTTGCCTTCAAGGGGCTTACACACACACACACACACACACACACACACACACACACCACATTCAAGGTAGATACAAATTAACATTAGACCAGAAGACAATCGCAGCAGGGGAGTGCAGGAAAGATTTTCTGCAAAACATGGGCTAGCAACAATACAATGTACCAAGACAATTCCAAAGGACCTGTGATGAAACATGTTATCTACCTCCAGAAAAAGAATTGATGGAATCGGAATGCAGATTGAAGCATACTAGTTTTTTACTTTATTTTTCTTAATTGGTTTGGTTGGGTTTTGGTCCTTGTGTTTGTTTGTTTGTTTGTTTTTGTTTGTGTCAAAATGGTTAATATGGAAATTTGTTTTGTATGTCTGCCTATGTATACTCTACATCAAATTGCTTGCCTTCTCAAGAAGGGAGGGAGGGAGAGAATTTGGAACTCAAATTTTTTTAAAAACCAAATATTAAGGGACAGTTAGATGGCTCAGAGGATAGAGAGAGCCAGGTTTAGAGACTGAAGGTCCTGGGTTCATATCTGGCCTCAGATGCTTCCTAGCTATATGACCCTGGGCAAGTCACTTAACCCAAATTGCCTAGCCCTTACCTCTCTTCTGCCTTGAAGCCCGTACTTAGTATGAATTCTAAGATAGATGGTAAGACTTAAAAAGAAAAAGTTTAAATTGTTTTTACATGTAATTGGAAAGGAAATAAAATTTAAAACAACCATAAAAAATCTAATTCCTAAAGGAAAACAAGAATTCTAAGAAGCAGAGATGAGAGGACATGAATATTACGAGACTTAGCCAAATTAATTCTCAAGGATGCTTTCCATACTTTTTTTAAACCTGTCCATCTTAGTATCAATACTATGTATTGGTTGCAAGGGAGAAGAGTGGTAAGGACTAGACAATGAGGGCTAAGTGACTTGCCCAGGATCACACAGCTAGGAAGTATTCTAGGTCAGATTTGAACCCAGGACCTCCTGTATCTAAGTCTAGATCTCAATCCCCAGAGCCACCTAGCTGCCACTTTTCCATACTTATTAAGGAAAAAATGAGTATAGGCTAGATATGATAGAATTTGCTCCTAAAATACATGGCCAGACTTTACAATTTAGGAAAGTCACTTTGATCAATGGATGGTGGATAAATCTGAGCAGGAGATGAAAGGCAGAAGACCAGTTAGAAAGCTGTCACACTAGTCCAGGCTAGGAGTGATGACATTTGTATCAAGGTGGTAGTTGTGCTCCTGAGGCACACCTCCAGCCCTCTCTGATCAAAGTTAGAACCCTCAGCCCCCTCCTCTTTCTGGGATTCTAAACGGGCCGACCCTTCACTCCATAGGTTCACAACATTCTGTGGCCTTCTACCTCTTCCTTGCAAAATTCCTCCTTTACAGTGCAAATAGAGAAAAGGGGACATTGAGGAGAAATGTTGTAAAGGCAAACATGGCAAGATGGTCAACTATCTGGACACATGAGATGAATGAGAGTGAAGCCTCAAGGATAACTTCGAGGCTGAGAATCTGGATGAGTGGAAGAATGGCAATGTCTCCTATAATGATAAAGAATATTGGATGAGGGGTGTATTGGGTAGGAAAGATAATTTCTTAGTTTTATTAATTTTTGAGCTTTAGTTTAGACATGTTATATTTGAGCTGCCTTCTGGACATGAAATTTGAAAGGTCCAATAGGAAACTGATCATTCAAAGGACTAGAGCTCAAAAGAGCGACTGACTAGTCATTGGCATAGAAATGGAAACTGAATCCACCCAATGAGAGAGAGTAGAGAGAAAAAAGAAAGCCTTGTGTGTAAAACTCTGATTAAAGGTGTCACATAGATAAAGATCTGGTAAAGGACACTAAGAAAGAGCAGTGAGACGAGGAGGGAAACTGAGGGAGAGTACTATCACAAAAATCCTGAAAGAGCATATCCAAAGAGAAGAAAATGGCCAATAGCACTAGTTAAATATCTTAGAAGCCAAGGATGGTCATCGAAGGGGCCAAAAGGTCATCAGATTGAGCAATTAGACTCCGACAGCAGGAAGTAGCTTTATTTGGACAATGAGGTATGAATGCAGAACATTTAGAAGTGAGTGAGAAGAAATGTAAGTGCCTTATGTAGGTGGCCTTTTAAAGGATTTTACCTGAGGAGAGGAGAAATAGAAGATGATACTATTAGTCATGGTAGGATCAATAACATTTTTAAGGATGAGAGGGATAGGCTATAGTCATCAAGGAAGGAACTAGGGGGCAGCTGGGTAGCTCAGTGGATTGAGAGCCAGGCCTAAGGTCTTAGGTTCAAATCTGGCCTCTGACACTTCCCAGCTGGGTGACCCTGGGCAAGTCACTTCACCTCATTGCCTAGCCCTTGTAACCAATACATAGTTTTGATTCTAAGGTGGAAGGTAAGGGTTTGTTGTTGTTTTTTTTAAGGAACTAGTATATATAGAGAGATTGAAAATTAGAGATATGGGGAAATGATATCCAGGCAATCTACTAGGAGTGGTGGTGAGAGGGATTGGGATTAACAGCAGAAGTAGAGGGATTGACTTTGGCTAACAGAAGGGCCACCTCTTCATTAGAGACAGGAGTAAAGGAAAAGAGAATGGGGAATGTGAGATAAGGAGAGAGAGACAGAGACAGAGACAGAGAGACAGAGAGAAGAAGGAGTTTACAGGGAATGACCTGGTTTGGGATAACATATGAGGCAAGGCCATCAGCTGACAAAGGGAGAGGGGTGTGTGCGGTGGAATGCTTAAGGAAAGAAGAACTCTGAAACATTCAGGGAAAGAATGAAAGAGAGATTCAAGTAAGAAAGAGTAGAAGCAACGTCTTATCTTAGTGAGAGTCCAGTTAAGATCGTTGTGTAAATGTTTTTCAGTAATAGATGACTCTTCATGACCCCATTTGGGATTTTCTCGGCAAAGACACTGGAGTGGTTTGCCATTTCCTTCTTCAGCTCAATTTACAGATGAGGAAACTGAGGCAAACTGGGTTAAGCTACTTGCCCAGAGTCCCATAGCTAGTAAATTTCTGAGGCCAGATTTGAACTCAGGAAGATGGCTTCCTGAGTCCAGGCATGTACTCAATGCACAATGGTTCCACCAAGCTTTCCGCAGTTAAGGTTAGAAAATAAAAATTCTGGCCCAGTCCTGCTAACTCAATTCAATAAACATTTATTATGGTACTGCAAAAAGGATCAATTCCTGCCCACAGGAAACACATTCTACAACAAGGCAAGGAGCTTTGCACTGTATTCCACACATATACAGATATGGAAATACAAGGTAGAAGTGAGGAAAATCCAAAGTAATTTTGTAGGAGGTGGAAGAGGGATCCCTACTAATTGGGTTCGTCTGTTGTAAGGTTGGACATCCTGGAACTAAGCTTTAGGTGGGTGGGGTAGATAGAATGCTAGTCTTAGAAAAAGGAAGACCTAAATTCAGATCAGCTTCAGACACTTTATTAACAGTGTGATCGATCCTAGGCAAGTCACTTATCTTCTGCCTGCCTCATTTTCCTCATCTGTAAAATGAGGACGATATTAGCTCCCAGGGTTATCTTAAGAATAAAATTAGATAATATTTATTTTTTTTAAACCCTTAACTTCTGTGTATTGGCTCCTAGGTGGAAGAGTGGGAAGGGTAGGCAATGGGGGTCAAGTGACTTGCCCAGGGTCACACAGCTGGGAAGTGTCTGAGGCCGGATTTGAACCCAGGACCTCCCATCTCTAGGCCTGACTCTCAATCCACTGAGCTACCCAGCTGCCCCCTTAGGCAATAGTTATATAAAGCACTTCACAAACCTCAAAGTACTGGGCATAAATTATAGGTATTTTGTAAGCCTCGAAGGAAGCTGGGGCTCCCAAGAAGAGGTGATGATGAAGAGGGGAAGCATTCTAGGCATGGTGGCTAGCCGGTGCAAACACAAGGGAGAAGAGATGGAGTTCACATTCTAAGAGGAATGCCTGAGACCTATTTGCAACACTGGAGGGGTTGCCAGAGAGAGGGCTTTACAGACAGAGTTATTGGGAGCAAGCCTCTGTGCCCTGCGGAATGGAATGTGGCGATTTCGGTGACCCAGGGACTCCAGAACAGAGACTATCCCTGTGGTAGGAGGTGAGGAAAGGTTTGGAATTTCTCGGGAAGAGAAAATGGACCCATACCAGAAACCCGAGGTTGGGTCAAGTAAACCAGGGCCCCAGATGGACCAAAAAAGGGGGGAAAGAGGATGGATCCCTCCCACTAGCTAGAGCCTCTGTCCTCAATTGTGCCCTAGAGTTAGTTCCCTGATGGCCTTCACCCTCCCTGGGCCTCTTCTGCCTGCCCAAAGGAGTTCCCAAGTTCCCCCACCTCCTAAAGCTCCTCCCTGCCTCAGGGATGGACATTCCGCTTTCCAGCCCAACCCCTGGCCTTGTAGTGGAGGGCTTGATGTGGGGCCCCTCCTCCTGCCAGCGGGTGGAGACAGAAACAGACCAAATTATCTCTCCTGAGTAGGGGCAGCTTCTATCCTCTGAAGGCAGAAACTGATGTGCCAGCAGAAAAATCTAGTCTGGGCAGCCTCTCCCAGCCTGGCCAGCGCTTTTCCCAAGGACCAAGTAACTGCTCAGAGGTGGGAAAGTGTGTTGGAAGCATCTGCAAAGAAGGTAGGAGAGGAGTTTGCCTACCTCTTCCCCCCACTCCGCCCCCCCACCCCAACTTGTTTTGGGGAACCTGAACCCAAGGAAGAGGATGAAAATGTATCTTCTCCTTCACACACAAATTCAAGCCCATCCTTGAGCTCTTATGGGCCAAAGGCACCCGCAGTTTCTCCAATTCTCCAGCAGGGCCCAGGGCTCCAGAGGTGTCCACAGGCCAGGTGGGAGGCAGCCTGTAGGGGGAGAGTTGTGCTTGCCCAGGGAGCCAAGATTCTCTAATCTAAGACCACCCGCTCCCCTCCTACCCATAGCCCTGAGGCACAGATGATTGTGGGTCCCCTTCTAGGCCTTTGATGAAACTCCCATCATCCCCATGACCCTGCGCAGCTATCCTCTGAACCGAGGCCAACACTCCCACCCAATTCCCAGCAGATGTCCGGAGAGATCTTTTCCCCTCTGGAGAGCCTCGCTGCCCTGGACGCCTCCAATGTCCATCCCCTCGTCTGCTTCCTGTGCCATGGGCAGTATGAGCACCCGTGCCTGCTAGACTGTTACCACAACTTCTGTGCCAGCTGCCTGCGGGGCCGGGCAATTGATGGCCGTCTACCCTGCCCGCTTTGTGGGTGAGGAATGTGCCCTGGGGGGGGGAGGGGGCGCGGTATCCTGGGACAAAGGGCCAGGGCCAGATACAACCCAAACCCCACTGCCCAATCTGGAGTCAGAGGGGGGAAATGAGACTGAGACCAGGGCGCCTTAGCTGGGCAGAGGTCTTGGGTGGCCCACGTTGGGGCATTTCTTTCCTGGTCTTCCTGGCAATCTCCAATCCTTTCCGGACCACCACCCCCCCCATGCCCTTATGGAGATCGAAGCCCGCCAAAAGGGAAGTGGAGGTGACCGAGAAGGGGAGGTGTCCGTCCGCAGTGTCTTAGCTCTGCTGCTGGTCCGGTCCTACTCCTTCCTTCCACACCTGGCTGCCTAGCGCGTAGGGGAGAGGAAGGGACACAGAAACAATCCAGCCTGCCCTGGGCCGGGAGCCCCGGGGGGGAAAGGGGGGGGGCAGATAGGATAGGGATGTTCCTTCACGCCGTTCTAAAGCAACGAAACCTGCTAAATCATCAGCGAAATCTGATTTCTGGACTCTAGGACCGCGTCTGCACTGGCTTCTCGGACCCTAATTAGAGTCCTGGGTCTAAATAACCCAAGTTTCCCAGGAACACTTGGGTTGAGCGACTTTTGCAGTCACTCCGACCAGGGTAAAGCAGTCGTGCAAAGGAAGAGAGCGGACTTGGACTAGGAGGGGAGGGAGAGGAAAGGAAGGCTTTGACGCTTGGAGATCTCGAGTCCAGAAGCCCTAGAGGAGAGCACATAGTTCCAGGCCCGGGGGCCGGGGTAGAAATGAGGCCTCGGAATGGAAGCTATTAATAGAAAAAACAAGAGGCCGGTGTCCGACCGTTTCCCCGGCGCCTCGCAACTATATTTAGGTCCTGGTGAGAAAGTGTGACAGGAAGGGAACTGGGGACTCGGGCCAGAGAGGGGCCACCCGGCCGGGGCTTGTCTCCAGCCTCTCCCATGCCCGCAGCCACCCGTCCGTGGTGAAGGGAGCCAATGGGCTGCCGCCCGTGGACCGGCTGCTGCAGTTCCTGGTGGACGGCTCTTCGGACGGCGAGGAGGCGGTGCGCTGTGCGAACTGCGACCTGGAATGTCCGACCCAGGTAAGCCGGACCGAGAGTGAGAATTGGGGGAGGGAGAGGCGGAGGGATACCCCAGAAGGCAGGGCTCGGGGGTAGATCTCGTTAACGAAAGAAACCACCGGGGCCGCTAGGTGGCGCAGTGGATAAAGTGCCTGGCTTGGAGTTAGGAGGACCTGAGCTCCTGTTGGAACACGAACACTTACTACTAGCTGTGTGACCCTGCCACTTAGCCCTGTTTGCCTCAGTTTCCTCATCTGTTGAATAAACTGGAGAAGGCAATGGCAAACCATTCCAGTATCTCTGCCAAGAAAACTCCAAATAGAGTGTCACAGAGTCTGACAGGGCTTAACAAAGAAACACCGGTTTTTGTTTGTTTTTTTAACTCCTACCTTCCCTGTTAGAACCAATACCATAGCTGGGCAGCTGGGTGGCTCAGTGGATGGAGAGCCAGGCCCAGAGGTGGGAGGTTCCAGGTTCAAAACTGGCCTCAGACACTTCCTAGCTGCGTGATCCTGGACAAGTCACTTCACTCCCATTGCCTAGCCCTTACTGCTCTTCTGCTTTGGTACACAGCATTGATTCTAAGACAGAAAGTAAGGGTTTAAAAAAAAAAAAAAAGGATCATTACTCTGTATTGGTTCCGAGGCAGAAGAGCAATAAGAGCTAGGTAATGGGGGTTAAGTGACTTGGTCAGGGTGACACAGCTAGGAAATATCTGAGGCCAGATTTGAACCTATGACCTCTTGTCTCTAGGCTTTACTCTCTGGCCACCAAGCCAACTAACTGCCCTTGCCTTACCTCTATAATTAAGTCAGCCAATAAACATTTCTTAAGTACCTACTATGTTTGGGTACCATTCTAAGAGCTAGGGATAAAATTTATAATAATTAGGATAAAATAAAGTCCCTGCTCTCAAGAAACTTACAGTCTAACACTAATATATTTAGCCCTTTAAGGTTTGCAAGTCATTTTACAGATATTTAATTTTATCCTCATAGCAACCCTGGGAGATAGGAGCATATAGTTAGAGCTAAAAGGAATTTTAGAGATTATTTAGTTCAAACTCTTCATTTTGCAGCTGAGAAAACTGAAACTGATAGCAAGTGACTTGTCTAAAGTCATTCAATTTGTAGAAGAAAGGAAAAGGGAGTGGAATTGGAACCCAAGTCCTGGATTCAAAAGCCAACATTCTTTCCACTGACCCATGCTTCCATTTCTTACCTCCTATCCCTTCCCTGCCTCCACACGCTAGAGATCAGTCACTAGTCTCCCACCCTCTCCCCAGGTCCTTTGCCCTACACCCACTATTCTTCCCAGGGACTCAGACTAGAGTGGGAAGATCCAGTGTTGTGATAAAAAGAATTGTGGTTTGGAAACCAAGCCTTGATACTTTCCTGTAGTTTGATATGACCTTGGGTAAGTCACATAATTATTTGTATAATGGAGATACTTTCAGTCCTACCTCACAGGAACATTGTGATAGAAGTGTTTGGAGAGCCTTTGAAAGGCTATGGAAATATGAGCACTTATTAGTGGAAAAAAACCTTTAGGTTTAGAGTCAAAAGACCTGGGTTCAAGTTTCAGCTTTACCATTTCTTTAGCATACCTCTCCTGCAGGCATTAGTTTTCTCTTCTATAAAATGGTTCCATTCAGCTTTAAAGCCTTCTATCCCTTTGGAGATCTTTGTTCAAGGGCCAGGAAATTATCCTCTGCCCCTCCACCCACTGGGACAAGAGATTTTTTTTCTTTTTCTTGTTTAGATGATCTCTTGGAATTTTGGATGTCAATGAAAACTATTTTTATTTTTTATTTACTTCCTTATATATGGCCAGATTGAGTAATCTCATTGGTATAAGGTAGCCCAGTTAGGAAACTTTCTTCTGAAAATGCAGGTTGGCGTCTGCTCTATAAAAAATGTTGGAACTCCCGGGCCTTGGTTTCCTCTTCAGGAAAATGAGGAGATTTGACCAGAGGGCCTCTGAGATGCCTTCCAGCTCTAGCTCTGTAAGTCTATTATTGTAGGGCAGGGGCCGTTTAGCACTTTTCTTGATGCCCAAGTCACCCAGCACGGTGTTATGGTACCCGGGAGGGGTAAGGATTTGACCGATGATATCCGTGGTCCAGGGAACTCTACAGTGAAGAAAGTTCCTCTACCAATTCAGATAGACACCTTTTGGGCAGGATTTTCTTGGCAACAATACTGGAATGGTTTGCCATTTCCAAAACTAAACTGAGGCAAACAGGTTTAGTAACTCGACCAAGGTCATACAGTTAGAGTAAGTATCCGAGGTTGGATATGAACTCAGGCCCAGTTCTCTATTCATCCATTGGGCCAACTGGCTGCCCAAGCTAAATCCTTTCCAGCTCTAAAATATTGTGATACTAAGACCTGTAAATGTCTCTAGTTAGTGTTTGTTGAATGAATGAATGAATGAATGAATGAATGAATGAATGAATGACCTTTTTAACAACCAAGACTTACCATATCGTCCCTCTGGACAGTTTCCAATATTCCGGTCCCAGCCATTTCCTCCCTAACCTGGATAAACGCAGGCAGAGGCCCTAAAATACAGGTTGTTTTTCCTGGAGGAAGTCCTCCTCCTATCTTGGACTGGGGCCACAGTAAAGTCAGCTTGGCTCTAGTTCAGCCATCCTGTATTCTGCTCTCTTTCTCCTCCTCCCTAGGATGCAGAGACCACCTACTTCTGTAACACTTGTGGTCAGCCACTATGTGCACACTGCCGGGAGGAGACTCACAAGGCCAAGATGTTCTCCCGCCATGACATTGTGGCCCTGGGCAAACGTACCAAGGATGCCCACAAAAAATGTTGTGAGTGTCTAGTCCTTGTTCCCCAGAGAAATAGGGAACTACTGAATACCCTGGTGCCCCCGACACTCTGCCACCCAATGAACTTGTCTCCCTTTTGTAGCTTTGCATGGTGAGCCTTTCATTATGTTCTCCACTGACAAGAAGTCCATGCTCTGCATTCGATGCTTCGGGGACATGCAGGGGTATGTGGCATCCTTCTCTCCTCTCTTCCTCCCTTGTTCTCTTCTCTCCTCTTCCTCCCATCTTTTCCTCTTGCCTTATTTCTTTCCCTCCCTAGTTCCATTCTTCCTTTTATCCCTCTCTCTCCAGCCTTTGTTGCTTCCTTCCCTTCATCTTTCCCTTCTTTCTTTCCACTTTCCCTTCGTTCTCTCTCCCCATCCTTCAGCTAACATTGATTAAGTGCCTTCTGTTGATAAGGCACCATGGCGGGCTCTAGGAGAGATACAAAGCCCAGATAAGACCTTGGCCCCATTTTCATGGACCTGCCAGTCTGTTAGGAGGTTAAGGCCAGACATATGAGAAGCAATGCTACTGAAGTATTATATGAGGGACAGGGAGCGAGATTATGGCTGGTGCTACATTGGAGAGATCAAGAAAAACTTCTTGAAAGAGAGAGTTTGAGTTGGGTCTTAAAGGATGGGAAGACTTGAACCATAAGGAATTCCAGGCAGAGAAAAGGCAGAATAATGCTGGATCTTTAGGGAGAGGAGATGGGAAGAGACTAGTCTAGTTTGTCTGGAGGGTAGATTGCTGGAGGAAAATAATGAAAGGTTAAGACTGGAAAGGAGAAATGGATTCCACTCTATCGTGAGTTCAATTCAGTTCAATAACTGCTTATTTATTTGTTTGTTTGTTTATTTTTTAAGCCCTTAACTTCTATGTATTGGCTCCTTGAAGAGTGGTAAGGGTGGGCAATGGGGGTCAAGTGACTTGCCCAGGGTCACACAGCTGGGAAGTGTCTGAGGCTGGATTTGAACCTAGGACCTCCTGTCTCTAGGCCTGACTCTCAATCCACTGAGCTACCCAGCTGCCCCTAACTGTTTATTTATTGAGAAGTTGTGTAGGGCAGAAGAAAAACAACCGCTTGAACACATGGGTTGATGTTGGCATGGTTGGGGATGTAGACTCGACACACCAATGCAACTATCAATAATATGTAAATAAGTCTTGATTGATCACACATGTTAAAACTAGTAGAAATGCTCATTGGATGGGAGGTGTTTGTTTTAAATTCAGGGAAATGTCTAGCAGACCCCCTATGGACATATGAGGAATTTTGAAACTACATTTCCCATGATTCCTCATGGCAAACAGGAAGTATGATGATTTAAGAGAGGGGATAAGACTCCTGGGTCAGGAGGAAGTCGCCCTCTCTTAGCTACTGGGCTCGGGAAGATATGAAAGGTAAAAATGGCTGAGGCAATGTGAATTCTTACTGGCGCATGGTCTAATGATCATTTTTAATCGTAACAGAGGGGTGAAGGGAAAAGTAAAAACAAGAATCATGTAACCATGGAAAATTTTTCTAAAGAAATAAAATATTAAAAAAAAAAAAAAGAAATTGTGTAGAGGATCGGATCCAGGGTTAAGTGACTTGCCCAAGGTCCCACAGCTAGGAAGTATTTGAGGTCAGATTTGAACCCAGGTCCTTCAGACTCCAGGCCTGCCACTCTGCTATCTAGCTGTCCCTTTGACTGATCTTTGCTCTTGAGGTTCTGGACTCTGGGATTGAGCTTCCGCCCTTCCCTAAGATGGGTTGGAAGGGAGAGAGAATTCAGTCTGATAGCCACACCAGAGGTAGCGTCCAAGTCCCAGGAACCAGGCTATCCGGATAACAAGGGAGAACTTTGTAGGCCGCCTTATGGAGGGAGGTGTGGGGATTCCCTGAGGCACACCATCTTTGCAGGGAAAGCCGGGCACACTGTATTGATATAGAGACGGCCTATGTGCAGGGTTGTGAGAAGCTGGACCAGACTGTCATGGTAAGTAGCTGGTACCCGCCTCTGAGGGCTGAGGGAGAAGTGGAATGGGGAGGAACCAGTGACCCGAGGCCTGCCCAGCCTGCTGAACAGCTCCCTTCCTCCCAAGGCTGTGAAGGCTTTGCAGACTTCCACTCGGGAGGCAATTGCCCTGCTCCAGACCATGGTGGAGGAGGTGAGACAAAGTGCGGCTGATGAGGAGAGTGCCATCCACACCCTCTTCGGCAGCATGCAGGTGAGTCGTCCAGCTACCGTGGAGCAGACGGCATCAACTGGAGCTCTTCCCGAGGGCCCGTTAAGGTATGACGGTGGCCGTGGGAGCCGGAGGATCCTAGAACTCTTGGAGCCGGAAAGAATCTCAAATGGGCATTTGGCCCAACCCATACCTCGGTTCTTCCTACAACATCCACTTGAATACCTTCGGTGCTGGGCAACTCTCTGTCCCTCAAAGACAACCCAGTCTGCTTTTTGAACACTAGCTCCCATCCTCCAAAGGCAAGCTTCTCCTCTACCTCCATCCCAATCTTGTAGCCCCCCTCAAATTCAGATTACTGCCTTATTGGTCTCTTTTAGGAGAAGCTGACGGAGAGGAAGGCATTGTTACTGAAGGCAGTGCGGAGGTTGGTAGGGCCAAGAATAAGAACTATTCATACTCACTTGTTTATGTGTTGAAAAAGCACTTGCCTCACACAGCCCTGTGAGGTAAGTAGTGGGAGCGTCCTTGTCCCTGATTTACAAGGACTGAGGAAACGGGGACCCAAAAAACCTAAGTGACTTGCCCAGGGTCACTCATGTGAGTTGGGACTCAACCCCAGGTCTTTCACCCCAAGTCCACCGCCTCCGACTCGCTGGGAGCACTCTCTCTCTCTACACTGCGTTAAGAACTGCTGCGGGTCGTGGCCGAGCAGTACGGTACAAATTGGAGAAAGCGCTCGAGCTGAGGGCATCTTCACCAGAAGTGAAGGAACATTCTCAAAAATGCACCAGCGTGTGACACTCTGAAGTCATCACTCCCTAGCACCAGCCCATGAGATTGACCCAGATCCTGAATCTCAGACCTTCTCCCTTTGTACCGGGAAGAGGTTTAGGGACCCAGAGAGTGAATTTTCAGAGTTCTTCAGAGAATTCAGCTTAAGTGTAGGCACTTCAGTGGAACAATGAATAGAATAGCGTGAGGCCTGAAGTTAGGAAAACCCAAGTTTGAAGCCACTAACGGTGTTAACGGTGGGCAATTTCACTTTACCTATTTTTGCCTCAGTTTCCTCAACTATAAAATGGGGAATCATAATGGCACTTAGCGTGGGTAGCTCAGTGGGCTCAGTGGATAGAGAGCCAGGCTTAGAGATGGGAGGTCCTGGGATCAAATCTGACCTCAGACACTTCCTAGCTGTGTGACCCTGGGCAAGTCACTTAACCCCCACTGCCTAGCCCTTACCACTGTTTTGCCTTGGAGCCAATACACAGTATTGATTCTAAGATGGAAGGTAAGGATTAAAAAAATAAAGAAATAATGGCACTTAGCTTGTAAAATTGTGAGGATCAAAGGAGATATTTGCAAAGTGCTTAGCACAGTGCCTGGTGCATAGTAGGTACAATACAAATAAATGCCTATTCCCTTCCCACACCCCTTCCTCATGCCAATCCCTGAATCTAGGGCCCTCACTGCCCTGCCTTTCCTGTCTCCCCAGCCAGTATGAAGAGAAAGACAAGGCCTTCAAGGATCAGCTCTCCCACCTGGCCTCCCTGCTGCCCACGCTTCAGGTAAAGAGCCAAAGACAGCTTCCTGAGGACCAGAAAGGGCCACTGCCAAGAACTAGCAGGAGGCTGAGGGTTGTCTGGGGATATCTGGGCAATCCCTTCACCCAGGATTTGCACACCACTGAGTTTCCCTTGATATTCAACCAATGTTTATGAAATGGGGAAAGGAAAAGGAATACGCATCTTTATAACATCTACTATGTGTCAGGCACTGTGCTTAGCATTTTACAAATATTAACCCATTTGGTCTTCATGACAACCCTGCAAGGTAGATGCTGTTTTTTTTAACCCCTCACTTTCTGTCTTAGAATTGAACCCAGGATCTCCCACTTACAGGCATGGCTCTCTATCTGCTAAGCCATCTCGATGCTCCAGTGCTTTTCTTTTTCTTTTCTTTTTTTTTTTGTGAACCTTTTCCTTCCATCTTAGAATCAATACTGATTCTAAGGCAGAAGAGAGGTAAGGGTTAGGAAATGAGGGTTAAAGTGACTAACCCAGGGTCACCCAGCCAGGAAGAGTCTAAGTTCACATTTGAACCCAGGACCTCCCGTCTCTGGACCTGGCTCTCAATCCACTGAGCCACCCAGCTGCCCCCCAGTGCTGTTATTTTTCACATTTTACAGTTGAGGAAACTGAGGTCTCCTGTGTTCAGAGCCCTGAGCTAAGCTGTGGAAGGTACAAAGTTTAAGTGAGATCAAGCCCTTGTCCCATGGAGCTTAGCTGGCAGAAAGAGATGGTGACTCACACCCAAGTAAAAACAGAATGCAAATTCCTGTTGTCATCTGAACCTGTGAGTTCATCTCCATAGGCCATCCCCTCTCCCAAGGAGTTTAGCACCATTCTTTGGGAATCATCCAATTCTATTCAGACTCCAGGGGTGGATGGTCCATTGTGGGCACTAACCTGTCCCATAGGTCCACCTGGTTACCTGCTCAGCTTTCCTCAGCTCGGCCAACAAGGCAGAATTCCTGGACCTGGGATATGTGAGTCGCCCCATCAAGGGCTCCTCAGGAATGGGATGTGTGCATTTGTCCAGGCAGGGGTTGGCAGCATTCTGAAGTACCCTGCTGAGTCCAGTACAGGGCTTTCCCCAGGCTGGCACTGCTCCAAACGCCTCCCCACACTTTTCTGCAAGGGCAGTCATCTGGGTTGGCCAACTCCTTTTCCATTCAACTCAACGAGGTTCTCAAAAGTGCCTTCTAGAAACCAGGCGCCGGGGATACAAAGGCAAAACTGCCGGGGAGCTTTATAATTCAGACGGCAGCTTTGGGGACTCACAGACATCATCCCCTTCAGGGTGAATGATTTTGATAAAATAATTCCATTTCTTTGCGGAGAATGACTCCTCTGAAGGGATGGGAATGTGGGTTTGAGGAGTGCAAAGAGAAAGAAGACTCAGCTGGTGGGCTAATGGGGAGCTTTGGCTATCTGGGGGACCTAGTGGAGTCACTGAGTTCCTTGGGGCAGGGGTGGCCATCCAAGGCACTTTGGGAACTCCCTTGGGTGACAACTCTTTAGCCCAGCCCCATGTGCTTCCGAGCAGTTTCTGCTGCCTCTAGCACCTCAGAAGAAGGCTCTTCTAAGACTCTGGCCGATGGATCAGCCTGGACCTTCCTTTTGCTTTTCCCCAGAGGATACCAGGTCGTTCTCTGCACTCAAGCTTCCCAAGAGCTGGCCTGAGTATGGGGCAGGTCTGACTGGTTGCCATCTGGGGCAAAATGGCACAAGCTGACCTGGGAGCCTCTCCCCTCCCTTTGTACTTAGTTTCCCTTCCCTGAACCCAAAAGGCAAGCTAGGAACGACTGAGGGTAGGGATGGGAGGGGGACCAGAAAGGGCTCCCCGGGGCCCTGAAAGCTCCCTTCCGGCTGCCACAGGAACTGATGGAACGGCTTCAGGGCATCGTCACCCAGCCCCACCACCTGCAGCCAGCGCAGAGCAGTAAGGTGCAGAGCTGGGAGCCGGGGTGTCGGGAGGAGAAGGCTAGAGGTGGATGGGGCCGGGGGTTGGGCCACTGGGTCACGTGGTTTCCAGCTGTGGGGTTTCCAGGCCCGAATGCCCCCACTCCTAACCCTCCTGCCCTTGGATGGCCCTTCAGATCACCAGCGACCACCGCGCTGAGTTCGCCCGCTGCCTGGAGCCTCTGCTGCTGTCAGGTGCGCGCAGAGCGCCCGCGACTGGGGCTGCAGCCACCATGTGAGCAGTGTGGGCAAGGCGTGTGCTCCTTTCCCTGCCCCCACAGCCCACAGCCTAGCCCAGACGGCACAGCCCGCCCAGGTTGCCCCAGAGCGCTGGAATCCTTCGTTAGGGTAATCGTCTCATCGACACACTGAGGAGATCAGTCCAGGCCGGCGCTTCCGGAAAGCGCCCAGATCGGCAGAGGGGCCGCCTGGCCACTTCCTTCCGCAGAAGTGATGAGCAGAGGTCGAGGTGCCAGAAGTCTGGAGAGCCCTGGGCCAGCTAGCTCTCCTGGTCCCTCCTGGCTCTCTATTAACCCTGAGTCGCCAAGTTCTGCCTGGCCAGCTATAGATCCTTGGGGATACTGGTGTCTCGGGGAGGTGGGGAGACCAGGCAGGAGGAAGGATTCAAAGCCAGGGGCCTGTGCCTTGGGAGCTGGAGGTTTACTGTGGGGCAAGGTGCTGAGGTGGAGGGATCCCATCCACGCTGGGACTGGTACAGCAGAACCAGCTCAGCCTGAGCAGCCTCCTGGCCATTTTGGGATAGGGAAGATGGCTGGAGGAGTGGGAGGCAGAGAGGAAAAGGCAAAGGAATACTTGCAAAAATCTCTAATGCTGTGCGCCGTTTAGGGAAGGCATCAGATGCCCACTCCCTCTGCTTCCAGGGACTGGCTGTGTATGGTCTCCTCTCTTCCCTTCCAAACAGTCCTTCAGGATAGGAAGAATGAAAACTCCTTTAGAATCACAAAAATGGGGCAGCTGGGTAGCTCAGTGGATTGAGAGCCAGGCCTAGAGATGGTCCTAGTTGTATGACCCTGGGCAAGTCACTTAACCTCAGTTACCTAGCCCTTACTGGTCTTCTGCCTTGGAACAGATAGGTAGTACCAATTCTAAGCGATGCCCAATGGCTGATTCTTGGGTTCCCTTGGAGGAGCTCAGAATCTTTGACTGAGTCTCCAGATGAAGATCTCAGGCTCAGGGATGGTTAGCCTCAAGACTCCAAACCTCATATTCTCTTTGCCTGAGTCCAGCCTACCCAGCATGAGGCTTTGTCTCCTCACAGGGCATGTGCCCTGCATATACCATCCATGTTGGCGGAACCCTCCTCTGCCTGAAAAATGATAGAAGAGGAAGGAATAAAGTGGGTCTGTCTTCAGAGGTCCCTGGAGAGGAGCAGCCAGCCTCCAGTCAGCCTTCCATAACCATTGTCTGAGCACTCACACTCCCTGGGGCTGACTGAGGGCAGCACTACTGCCTCACTGGGCAGGGCCAGGCTGGGGCCAATGTACAAATGTCTTTAACAAATGGCTTACCCTGATCAACTTTCCCCTAAGCTTGCTGATAAGGGTTTAGGGTTTATGTTGAACTCAGCAGCTGGCACTGAGGGTGGAGGACATAGTTAATCCATCCCCAACCCTCTCCCCCAACTCATCCAGGCTGCCTCTGCCTCTCCACAGGCTCTCTGGGTGTGCCACGACCAAGGCCCGGAAAAGCTCTGGCTGCCCATCCCCAGGTGGAAAGATGTCTGGCTCACCTGTCCACAAGCCCACACTGCACCGATCCATCAGCACCAAGCTGCTGCTGGCAGAGGGAGGTGACACCCCCTTCGTAGAGCACTGCCGCCACTATGAGGAGACATACAGGGTGAGGGCCTGGAAGGGCTTAGCTGAGTAGCCTGGCTTCCTCTCTTGCCCAGTAGAAGAGGCCTCTCCCTTCGAGGCATGAGTAAGATCAAATCCTACAGATGAGGCAAAAATATCGCAGGGTTCCTGAAAGTCAAAAACCTTTGCGATTTACCCTGGGAGTGTTCATGGAAATGTCAATCCAATTCCAGGGCAATATCCCCCCTCCCTTACTCTCTTGAACTCCACTCCCTCTCATTCACCAAAAGCTGGGCTTCTCTTTCTTTGAGGTGTCTGCCTATAGTATCATTACATTTTGCAAAATCCCTAATGACCAGTGAAACAGATAAAGGGAAAAAAAATTGGTTTTTCTTGGATCCTGAAGCCCATTTTTAAAGGAAGTTCCCCTTAGCTTTGATACTAGACACAACTCAGGAGGACCAAATGTAGTTACCTGAACGACCAGATAGAAGAGTGGTTAGAAGACAGCAGGGGGCAGCTGGGTAGCTCAGTGGATTGGGAGTCAGTCCTAGAGACAGGAGGTCCTAGGTTCAAATCTGACCTCAGACACTTCCCAGCTGTGTGACCCTGGGCAAGTCACTTGACCCCCATTGCCCACCCTTACCACTCTTTCGCCTAGGAGCCAATACACAGAAGTTAAGGGTCTTAAAAAAAAAAAAAAAGAGAGAGACAGGAGACTCTGAGTTCAAATCCCCACCTATCTTGTAGGGCTCTGTGCCTAATCTTTGTAAAGCCCTTAGCACAGCCTGGCACATAGTAGGCACAATATAAATGCTTATTCCCTTCCCTCCCCAAACCTCAAACCTGGGCTTCTCTGATCACAGACCCTGCAATCCGAGATCCAGAATCTGAAGGATCAAGTTCAAGAATTACATCGGGATCTCACCAAGCACCATTCCCTCATTAAGGCAGAAATTATGAGCGACATCTTGCAGAAATCCCTGCAGGTGGACGGGCATATTGCTTCCCAGTATGCCTCAGTAGAAATGATGAGGGCTGTCTTTGAAGAGGTAAGAGGCCTCCTAGGGGGAAATGGCCCCAAAGTCTCTTCTCTCTTCCACTAGAATATCTGTAAGGCTGGAGGATGGAGCCAAAAAGGAATCGTGTGGAAATTTGTGTGGAAAGCCAGTGGTATTTGCCATCTGAACTAAAGAGGACTCAATTAAAGGGATACCCTCTTAAGAAGGAAGTGATAGGGAGAGGAACAGGTAGAACAGACAAGCTCCCTGATGGATAGTTCAGACCCGGAATCGGGAAGACCTGAGTTTAAATATGGCCTCAGACATTAACTATGTGATCCCAGACAAGACCCTTGACCTCCTGCCTCAGCTTCCATTTCTCTAAAATGAGGTAATAACAGCATTTGCTTCCCAGGTTGTTTTGATGTTCTATAGAGCACTTTGCAAATCTGAAAGCACGATATCAGTTCTAGCTATTATTATTGTCGAGTGTTCTGCTAGGCAGGTCAGTTCAACTCTCTCGTTTTTTCTTTCAGAAATGGGAGGAAACCTATCAGAGAGTAGCAAATGAGCAAGAAATTTATGAAGGTACCCAAACAATTGCACCTTCCAAGTGAATAAACTGCCCCCCTTCAGCCTAACAAATTTCCTGTATGAAGGTCATATAAACCAGGGAGGGGAAATGCTGTAGTCAGATTCAAGGGGAAATGTTATTAGTGATAGTGACCAAGCATTATGCCAAAGAGCCATGTGAAGCATGCCTCCTATCTCCCATTAGAGAAATAGTGGAATACAACTACAGAATGAAGCGTCTCCTGGCAGACATCCTCAAAGGGCTGGTTTATTCTGTTTAACTGTAAAAGGATTGGAAGAAAGGAGTCACTGGGAAGGGACATTGATTTTTCTTAAGCATCAACAAAATATTTTGTAAAATACGAAATAGGGGGCAGCTAGGGGGCTCAGTGGATTGAGAGCCAGGCCTAGAGACTGAAGGTCCTGGGTTCAAATGTAGCCTCAGACACTTCCTAGCTGTGTGACCCTGGGCAAGTCACTCAACCCCCATTGCCTAGACCTTATCGCTCTTCTGCCTTGGAACCAATACACAGTACTGATTCTAAGTTGGAAGGAAAGGGTTTTTTTTTTTTTTAATATGAAATAAAAAACCCTAGATAATTGCACTGACTATATGGTACTTTACAACTCATCTGGGTCTGGAGCAAATTTAATATTTGCCCTATTATCCCTCTTTTCTCTCCCATGATGAAATAGGTAATAAGTGAGAAGGGTACTGAATTAGGTAAAGGAGATGGATATTTAAAATCCTATTAAGACCCAGCAGCATTGGTGAACCTTTTACTAGTTTGAATGCCCAGAGGGCAAATTCAAACTGTCTATGACCCCCCCTATTACCTGAGAGAACTGAGGGAGAAAGTGCTTGTGGGACATGCAAAAAAATACCCTGGGGCACTAGGAAGAGGGGAACTAGAATAGCTCTCCCATGCTGGCTCCCCACATGTGCCACCTCTTTACCAACAGCCTTGGAGGAATCTAGGTGGAAACATGACTAGAGCACTGGACCTGGAGTCAAAAAGACATGAGTTCAAATCTAGCCTCAGACACCTCTGCCTTGGTTTCCTCATGTATAAAAGGGGGCTAATAAGCACCCATTGTGATGATCAAGTTAGATATTTGGAAAGCTCTTTTCTTATCAAAGTTTAATGAATAAAGGCCCAATTGCTTCCCTGCTCCCAAAGCTGAACTTTAGGGTCTCTTGTTCTCGGCAGCCCAGCTCTATGACTTGTTCCAGCTGAGACAGGAGAACAACTACTTGACCAACATCACCAAGCAGATCACTCCTTATGTCCGCTCTATCGCTAAAGTAAAGGAACGACTAGAGCCTAGGTAAGAAGAGACTCCTCACCTCCTCTTAAACAAGGGCAGATACTGGATCTGCAGGTTTAGGTTGGCACAGGCTTTTGTCGAGGATGTTATATAAGATGCAAGGTGGGTGAGGTGGCTTCTAAAACATCATCGTAAAACTGGCAGGGCCATGTTTCCATCTGTACGGAGTGAGATCTTCCACAGGATCAAAGCAGTCAACACTCCTGGACTTAACAAAGTCCAGAATGTGAGACCACCACTAGCCCTGCCAGAAATAGTGGTAATATGTAGTCATTTTCACCAGGAAATGTGAAATGAGTAACATCCTTGGGGGTGAGACTGGTTCCTCCAAATCAGTCCTGAGAACCTGAGCGAGGAGGGAATCTTATCAGCTAAAGCTTGTCGCCTATATGCTTAGACTTGTTTGTGAAGCAATAAAAGTGAACTTGCTGGCTTTCGTTTCTTCTAAAGGTTACAGTTAAGAGATTCTCTTTCTGATAGATTCCAAGAACCTATTGATGAGCAATCGGAGAACTTGCAAAAAGTATATGAAGACACGATCGATGAAAATCAGACCAGGTAGGTCCATGGTGGCTTTTCTAGAGACAAAGGTCAATGTGAAAAGGTGGTGATAGTTGTTTTTTTCTTTTCCGAACAGTAGTTGGAAAATGTAAGTTTAGTTAGAATTAAAACAGAACATTCTTAACAGCAGTCAGAGAACTAGAAATAAGGCTGACAATTTGGCTTTTGGCACTTATGAAATTGGCTTAATGCAATCTCAATTTCCATCCATCCTGTAAAGGCTTCAGGGAAAAACCACTTCCTCCAGGATGCCTTTCCTGATATTCCCCATTCCCTACTTCTTTATGTGTTTGTATATAAACCCTGGCCTCTTGTCTTTATCAGTTCTAAGAGAGAAAAGCTGCCAAGGGCTAAGCAACTGGGGTTAAATGACTTGCCCAGGGTCATGCAGCTAGGAAGTATCTAAAACCAGACTTGAAAGCACCAGCTCCAGGACTAGCCCTCTAATCATAAGGGAATTTGAACTATTTTATTCAAATCAACAAACAATAAGCACTTATAAGACAGTGGGGGCAAGAAAGGTTAGATTAGATTGCCCTGGTCTGCAGGGAGCTTAGTAAGAGATATTTTGAGAGTAAACAGTGATAGATGTAGACTCAAATCTTTCCTCAGACACTAGTTGCGAGACCTTAGATAATTCACTTAACTTCTCAGTGCCTTAAATCATCTGTAAAATGATTCAAATTCCCTTATGATTAGAGGGCCAGTCCTGGAGCTGGTGCATTCAAGTCTGGTTTTAGATACTTCCTAGCTGCATCAGACTTGATGGTCCTCTGAGGTCTATTCTAGCTCATTTGATCCTATGAACTAGCTGCTCCAGTCTTTGTTTATTCAGTATTGCATAGTTCATAGGATTTGAACCTACGTCCAGCACTCTTTACGCTCAAAATATCTCCTACTAAGCTCCCTTAAATGAAAAAAAGGACCTTGCCCGAAGCTTATAGTTACGAAATTTGCCAAACTAATTGCTATGGAAGGGTGGGATCAAATATTGTGTAGACAAGATGCCCAGAGTAGGTCTATTTGCAGTGGAGATGTCAGGATTTATTCTCCAATTGTTGATCCACAGGAATCTTATGATACAATAAAATGGGGCGTTTGGGAGGGGGGAAATTATCTATAATATTTCACATGAATTTGTTCCTATAGGAATGAACCAACAAACAGTTCTGAAGAGAAGAAAAAAGATGCTGGAGTCCAACAAAGGGGACAGCCAAATTCTGAACAGACTGTCAGAACACCTGAAAAATAAAGACCGACAAATCCAATGAGAAATATAGGATAGATCCCACCACTAGGAACGAATCTATAGCTTAGCAACAGGGAAGTGTCATAATGGGCTCATTTCCTTTTTTAAAGCAGATTTAAAGTTTCCTTCTATTACTCATTAAATGTAATGGATGTGGGACAGCCAGGTGGTTCGGTGAATTGAGAGCCAGGCCTAGAGACAGGAGGTCCTAGGTTCAATGAGCCCTGGATGAACCACTCAACCCAATCACCTAGTCTTTATTGCTCTTCTGCCTTAGAACCAAGACACAGTATTGATTTTAAGATAGAAGGTAAAGGTTTTTGAAAATAAAGAAATAAATGTAATGGATAATTTTGCCAAAGGTAAATTGTAGATTTAGCAATCAGGGTTTTTTAAATTAAGATTTTTTTTTTTGTCAAATTAAGGTTTTATCCTTGCTTGAGCTAAATTTGCCCTTTTCTTCCCCACCCTTATACACCCACGAGTAAACCCAAACCCCAAATACTACCATTTTGGAAAATGGGATTTTAAAACTCTCCTCCAGTCAAATTTCAAATCAGAGTGAAAATCTGTCCCCACTGGGCATGTCAGTCATAACTCCTTCCCTGAGCTAGGACTTTTTGCCATCTCTTCTGGATCCCAGGACTTCTCCAATTTTTTTTTTTTTAATTCTTACCTTCTGCCTTAGTATTAATTCTAAGAAGAGCAGCAAGGGCTAGGCAACCAGGGTTAAGTGACTTGTACAAGATCACACAGCTAGGGATTGTCTGAGGCCAGATTTGAACTCAGGATCTCCCATCTCCAGGCCTGGTACTCTTATCCACTGTGCTACCTACCTGCCCCCTTTCCCCAATTTTTTCGGTAAGATTTTGCTGATACCTTTCCTGAGATAAATAATTCCAGTTTCTTTTCAGCCAAAGCTTTCCTATTAAGGCAATGTCATTTGAAAAGTTGCAGTTATGGGCTCAGCAAAGGGCGAAGGAACAAGTCTCTCCAGATTCTCTTCTCTTTCAGCAGGGGATGTGCTTACAGGGAAATTATTTCAAGTTGATAGGCAGAAATAAGGACCTTTCTAAAGACAAAGTTCAATTTCTCCCCCAAATACTGCCATTATAAGTTGTTCCCTTGGCAGCTAGGTAGCTCAGTGGATTGAGAGTCAGGCCTAGAGACGGGAGGTCCTGGGTTCAAATCTGGCCTCTGACACTTCCCAGCTGTGTAACCCTGGGAAAGTCAATTGACTCCCATTGCCTACCCTTACCACTCTTCTGCCTTGGAGCCAATACTCAGTATTGACTCCAAGACGGAAGGTAAGGATTTTAAAAAAAAATAAGTTGTTTCCTTGCTGCAGATAGTTGTTGTCTTTTAAACCCTGACTTCCTGTCTTAGAATCCATGCAAATATCATTTCCAAAGCAGAAGAGCTACAGCTAGGCTAGGGCTAGGGGCAATTGAGATTAAGTGACTTGCTCAGGGTCACCCAGCTAGGAAGTGTCTGAGGCTAGATTTGAATGATCTTTCCAACTCCAAGCCTGGCATTCTATCCACTGAGCCACCTATCTGTCCTGAAGCAGATACTGCTTTTTGTCAATAAACCACTTGAAGATTTTTAGTCTAAAAGAAATTTATATGAATAAGAAACCCCCTCCCTCCACCTTCCACAAGGGCTTAATAAAATGGTCTATACTGGAGCTAGTTTTCCTGATTGCTGAGTAACAAGTAGCTCATGTCAGACATCTCTCCTCTTGGTAACTATGGTTACAGAGATGGATGAATTTATTTCTGATTGCAGTATGCTGATGGAGCACCTTATGGTTACAAAGAGTTTTACATACATTCTCATTTAATCTTTCACAATGATTCTGTGAGATGGGCAATCCAAGTATTGAGAATACTCATTTTAGAGATTCAAGAGTGGTCATAGGGGGGCAGCTAGGCGGCTCAGTGAATTGAGAGTCAGGTCTAGAGGTCCTGGATTAAAATCTGTCCTCAAGTACTTCCAGGCTGTGTGACCCTGAGTAAATCACGTAACCCACCTTGGAACCATTGATTCCAAGATAGAAGGTAAGGGTTAAAAAAATAAAAGTGGTTGTGATTTGTTCATCACCCTCTTCCACACACACACACAAACTCAAGGCTGGAACTTGATTTAATCTAGATGTCCTACCTAACTTCCAGTCTTGTGCTCTTTGTAGTATCCCACCTGTGAGACTGTATAGCCCAGGACTCAAGGCAAGTACATAGCAGAAGTGCCCCTAAGCCTTACAGGCTTTCTGACTCTCAAGTTCAGTCTGATCGGAAATATTAGCTAAAGCAGGCAGGGTAAGACCAAGACTTGCATAGATAGGACTATTACATGCTAGTGGTTTGATAGGGAGTCTCCTAGTTATTTCCTCAAGTTCTATGGATTCTACTGCTAAGATTCTACCTTGTATTTGGGCCACTAACCTAACCCTGGTTCAGATCCTCCTCTTCTTTCACTGATCTACTGTCATAGCCTCTTTTTTCCCCCTAAATCCTTACCTTCTTTCTTAGGATCATTTCTAAAACAGAAGATTGGCAAAGGCTAAGCAGTCAGGGTTAAGTGACTTGCCATATGTTGCCATAGCCTCTTAACTGGCTCCTTGCTTTCAGTCTTTCCCTTTTCCAATGCATCCTCCACTGCTTGGCTATCAAGCTGATATTCCAGAAGCACAGGGCTGACCATGCCATTCCCCTGCTCAAGCTGTGTGGCTCCCATTGTCTCTCTAAGGTAAAATGTAAACTCTCGAGTTTGGCCTTTGAAGTCTTTCTGTGTGTTTCCCTCTTTCACACATTCTACATTTCAGCTAAGCTGGCCTCAATTATTGAGCACCCACCTCCAGGCCTTGCACAGGTTGGCCTCACACCCAGAGCGTTTCCTGTTCCACCTGTTTCTTGGACTCTCAAGCTCAGCTGCTACATATTACACGAGGCCTTTTCTGATTTCCCCAGTTGTCACTACTTCCTCCCCTCCCCTCCACCCAAATTTATATAGGGATATATTGTAAATTCTGTGCATTCAACTGTGTGAGATGCCCTCAGCTGAATATTAGTTCCATGGGAATGGGGAATGTTTCTTTTTTATCTAATGCTTCTTCATCTGAACTGACTTCCTACCAACAATTTCTTCCAGTGAAATTATCCACGACAATTTGAGAAATGTGTTTTACACCCCACACTCTTCATATTGAAATCAAGAATAGTTTTATTTAAGAATTGGAAAGAATAATCAATATCTGTGAAAGAAAATTCATTTAAAAATATTTAAATAAACATTTCTTCATGTAAAAAGAAGAGTAGAACAATTACTCCATTAATTGAATACATCCTGGGTCTGGGGCAGGCTTCCAAGAGTCAGGCACAAAGGACTTCTCCAGGTGAATCCTGGTGAAAACAGATGTCCCTAGCCCATCCCAAGTGATCAAGCCTTTGTAGGAGCAAGGAAGCAATGTAGCAATAATATAGCTTCCTCCTACAGATTTTTAGAGCATCTCCAACTTAGTAGAAAAGCCATATAGAATGGGAGCTCAGAAAACTAGCCCAGGCAGTAAGGAACAAAGTGCTGAGGAGGGACAGTGATTTACTAGGCTCATTACTAGGAGGTGATTGATTGCTTATGGTGAGTTTGGGCTAAGATTTCATGAAGCCTTAAACAAAGATATTTGTATTCATAACCTATGAGTTTAGGAATCTATCTATATATACTTTTCCCTCCAGTCAGAAATCTAACTGAATCAGGAAGAATATTATGTAAATAGAGGGGAAAAATAGGACTAATAAAATTGACTACCTTTTAGGCATCAGCAGCAATTTGTACTAAGGAACAGTCAGGTCCATGTCATCATTTATTGACCTTGAAAAAATATATTTGGCTCCTAGTACTACTCATTCTCTGTCAACTCAACCCAACATGATGCACTGAGGAGTCCTGTGGGGGATCGCCAGACCCTGATGCTTAAGAAACACTGCTCCATTTTACACAGCTCTGGGCCCCAGTATTTTACAGGACTCTTTTTGTGGATAAGAATATATATATATATATATATATGCATATATATATTCATTTAAAAACTTTGAAATAGAAAAAAAGCATTTCCTGTCATTTCATTATTTAGAAGGAATTAGTGATGTCAACTTTAAAGTGAATGCCAGAGAAGCAGTGAACTCATCCACCTAATTTTCTGTACTGTACACAATTATTGCTAAGTTTATATATTTTAAATGAAACCAAAGCTCATGGTATCAGATCGAAGTCAAAAGTACTCAAATCCTGCTTTCAAATACTTTGTATGCTCCCCACAAGTAGTTGCTGACCTCTGCCCTGATTAAGGTAGAACTGATTTCTCTTCTGCTCCCATCGGAATACCACCAGCTTCTTCCATAAGCCAGAGTGAAACACAGTATTCAGGGCAGTTGAATAGCAGCAAAATAAGGGCAACCTTAAGACCTGGAGGTCCATGGTAGCCTGGGATTGGGGCTTGGTCAAATGAAGATAATGCACTTGAGGATCTAAGAGGATGAGTAAATAATTATACCCTGATACCTGTAGCCTTCTGGTCCATGAAACATGGAGATCATCTAGTAGTAATTAACCTTGCCCCCAAGATCACATGCCACAACAAAAAGCTGTTGAAAGGACAGAATATGTGGCCTTCAAAAAAGAAATCAGACTCTGGATTTGGACCTTGCTAGGTTCAAAGAAAGAAAAATCCTTCCTCAAGTGCCTGGGGATGACTGTCCAAAAACTCCACAAGTGTCTCTCAGAGGATGTGAAGTTCTAAGAGCAGAATCTGCTCAGCTCAGCATAATTTGGAGAAGAATGAGGTGGGAATTAACTGAAGCCACTAAATAAGTGCACATAATCTTACCATCAGAGACCAAAGGGTTGTTGCAAAGAACCCCAAGGCCCACAAATTCAGCAAGTGACCTTTTCCTAATCTGGTCTCAAGCTTGTAACTAGAACAAAGACTAAAAGTCTGGCAATTATCCATGTAGTCCTCCTACCAGCAAGTTTTCCTACCAGTAATCAAAGAACTTGTAAAGCCTCTTTGGTATATAGGAACAGAAAATAAATTAAGTCATGAAACCTGGAAATAAGAAATATTTCTAAATTGGTAAGACCTAAGATGCTTTGAATATACATTTTAGGTATGCGTGTATAATGTCTATACACAGGCATTTTTTCTATTTTGCACGGATTATAGTTTTCTCTTAGACAACATCTCTCATTCATCTGAGTTAAAAATGCGTAAGAGACATTCTTTCTTATGAATCCTCACAACACCCCTGTGAGGTAGGTGTCATTATCTCCACTTTACAAGTGGAGAGATTTAGGCACAGAAGGGTTACGTGACTTTACACAAGGCCTCGTGGTGAATCAGTGGTAGAAATATGCTCTACCCACTGGCCCCAGATGCCTTCACATTCAAAGCTAGCTAGTACCACTTAGAAGGATCTCACACCCAGACTAAGCTCTGTATCGATTTCAGATTCCAATAGGCATTTTACCTTTTAAAGCTTGTACATTTGACTTATAAAACCAATCGTTTCCCCTGCACTTGGGAAACAATAAAGAGAATTGGGATTATGAAATGGATTTTCATGAATGAACTCAAAGTTGTAATAACTTGTCATTAAGTGGCAAAAATCAAGAAGCACACTGGAATTTTAAAAAAGAGAATGACCAAGAACTGGAGGGTAACAACTTCAGATTGCAAATTTTGAATGAAATGCAAGAAGTGCAACCAATGGGTGGGCAGGCAATTAAGTGGGTAATAGCTAGCAGAGTTTCTCAAAGGGGCTACAATGATAGCTTTCTGTAGTTCCTGATCCCCTCTTTCTGACAGTAATAAAAAGGTCCCAATACTGAGAAGTCTCTCACTTCTCCCAAACTCCACCTTTGGGGAAGGAATAAAAAGCAGGAAACACAACTTCCCACAAAGGTCATGGAGAGTGTCATTGGATTTGAGGAAGTCACGTTATAGAATATTTAGTGTAGTAGGGAAAATTTGCAATTTTAAAGTTTTCACTCACCTTAAAACACTCTAAAATAATTTCAAAATGTAAAGTTCCCACATCTATTTGTTGCCAAATATAAAAGTGACAATAAAAAAATATCAATTGACTGAATGACATGGCTATTTTTTAAAATTACAGAAAATGGGGAAGAGCCAAAGCATCTTCTAAGCAAATATTTTCAATGTGAAATGGATGCTCATGCACTTAAAAAGGGGAGAAATAAAAAGGTTAAAGTAGTGAAGTCTGGGCTTATTGTTGAAGTAAGTTTTACAATCAAGTTTCTAATGTAAATAAGAAGCACTTATATCCCCCCCACCCCCCCACATATTTTTTTTTGCCTTTTCATAACATTACTATTGGGAAGCAGTTAATCAATTTTTGTTGCAGAGATTCTTCAGTTCCTCTCCGGTGGGCAAATGAGACACTAGGAAGCTTGTCACCAAGTTCCTTCTGAGGAACACCATCAGAGAAGATGAAGTCACTTCCTCCTGGTTTACTTTGAGCTAGAAGTCCTACCTACCACGGCCAAGGATAAAGATGGATCTCTGTTATCTTCTCAGATCCATTAAAAGCCTTCTGACTACCCAGCCCTTCGTGCTTCTCCATAGGATAACTGGTAAAATACAAAATGACTACTAAACCTTTTGCTTCCGAATACAGAAGCATACATGGCTCCTTTCCTCATGCTGCCCAGAGCTGGAGGTCACCTCGCCTGGCCTAACGGAACCAGAGACACCATCACCCTTCATGCCATGCCTTGTGTTAAAGCTCTACTTTAACTCCTTTAATAAAAGGTAGGCCTGTTGGCACCTTCTTTTTATAATCTAGGTATTCTTCTCCAAAAAAGTGGATCAATGAGATTTCCTCCTCTTCAGTTCGATCTCGAAAAAATCGCCAAACTGTCAAAGCATATGCAACACCGCAGATTGGGTTACAGAGCATGACCTGCAGAAGGGAAAGAAGATAAGGAAAGAAATCAAGAGGATTGAGGACAGGGGACACACACGCACACAATCACATACTCAGACACACAGACTCACAAATCTTAGTTCCCAGATGTTTCCCCAAACACAGATGAAGCAATCACAGGAGGTGCTGTCTAAGACTCCTTCCAGGTATAAAGTTCTAAGAACACATAAAATTAATCCAGTTTCTACTGAGGCCCCAAAGTCACTTTACAGTAGGTGTTTAACATGGGTTGATGCGGACATGATTGGGGATGTAGACTCGAAGTGACCACACCAATGCAACTATCAATAATACAGAAATAGGTCTTGATCGATGACACATGTTAAAACCAGTGAAAATGCACTTTGGCTATGGAAGGGGGGTGGGGATTGAGGATGGTGAAGGGGAAAGTAAAAACATGAATCATGTAACCATGGAAAATTCCTCTAAAAAAAAATATATATATATATATATATAAAATACAGTAGGTGTTTAAGGTATAGTGTTCATTTTTTCAGGTGACACAGTACTGTTTAGGAACACTATTACTGTTTTTCTAGGAGCTGAAATTGATCCTGTGATTAATTAATCATCCTGAATTTGAGCCCTGGTTTGTCTGCTATCATTTATTAGACGCCCTTTAGAAATTAAAAAGCAGACAACCTTCTTGGGGCTCAGTTCCCTCACAGATGGGTACATAGATATCGGTGGTGTTAAATGATATCAAATTTTCCTTCCACTCATAAAAGGCAGTATGGAATGGTGGAAAGACTTTTGGACTTAGGATCAGGAGAGATCCAAGTTAAAAATCCCAGCTCTGACAAATATGAGTAGTGAGAGGGCAATTCCCCTTACCTCTCAACCTTAGTTTCTGGAATCAGATGAGACAATTCAAAAAGCACTTTGCAAACCTATATAAACTTGAGTTATTACAAGTAAATGACCAGATGATGTGATTCTTCTTCTAGTTATCAAATAATAACCTAGAAAAGCCAGAGTCTCCTCCTCTTTCCATCTCCTAAATGTGTGTGCTCTCCAAGATCCCCAAGGCCCTCACTCTCTAAACTTCTTTTACAGTGTCTCAGAGGAGATGATGGAATTGTCTACATTCTCCAGAAACAAGCAATGTGAATTCTAAATGTTGTAGACTTGACAGCTAGAGAATGTTTTGAATATTGTCATGTGAAAACATCAAAGCCAGAGGAAGTAGCTGAGAGCAATAATTTGCTGTGCAGTGAGTGAACTGGAATCAAGGGGTAAGTGGATTCTTTATGAGCTGCCTGGCCTTCCTAGTGAACCCCATCTGATGGCTTGAACATCTGAGAGACAGCACCTAAGAAGCAATGCAATGATACATGAGCAAGGAACTGAGCAAGGCTATTTAGGACATGCTGGACCAAAGCTGTGCTATTTAGATCACATTGGACCAAAGTTGTTAGCATGACCTCATTAAATGGGCTAACCAGTGACAGAGCTGAATTAGAAAGGCAAGCGGTCCCTAGGTTCTGCACAGACTCTTCCCAGGACCTTAATCACCTGTCCCATCATTGTGCCAGAGATGGAGGAATAGAGAAGCAGCAGGCAGCATCCCCTGGCATTTGCAAATTTAGGGCACAAGGATTTTAGACCCACTATACTCTAATACTTTTGAGAAAGTATGCTGATTTTGTGGGGATAGGTGCTCCTTTCAATGATGCAGACTGAAACTGCTCTCTACAATTTGGAAGGCCTTTGGGAGTTGCTGGAGAGGAAAAATCACCATTCTAGAGCCAACCTACAAGATGAGTCTCTTTCCAATGAATAATGCTTATCCTCAAGAGGACAGACATGCTGGGTCAATGTGGAAAGAAAACCCTTCTGGGAAACTGCTTCAGGAAGAGAAGGTCACCACAAGACACCTTTAGGCAATGGAAGAGGCTGGAGTGAAGAGAGACTCTACTGAGTAGAAGTCACCATACCATTAAATCAGGTCTATGGACTCCTGACTTCAGGTAATTCCCATTCAAAATATGTTACAATGAAAATCTTAAACGACAAGAGAAAATAATGCTCTCCAATTAGATAGTACCTGGGTTCCAATACTCCAGTAAAACCATCCGACATAAGAAGGGTGCCTGAACCAAGCATACACACCACTTGTCACCAGTGTGTGTGTCTCTGATTTCTCATTCTGAACAACATGGTTGAAGTTGGAACCAGCTGTAAACATGGCAGCTTTCCGAAGACACTCCCCAAAGATCACCATAAGTAGCCCAGTGACACTGAGCCATGTTATCTGCTTCATTTCTGCAATGAAAGAAACAAGAGAAAAAAAAAGATTGGAATATTTCATTTGAACCCTTACCTCCACTTAAAATCCAGCTCCAAGATACCACATCTTTCAAAGACACAAATTCAAAGATGACACAATTATTTGGCTAGGGTCACATGTTTTAGCACTTGTAGTACAGTGGCAGTGATGCTGAAATATCAGTACAATATTCCTCACTAAGTCAGATTTGTCCATAAATCATGAAATACCTCTTCACAAGGCAAGGAATTAAAGCGGAGGGCTCCAATACACAAGCGTTTCTTTCCTCAAAATGGTGAGCCTGACAGTTGTGTGAGCAGTTACATTGCCACAGCTGTAAGCAACATCAGCTCATTTTCATCATCATTTTGGTCATGATAGCAATGAAGAAGGAAAGAACAGGAAAGAATTGATCACATTTTGTCAGGGACCTCTAAAAATAACTTCTAGTCTTGACTTTGAGAGCCAACCCTTTATTTAGCAGTTCACTAACCCATAATCTTTTATTTCCCAAAGTTTCAGAGTATGTTTACAGGTACAAAGAGTTTGAAGGGGTTTTAAAAAAAACTATTTTAATATAATTGGTTACCTTTGTAATCCTATGGATTCTATTTTATGCATTTTAAAAACATGATTCTGAGAAGTGGCCGTCTATAGGCTTCAGCAGAATTCCCTAGAGGTCCATGGCACAAAGAATCTTTTAAGAACCCCCTCATCTGGAACTACAGGAGGCTGGGAATTTAGATGACACTGTATCATATTGGATATAAAAGAAAAAAGTTGGTGACTATGCCCTCAATTCAAAATCAAGGAATGATATCCAGCAGAAAGATTTATCCTTCCTAAACACTTTAGATGAAGGGGGCGTGGGGGGACTGTATCTAGACCCAAGAGATAGTCAAATGCCATTCTTCTTAAACTTCCATACCCAGAGGGAAAAGCTATACATACCAACCTGGCCAAAAATAATTTTCAACTGTGAACTCTATCCAAGAAGAGACAGCAGCTACTGTATACTCCAGACTATGGTTCAGAAGAAAGGAGTCCAGGGAGAGACTTTTGGGATTGTTGACTGCTGTCACTAAATACTCTGAGTAATGGAATAATGACAAGGAGCACATATACCTAAAACAAAGAAAAAAGAAAAGTAGAGCTAGATGGCAAAAAGTCTAGAGCAAGCCAAAATACAGAGCTGGGTTGTGAGTCTGTTCAATTGTTCATGGAGTCTACAAAATGTTTTGCTGCCGCCCATTCCAAAGCTGACATCCATCACTTGCAGCATCACACCTTTTTTGTATAGCAAGAGTTTTTACTGGGACTCAGTTTTTCAATTCCATAAACAAGAAAACATTAGGTTATTGTATTGAATACTGTCTGGATCTCTTAAAAATGGCCATTGCATGTGAGAAAGCATGAAAAAGGAGAAATCGTAAAAAACAAAGATACAATGTATGTCAGTTATAAAGCTTAAACACAACTGCAACATAATTCCAGTAAAGAAGGCTTAGATGGCTCATAGCATTGATAAGAGGATATAAAGCTTTTTACCTTTAGGTCACTGGTTCAAATCCAGGTCATGGACTAGAAGGCTCAAGGGACTGAAATCATATTGTAGGGGAAAATCCTACAATGGCCCGTGGGGGATGCACTAGATGTGACCTAATAGAAATTAGAGATGGAAAAGGCCTATGAATCCAAACAGAGCCTTTCACCTTTATGTCATTGATCTGACTCCCATTCAGGTCAGGATGATACACATCATTGAACAAACAGGTGAGGGACACCTGCAGGGAGATTTTCATTCAGACCTGTCTCCTGCCAACAACAGGGCCAGATGAAGATGATTAAGACCTAGGAATCTGACCAGAAACTGGAGGTGAATGAATTGATAGCCAGTACAGAACAGCCTTCAGCAAGTCAGAGATGAAATATTGTAACCAAGAGGTTGAAAGGCGGAATGAAACGCTACTTCTAATTCTATGATCCATCCATGCCAACCCATCCTACCCCCTCACTGATAAACAAATAAAAATGAGTGATTGCTTACCAGCCAAAGTGACTCCAAGAAGACTGGCTAAAACTTAGCAGCAAACCACATCCGAAGACAAAGCCAAGAAAACAGGCCCGGATGGCTATCTGAAATAGAGAGGAAAGAGGGAAGGAGAGAAATGGGGGGGAGGGGGGGCAGAGAAAGGCTCTATCACCTCAGGCCACAGGACTCTTCACCACAATGCAAAAACCTCTGAATGCTGACCCAGATGTGACAACACCTTTTACATTGACATTTCACAGACAAGCTTTTTTTTTTCCCCAGTCTCAATTCAGGATTTTGTTAAGGGGATGAGTGAGTTTAGTCTATTGAGAGGACAACCAAAGAACATGTACTTCCCCAAGGTTACCCCTAAAATATAGAGCAGAGCCCTAGAGAACACCACCGCCACGCCTGTGGGGCCAGGGCAGGGACTGGCCCTTTTAACTTGGCACGGGCACCTTCAGTTATTATATAAAATAAAGTCACATGTTTGTACCCCACGCACATCTGCCTCTGCTGCAGCTGCAGAAAAGCACGAGCTGCAAATGACACCCACTTCCCTGGTTAGGGAGGGTGTCAAGCCTTTCTCCAAAGACTTTCCCTGTACCCTTGGAAGAAGCCAGCCATAAGACCTGAATATGGAATAGGAGACTTCAGGGGGTTCCTTCTCTTCCAATAACTATTTCCCTCATCCACTCCCCCAGAAATGCAGCCACATAAAGGTCTTGGCCTGTCAACTGCCAAGAGGACCTTCTCAAAGTCCTTCCCCCAAAAGGCCCATCAAAGCCCCCACAATGGCTGCCTTCCCTACCTGCTGTCCCTCACCCACATCAGTTAATGCTCCTCCCCTCCAACAAAGAATTCCCCATTCTACCAGTGGTCTATTCCTCAATCCTTGACTTCTGATCCATCCTATCCTTCCCCCATTTTGACATCCCCTTACTATTCCCTCCCATTTCTATTCCTCAACTACCCTCATCTCCTCCATGACTTCACTCTGAAGGTCCCATCCTTCCCACCTCAAATATATATATCCATGCTCCAAACATCCCAACTGTCTTTTCCATCCCACTTATAATACTCACAGAACTCTCCTAGCGCTATCTATTCCTATCTGCTAATAACTGATTATGGGGCAGATAGGTTGCAGAGTGGATAGTGTGCCTGGCTTGGAGTCAAGAAGATTCACCTTCACAAAGTTCAAATCTGGCTTTGGACACTGAGATTCTGTGACTTTTGGCAAATCATTGAACCCTGTTTGCCTCTGTTTCCTCATCTGCAAAATGAGTTAGAGAAGGAAATGGCTAATCTACTCCACTATCTTTGCCAAGAAAACCCCAAATGGGGTCACAAGGAGTCAGAAACAACTGAAATAACTGACCATTTATTTCCCACCACATAGCTCCAACAATGTTCCTACCATCCCCCAAAGCAGTTTTCCTACACCCTACAGACACAGCTCCCAGCCCTGTCCCTCCAAATCTCCTAAATGCTCTATCTCCTCTTACTAACCAACACCATTGCACCAACATACCCTAATACCCTTCCATTCCCAGCACTCCTATATCCTGTGCCCCACCCATTACACCTAAAGTTCCATAGCCCCCACACACAACCCAATGTCCCATTACTCTCCCTAATGCTCATCTCTTCCCACTTTACTCCCAAAGCCTGATCTCCCCAAATGTACCTCACCAACAAAACCCAATTGGGCAGTCTGACATGTACCCTAGATTTTGGGAGTCTGACATGAACTCTCTTCTGAGGGAGAAAAAACTCAGTCCCTGACTTTCCTCTCACCATCCTCCACTCAGAGCAGCTGATTTATCTGACTCATAATCCCAGGCTTTCCTTCATCTTGATTAACAACCTAATCCTCCCCCCCAACCCAGATGACTACCCTAGCCATACCCCACATTAACCAATAGTACCTCTAAGTACTCCCCAGGGATCACCCCCGAAACACTAGTCCTCATAATTCAGAACTAACCCCCTCAGTGATCATCATCTCTACTGCCTACTCTAACTACCCCTTAATAGACTCTTTTCCAAACTCTGTTTTAACCCCAAGATTTATATTTCTCCCTACTATCATCATCCATAGAAGCTATTTCCTATCATTACATATCCTTCCCCACTTGCTGCTCTTCATAGTTCATAACTGAAACTAGGAATTAACACTTCCAATCCAAACCTTACCTGCCAAACTACATAACTGCCCACACTAATTACCTCAGGGCCAAAGCAACCCCATATCTCAAAGCTAACTAACTTTAGTAACCCTGACCTATGGCCCCCAACTAAGAAACAGTAACTCTCTATAACTAGAGCCTCCTACACAGTCTCCACCTGTTGACTAATCCTAATTTCTACTTCTTGTAACTTATAAATGATATCGGGGACCATCAAATCTATACTTGTCCTGTCCCCATCCTCTGTAGTCTTCATAACAGCCTTCATAATCATTTCTCCAATGACTACTTTCTCTAACTTACACATGACCCAGGTATCCAACAGCCCATACCCTTCCTACCAATCCCTTAACACTAATAGCTTTTCAAAGACTCCAGAGTATCTGGAGCTCCTTGTAATTACCTTCAGTATTCTGACAGAATGGGAGCTGCCCCATTTCTCACAAGAAACTATCCCAAGTACCACCTTCCTCACAGACCCCACCCTCAGGATAGGAGGCTCCTTGGAAACTGCCAAAATTACAGCTCTCCATTACTCACATGGAACTGATCCAAGTTCTATCTCCCATGGACTCCTGTCCCTCAGTATGTACAGCTCCCCATAACCAACTTGTGGACCAAATACAACAACAAAAACTATAGGTCATTATTACTAAAAATGAATTGAAGCAGGGTTAAGTGCCATTGGTTCCAGTCCCTGCCTCCCAGTCCTTTGGAGTGCTCCTCAAAGCTACTTAATCAACCCTCCCCACAAAACCAAAAGATCTCCAGTGTTTAAAAGGAAATGACCCTAATAAACATCAGCCCAACCAGCTCAGCAGTACAAACAGCCCTCATAATCACCTCAAAATCATAGTCCCCCAATTTCACAAGAAAATTGATCCAGGTAAGCTCTGCACCTTTCCTGTTGGCCTCTGCCCCTAAGAATGGGCAGTTCCCCATAACTGCCTCTCCCAGAATCATACCCCACACAAAAGCTCCCCAATGTTTACAAGGAATTGAGTCAAGTAAATATCACATATAAGCCCCAAAGTCCTAAAACCTCAATACAAAATAATAAATCCATAATAGCTCCCTTTACAATTCCCAAAAACCCTTGCTCCCAAGGAGCTAAGGCAGGTAGGCAGCCCCCACTTCTTAGTACCAGCAGCTCCTCATAAATATTCCCTGGATTTCCAAACCCAAGTTGAACTCTGCTGCCAGGGAGCTGCCTTAAGTAGCGCCTCCTTTAGTGCCAGGGGTTCTCCATAACTGCTTCCTGGTTTGCCTCAAACCTTGCTCCAGGGAGCTAGCCTGGTAGGCACTTCCAATCTCCAATACCACAGGGCTCTCAATAACGTCTTGGCTTGCCTCTGCCCGGGAAGCCGACCAAGTGTGCACCCCATCCCGTACCGGGGCTCTCGCCTCTTCCCGGGGAACTGCCTAGGTAGGCACCCCACCCTCGTTCCAGTATTCGCAGCTGCTCATAACTCCTCGGCTAGCCCCTGCCTGGGGAGCTTCCCTAGGTGGGCACTCCACCCCGTACCAGAGGCTGTCACTAACTCCTCGGCTGGCTAGCCCTTGCCCGGGAGCCTCCAGGTAGGTACTGCCACCACCACCCCCCCGTCCCAGCGGCCGCCCCTACCTCCTCGGCTCGCCCTTGCCCGAGACGGGCACCACCACCCCCCGTACTAGCGGCTGTCCCTAACTCCCCGGCTCGCCTCTGCCTAGGAAGCTGCACAGGGTGGTCACCGCCATCCCTGCACCAGAGTCTGCCCCTAACTCCTCGACTGGTCTCTGCCCGGGAGCCTCCAGGTGGGCTCCGCCACCCCCAAGTATTAGCGGCCACCCCTAACTTCCCCCGATGGCCCCAGCCCAGGAGCCGCCAGGTGGGCAGCTCGCCCCCGCCCCGGCTCACCTGGTAACGCGGCGGCGGACGGTAGAGCAGCAGCAGGAGCGCGTTGAGCGCCGCCACGTACAGCGCCAGCACCGTGCGGGCCTGCAGGCCGGAGCGCGTGAGCAGCGGCAGCACCACCACCGAGGCGCCTAGCAGGAAGGCGGCCAGGCTGAGGCGTGCCTCAGAGCCCAGCGCGGCCGGCGCCATGGCGCTCAGGGAACAGAGCAACGGTGCGAGTGAGGAAGAGCGGCACCGGGCGGCGGCCGCGGCCGCCGCTGTTGCCCCGGGAATCCCGCCGGCCCACCGGCCGCGCCTGCGCACTGCGCTGCCCGAAGCCGCGCTCTGACGAGAGCTTGCCAGGACTGGGACTCCCCGGCCTGGACGGCGAATTATCGCGAGAACGCCGCCCCCCGCGGGGCCCAGTGGCCTGAATTTGGCGGGAGCTGAGAAGGCCCCGCCCCCTCATTTTCCTCCGCCCCGCCCCACCCCATCCACTGGGAACCTCCCCGCCTCTGCAACTTAGAGCCGCCTGGGACCTTAGAGGTGCGATCCCTCTTAGGGCAAACGGGGAGACTGAGGCCCAGAGATGAGAAAGTATCCTAAACTTAGAGCTGAAAAGGATCTCAGAGGCCATCTAATCCAACGCCCTTATTTCTGTGGATAGAGAGCCGAATCTGGAATCACAAAGTCACATCTTCGCGAGTTCACACCGGGCCTGAGCCACTATTTGTGTGGCCCTGGGCAAGGTACTTAACCTAGTTGGCCTTAGGTTGGTCATCTTTAAAATGGGCGGAAGGAGGAAATGGCAAGCCATTCCAGTCTCTCCGCCAAGAAAATCCTAAATAGGGTCATGAAGAGTCAGACACGACTGAAACAATTGAATAACAACCTCATTTTACAGATGGGGAAACTGAGGGTCAGGGAAGGGTCCCGGCACAACTACTCTTGGTAGGCGATGTGTCATCACGTTTGGCTAAAATATCTGAAAATAGGTTTTACCAAAGTCAGTTAACTAGCCTTTACTAAGTACCCATTATTTACCAGCTACTGAGCTAAGGGCTGGGTTATAAAGAAAGGCTAAAACAAAAACAAAAACAAAACACATAAAACAACTATGCCCCCTTGTAAATGGGAAGCACAGTCAGAAGAAAGGGATTAGAAAAGAGTGGAAAACGTAAAATTTGCAGGGTGTCGGGAAGGCAGTCCGAGTGGCCAGAAGGCAAAAGTCAAGAGGGAAAGTATTTCCGGTCTGGAGCCAATGGGATACAAAGTGTATCTCAAAGAGAGAAAGTAAAGTTAAAGAAGCCTAGAAAGGGGTCAGTTTTTTAAAAACTGTAAATGCCAAACAGAGGATCACATAGTTGACCCTGGAAGCAACAGGAAGCCACTGGAGTTTATTAAGTAGGGAAATGACAGCCAAACCTCTCTGTCTTAAGAAAAACACTGGCAATTGGAAGGAGGATGGATTGAGGCACTGGAGAGATTTGAGGCTAGGAGACCAATTTAAAGGCTATTATTGCTATAGTCTGAGAGGTGATGAGCATGATTGCATCTCAGTTGCCCTTTGAAGGAAAGTAAAGATCACAAGAGGTTGATGTGGGAACCAGAGCATCCCTGATGTGGGGGAAAGCAACTAATAGGAAGAATGAGAGACACCTGAGGAGGTGAGTCATCCAGGTTGCAAGTGTCTGAAAAGGGATTCAAATCCAAATTTTCCCAACTCCAGGTCCAAAACCCTAAACACTATGATTCCAAATACAAAACCTGCTCATGCTAGCCCTCAAACTCCATCACCAGAATTGCCCAGAGATGACGATACCCTTAGAAGAAATTCTCCACATCCCCAAGTCTAACCCAGGGTCTTCCTGATAAGAGTAAATTAAAGGAGCCACTAAATAGCTGAAATTCATGCATTAGGGTTCTTTTAGTTTGGAGTCTCAGGCTTCTTTTAAAATGCAAATACAATCTAGAAGAGTTAACTCATTAAGCTGCAGATTTGTCATTCCCACTTCAGGGCGGATTAGTTTGATTCCAAATGAGGACAGTTCCTTAGGGTTTTGATAGGTTAGGGAAGAAGTAATTTTGGAGCCTGGGGCACGGAACTGGCAGGCCTAAAGGGATGAAGGGAAAGGAAGACTGCTCAAAGGTACCTGGGGAGGAAGTGGGCGGGTCAAGGAGAAACTTCTCTAGGATATGGAAAATCAGGGCATTCCCTTCAGGCTCTACGCCTTTAACCCTGCTGTTTCTTTGGAAAGGAGCAGGAATAACAGAGAATGAAGTATCAAATTAAAAATACCTTAGGTTTTTCTGGCAAAGTATTACAATGTATCCTGGAAGTGAAAAGTCTGTGTTGGACAAAATCAAGAATGAGTAACTGCATTTAAAATAGTGTCGTTCTTCAGCTGTGTCCATTTGGGGTTTTCTTGACAAATATTGCTGGAATGATTTACTATTTCCTTCTCCAGTTCATTTTATATCTGGGGAAACAAACAAATAGGGTTAAGTGACTTGCCCCTGGTCACAGAGCTCATGTTTGAGGCTGAATTTGAACCTAGATCTTCCTGACTCCAGATCCAATGATCTATCCAGTGTGTTACCTAGCTCTTTGTCTAGCTCCACATTTCAACATCAGGACTGGTAAACAAACACAAATATAAAACCAAGAAAAAAATAATTTTTGTTGGATGTCTTCCCGTTTTTAGAGCATCTTCGTCTCCAAATATTCCCCCTTCCTGTCCCAACCAAAAAATTACTCTCCTAATAAAGAACAAAAATTGAGGTGGGAAGCAATTCTCCCCAATTAGCCAACAACAGTACATTCTGGGTTCCACATCTATAATTCACTACTTCTCCAATGAAAAGTGGGAGATGCATATTCTGATTTCTTCTTTAGAGTCAGGTTTAATTTTCCAGATGAAGAAACTTGGACCCAGAGAATTTAAGTGGCATAGATGGCAGATCAGGGATTTGAACCCAAATCTTCTGATTTCTAAGTGACCATACCCTGCCACCATGTAAATAAATTTTGAATTGGAATCAGGATATTATAGATTTATTCTTATACATTTCATGTGGATAACCAATTTCTGCCATATAATTTATAGGATAATTACTTGGCTCCATCTAAAGGAACTGATTTGAGATGTTACATCATACAGCAGTGGAAGAAAGAAGACTCGAGTCTGAATTCTCTTGGGCAAGTCCATTCATCTCTGAACCTCAGTTTCTCCCTCTGTAAAATGAGGGGTCAGTTTACATGGACCTCTTAAGGTCTCTTCCATTTCTAGTTCTGGGACCTTTTCTGGTTCTTTCTTAGAGTGGAAGGGTGGTGTCACGGAAAGAGCACTAGGTTTATAGAGACTGGAAACAATTTCCCAGTTCTCCTACCCTGGGTGAACTTAGGCAAGTCACTTTTCTAGGAGTCTGCCCCCGCTTCTAAGAGAAAGTTGAACTCATCATAGATTTTAGAGCTAGAAGAGAATTTAGAGGCCACTGTACAGAGGAGGAAGAAGAGATATTGAATGATTAAGATGGGATTTGAACTTATTTTTTCCTTATTTGAGGTACAGCTCCCTACCCACTGCACCATCTTGTGGCCTATAACATTCTTTGCAGCTCTACATCCTATCAGGCTCTGAACAATAATAAGCTTTCAGTAATAACCTTGTAGTATTTCTACCTGACACCCAAGAGCAGGGGTCGGCAACGTATGGCTCTCGGGCCATATCTGCCTCCACCTCCCGACCTCCCAGTCCGGGCAGAGCCCCAGGATGTGCCCCAGGGGCTCCTTCAGCCCCCCCCCCCCCATATTCCATCGACTTCTGCCTCCATTCTCCTCCTTCCAAAGGCGTTTATGGCTCTCACAGCCAAAAAGGTTGCTGACCGTTGCGAGGGTAGCCTGAATTCCTCTTGCAAAATCTAGGCTTTGAGGTCTCAGGGTATTTTCCTTCATCATTAAAAAGATTTCTGAATACTGAGTTTCATAAACTGACTTGTTTTTTAAAGTTGTAACATCTTTCCCTGGGAAAAAAATGTTTTTAATTAAAATTCAACTATTTTCAAGGTACTTAACGACCAGTGTGTCCAAACTCATCTAAAATTTCCATCCACAATGACACATGTAAAACCCAGTGGAATTGCTCGTTGGCTACAGGAGGGGGGTGGGAGGAGGGAAAGGAAAGAGCATGGTTTGTGTAACTATGGAAAAATATTCTTAATTAATTAAATAAATAAACTAACTTTAAAAAAAAATTTTCCATCCAGCTCTGGGCTGTAATGACCGAAATACTTTACTACAGACTTCTCCTAGGACCTAGGACCTGCCCGAATTACTTTCCCTTTTAAATCTGGATGCAGTGCTGAACACTAGAGGGAGCGCGTGGGCTGCTTCAGCAGCACTGACCAGGACCAGTTTCAGAATCCAAGAAAGACCTACTCCTAAAACTGCAAGGCCAGGCAAATCCATCATTTGCATTCACTAATTTGCATCTGTAGTGAATGCTTTCTTTCTCTCAGTGGTGTTCTCCCCAGGAATTGTGCTGGCCGCAGAGCCTGTGGAATAAAACGTTATTCAGATGAAACAATTAGATTCTGGGCAGAAACTGCTGTGTCTCTCAAATTCTCTCAGGCACAGTAGCTTAATAATCCCCTCTAAAGAAGGAAACGAGGAAGAGAAAACATCTGGAAGAGGCAGAGTCTAAGAAAATCAAAGATTTTTTTTTAACTTGACGGGGAGTGAGAAAGAGAAAGAAAGTGAGGGGAAGAGAGAGAGAGAGGGAGAGGGAGAGGGAGAGAGAGAGAGAGAGAGAGAGAGAGAGAGAGAGAGAGAGAGAGAGCCAATATTCATTCCTCTGCTGAACAGAAATAAAACTATTCAGTGCCTGGCCCTTAGAAAGAACTTAATATATGTTTTTTCATTCATTTACTTTTACACTCATTCATTCATTCATATTCAATCCATTGGTGGATTGTATGATGGAATTTTTTTTAATGGTGTGACCATTTTATATCTAAATACATGTTATGGTCTTAGATGTAACAAGTCTATTTTAACTCAGCTGGAGAGGCAGTGACCTAGGAGATACAAAACTGACCTCACAGAAAAGAAGACCTCTACCTGTGTTCCAGCCCAAAGTGGTTTTGTGAGTCTGTGCAAGTCTCTTAACTTTTTAGTGCTCTAGGTGGACTTCTAAGGCTTCCAGAGATAGAGATGGTGCCAACTTGCCTCCCAAAAGAAGTTCCATATCCTAACTCAGCTGAAGTGCCACCCCACCCCCAGCTATTGTTGTTGTTCATTTGTTTTCAGCTATGTACAACTCTTTGTAACCCCATTTTTTAATTTCCTTGGCAGAGATACAGGAGTGATTTTCCATTTCCTTCTCCAGCTCACTTTACAGATGAGGAAACTGAAGCCAACAGGGTGAAGTGACTTGCCCAGGATCACAAAGGGAGAATGTGTGAGACATTTAACCTCAGGAAGACTCATCTTCCTGACTCCAGTTCCAGAACCCTGTCCACTGCACCACCTAGCTGCCTAGCCTCTAGCACCCCCAAAATATCATGGGTGCTATCTCCTCTACCTGCTAATTTGTGGTTCCTCCAGGGTAGAAACTGACTCACTTTTGACTTTGTGTCCTCAGGGCTTTGAAAAGTACTTAATCTAAGTGTACTGACAGAGTTTGAACAAACTTTATTTTTGAGAAACTATGGAGGGTGCAAGATGCTTGGGAAGGAAGACATAGGCCTTGTCAGTTCTCAAAGAATTTACACCTTTGTTGGGGTGATGGGGAAAGACTGAGGAAAATGTTGGAGTAAAGCAAATCGCTATTGTACAGTATTGGGGGTGGGAGGGGTCTGGGGGGGAGAACAATCTCACTTTTCTTTTTAATTTGAATTTGAATGTTATGTTCTGAGAACTGAGGCCGGAGTAAAAAGGCTCGGAGAAGAGATTCCTTTCTCATTCAGGAATAAACCTTTAACACCTACCTCCCAGTCCAGTTGCAGTCAGCATTCCTCAGCTGAATCTGTGCTTTCCTGCTTTAAAGGGATTTGTTTTGGACTTTAAACAGATTCAGCACAACTTTTACAAATTGGCTTTTTTTTTTTTTTTGTAAAGGTCTCTCCCTATTGCACACTGAGTTGAATAAATTGATTTACTGTCTATTTTGTTTGTATGTAATGAGTTAGGCATTCTTGATTTAGACCTAGAAGAAACCTTAGAGCTCTTCTGATCCAATCTATGGTACAAAGGAAGAAAAAGTAAATGATGAAGGCTCGGAGGTTTCACACAGATAGAGATTAATAGATTCAAATTCAGGTCCCCTGACTCCTACTGACTTCTTTTTTCATTTACCACTCAAGAGAGTTAGCTTAGATTTAACCTCCCAGAATAGAAATTCAAAGTTATTGAACTATTGAATTAAAACAAAATTAAGGGGGCAGCTAAGTGACTGAGTATATTGAGAGCCAGGCCTAGAGATGGAAGATCTTGGGTTCAAATCCTAGCTGTAAGACCCTGGAAAAGTCACTTAAGCCGCACTGCCTAGCCCTTACCACTCTTCTGCCTTAGAACTGTATAGATTTTGATTGCTCTTTTTTTTCATATCATATTAATTTCTGAATATACCCCTTTTCTCCTTTCCCCCATAAGCCTTTAGAATTATAGCAAAGATTTATTTTTTAGTTCAGCAAAACATTTTGACCTTGTCTAATAGCATATATAGGATTCCACACCTGTGCTGCCCCACCTTTCCAGGAAAGAAGTAAGGTCTATTTTTCTCTTCTCTGGAGCCAATATTGATCATTAGAGAATTATACAGTGCTCAAGATAACTAAGTAGTGGGCACTGCTTCTTTAGGGATACATAGCAAACCCCTAAAATGGGTCATAGTTAACAAAGGGCAAATCAACCTCCTTTAAAGTATTGCCAGAGATACTTTTCAGCCTTTAAAAAGCCCTTTCTCTTGAGGAAGATTTCTTCCTTCAACTAGGAGTTATTCAGCCTCTTTTGGCCAGATACTGTTTCCATCTGAAAGCCTTGCTCCTTGTTTGTATTGTATAACCTCTCAAGGGCGGGGCCAGTGGGGTGTGATTGCAGGATTTCCAGTGAATCCTGTTTTCTCTCAAATGTAGCTCTTTCTCCTTTTTCTCCTCTTTTGCCTTCAGCGAATGCCAACCCCTCATCTAGAAAACTGTGTAAATGATGCGGAATTTATAAGTGCTTCAGCCCAAAGTGCCTAAGTTCCAGCTGAACAAAGGGGTCCCGGGTAAATATTTAGAGATTAGAGCCAGCTGGGGAGAGATACAAAAGCCTGGGACAATGGGTTCTTTCTCAATGCACTCTTCCCAACTCCAGCAAAGCCCGTGCGGTATTCATGCACTTACTTACTGGAGGGCCCAACCCCATTGTGTTTCCTCCAGGGTCCTTTGGCTGTCAAACCCGTTTGTAGTCCAAACCAAACTAAAGAGATTTAAACAACTGTGGCCTCTCTAGACCCATCTGGAGACAATTGACTGAGTTATTTAAGCGCATTTGCTGTATCCCCAAAGTTAATTACTCCACGGAATCACTTAATTCCTCTTTGAAATATATCTGCAAAGGATGAATTCTTGAGCACTGGGGGCACAATATCACCGATGGACAGCCAAGAGCTCACCAGTTAACTTTTGTTTAATCACCCTTGACTGGATGACGCCCCTACGCCCTTAGAGAATGCTGCCATGGCAGGGCTAAGAATATTGCTGGGGGCCCACAGACCTTGATTCCCCTTTCTCTTCTTGGCTCAACTTTCTCTGAAATTTCTTTTTTTACTTACAAAGTACAAGAGTACGACTGAGGGACAAAATGGTCACTAAAACGCATTATAATAGCTGACATTTATATAGCACTTTAAGGCTTACGAATTACTTTACTTTCAATTCAACAAACATTTATTAAGTGGCTACCAAGTGCCCAGCACAGAAAATAAGAGTTCTTCAATCTCAGGGAGATTACAGACTATAGGGGGTGGGAGTAATGGGGGAAGGAACACCAAGTGTACACTGACAAGTAAATATTACATATATATACATAGTAAATTTAAGGTCATTGGAGTGGAAAGAGGATTCATAATCCTTCCATTATCTCACCTGATCCTCACAAAAACTGTCATTATTATGCCCATTTTGCAGATAAAAAAACTGAGGCTCAAAAAAATAATACATTACAGCTAGCATTCAAACCCAGGCTTTCTGATTTACGGTCATAAAATCATAGGATCATAGAATTTGAGCTGAAAGACATTTTGGAGAGCATCTAAGTCTAACCTTCTCATTTATCAGTCTGTATCAACTAATCGTGTCATTAAAATGTAGATATTCTTTATTATCTTACCTTCAGTCTTATCAATCATATTGATATTAAGGGTTGGTTCCAAGGCAGAAGAGCAGTAGGGCCAGGCAACAGGAGATAAGTGACTTGCCTAGGGATACACAACTAGGAAGTATCTGAGGCCAAATTTGAATCTAGGACCTCCAGTCTTCTAGGCTTAGTTCTCAATCCACTGGGCCACCTAGCTGCCCCCATTTTATTTTATTTTAAATATAAATTTTATTTCATTTTTTTAAAAATATTTTTCTATGACTTCATGATTCATATTCTCTCCCTCCTTCCCTTCTTCCCTCCTCCCAGAGCTGACAATTCCACTAGGCTATACATGTATTATTGCTCAATGCCTATTTCTAAATTATTCATTTTTGTAACAATCTTTTAAAACCAAAACCCCAAATCATATACCCATATAAACAAGGGATAAATCATATGTTTTCTTCTGGTTTTCTTCCCCAACCATTCTTTCTCTCAAAATGGATAGCGTTCTTTCTCATCAGTCCCTCAAAATTGTCCTGGATCATTACACTGCTTTAAGTAGCAAAGCCAATTACATTTGACCATCCCACAATCAGCATTTTATTTTTAATGATCTATTTCTATTATCTTTATTTCCTTTATTCCTCTGTTTCCCTTCTCTCTTCTCAAGAGCCAACCCCTATAATGAAGCATTTAAAAGTGGGGTGGGGGGAAGGAACAGTGTATCAAAATTACAACATCCATCAAGACTAATATATGTAGTGACCACTTCCCCCACCTTTCAGAGCATTAAAAAAAGCTGGTATATGGTTGTGATGGAATGCAACTGTGTCATAAGAAATACTGAGTAGGATGGGTTTAGAAAAACATGGTAAGTCTTGCATGAAATAATACAGAGTGCAATCGGCAGAACCAAGAGATTGTGAGAACTCTGAGAAAGCAAGAACCAACAGCAATATCGTTGGAAGTATAATTGTGAATGACTAAGCCAGCTTGAGTATTCCTATGAAGGACTCGGGAAGGAAGATGCTACCCATCTCTAAAGAAAGAACCGATATGGGGGAGTATACGTTGTATTCTTCCCATATACACTTGTATCCAATGTTGTCTTTCTCTAATGTGGGATTGGGAAGGAGGAAGGAAGACAACTCAGATCTCAAAATGTAACAAAGATAAATAAGTAAAAAGCTACAACTGACCTCAGTTTTCTACCTTTAAAACAATAAAGGTAACATCAAGATTTTTTTTCCCCTTTTAAATAAGAAAAGGGCAAGTTTCCCCAAAGGTTCTCTGCGTCAAATGTGTTCTATTTCCTATCTCACTCTGGGATCACAATATAAAAGATGAAAAACATCAGGCAACCTACATTAGAGGTTGCATAAGCAGCCATGTCTAAGATTATCACTCTGCTTCCCAGCAGTCAGGGTCTCTGACCTTCTCTGCTCTCACACTCAAGCTGAGTAGAGGGGGAAGATGTGGCCTGTTACCCCTTTCACACCTGCCTCCTAAAATAATTCCCCCAGGGTCTTCACACAGTAAGTGGACCCCCTATGCAGGAATCTAACAGCTTCCTGAAACTGGAAAAAGAGGAACCTACCTTGTTCCCAGCACTAGAATACCAAAGTTAGGGAAGGGAAGACAGGCCTCTCCAAAGGCAAAAGGGAAGGCTCTAGAATTAGAGATTTTGTCTAACTCTGAATCCTTTACCCACAAATGAGCATTTTAAAAATTCACATATCAATGGTTGACCTAGAAAAGGGACCAAAATTACTGGTGGCCACTTTCTACTGTCCTACCCACATCACAAAGTAAAGAGGAGTGGGAAGGACCATTAGAATTCCATAGAAAAGGGAGCAGCTGGGTAACTCAGTGGATTGAGAGCCAGGCCCAAAGATAGGAGGTCCTAGGTTCAAATCTGGACTCAGACACTTCTTACCTGTGTGACTCTGGGCAAGTCACTTAACCCCCATTGCCTAGCCCTTACCACTCCTGCTTTGGAACCAATACATAGTATTGATTCTAAGGTGGAAGATAAGGGTTAAAAAAAATTTCCATAGAAAAGTTCCAGGAACCTTTGTTTCAGTTATTCAACTAAAAAAAAATTTTTAAGTCCATTAATCAAGTTTCCCAATGTGTTAGCAGCAGCACTTCTCACCAAAAGCCTAAAAATACATCATCTGGCACCCAGGTCGTTTTCTGGCTTTATTCCTATTTCCACATGCTGGCTCCTTTCTTTAATATCTTTATCCTAATTTATTTCAGAGGAAGTGTGCTCAGAGCTCACTAAAAAGCTAAAGGAAAGAAAGACAGGAAGTGTATATTATTAATGAAGGCATCATATTTCCAGAAGGCTGTGGGCATCAAAGACAAGAGGAGTATGGGAAAAGAGAAGTAGCTTTAGTGGAAAAGGGAAAGTCATACCTAGGGCCCCAGATATACCATCTTCCTAGCCGGATCATTGAAAGGGAGAGCAAAAATTGTAGATGGGGGCTGGGGCTGGAGAATTGAACCTTCAAAGAAGGGCCCAGGGTTTTGTCAAGATGGGTTGGCTGGACCATCCTGCCCAGCAAGTCTCTGAGGGCCCCAGGCTGTAGGTCTGGATGGGGAGGTAAGGGGGAGGGGAAGGGGAAGGCGGGGAAAACATGGCAGGCCCATTAAGTAGGCCAGGGCTTGGAGCATGAAGCTGAAGAGAATAGTCCTCCAGCAGCAGAGGCCAGGGGCTTGCCTCCCGCAGCCAGAGCAGAACATTGCGCATTAGTGACATTTTTCGGTCAATTTTCCACCGTTTAAAAGTGACTGTACCACCCACATGAACCAACTCTGCCCCAATGGGGACCAGGGGAAGCAAGAGGCCCAGTGCAGGGGGAAGACTTTTCTTTCCTGTCTCTCAAGGAGCTTAGAGGAAAGGCTGCAGGATATTAGATATTACATAGAAAAGCTATGGTGGGAGGGAGAGGGGAAAGGGGAAGAGGGGCAAGCAGGTAACTAGGAGGCCCAGTGGATTGAGAGCCAGATCCAAAGACTGGAGGCACTGAGCTCCAGTGTGGCCTCAGGCACGTTCTAGGTGTGTGACCCTGAACAAGTCACTTAATCCTCATTAGCTCTCCCTTATTGCTTTTTTGCCTTAGAACCAATACACAGAATTGATTCGAAGATGGAAGGTGGGGTGGGGGAGAGAGGGCAGTAAGGGAGTGGAAAAGAGAGAGAGATGGAGGGAGGGAGAGGGAGGAGAAAGAAAGAATGAAAGAAAGAGAGGAAGGAAGAAAGGAAGGAAGGAAGGAAGGAAGAAAGGAAGGAAGGAAGGAAGGAAGGAAGGAAGGAAGGAAGGAAGGAAGGAAGGAAGGTCCCAAGGCTTAGGTCTAAACACTGCTATTGGGATAGGTAGGAGATGACCCCAGNAGGAAGGAAGGAAGGAAGGAAGGAAGGAAGGAAGGAAGGAAGGAAGGAAAGGAGAAAGGGAGAGTAGAAGAGAAGAAAAGAGAAAAGGAAGCTTCAGAAAGGAAGACTGTAAGAAAAAACTATGTAAGAAAAGAGGAAAAAAAAGATGTTCCTTCGGTGTACAGAAAGTATGTGGGGAAACCAGGCTAGCAACACTGTTGGTATTGGAGAAAGCTCTAGTAGTGTGTAAGCTTCTTGAGTATGGGGTATATTTTAGATTTTTCCTTCTAATAGTTGAAGCACACACTAAGAATCAGCTCAAGAGTAGAAAGAGTACCCAGGAACCATCTAGCTTAACTCCTCTTCTTTATTTTATTTTATTTTATTTTATTTTTTTAACCCTTACCTTCCATCTTGGAGTCAGTACTGTGTATTGGCTCCAAGACAGAAGAGTGGTAAGGGTGGGCAATGGGGGTCAAGTGACTTGCCCAGGGTCACAAAGCTGGGGAGTGTCTGAGGTCAAATTTGAACCTAGGACCTCCTGTCTCAAGGCCTGACTCTCAATCCACTGGGCTACCCAGCTGCCCCCTAACTCCTCTTCTTTAAAGATGAAGAGGTCGGGTGATTTGTGCAAGTTAATGACACAGGTAGCACGTGGCAGGACTCCAGGCTGTCTCCTCAGAACCTCGCACAAATGTATGGAATTGGACTGAAAGAGTTCAGCCAGGGCTCTCACTCACCTTTCACTTTGCTCTTGTTGGGGATGGAGAGGGCTGTTGGGAGGCGGGAGGCAGGGGTTTGCTTGACTCCCTGGAGGTGCCATCTGAGGCCATAGGAGTGGTGAAAAGCCGTAGCCAGGGGCCACTTTATGGGGGCGCTAATTCTGGAATGGGGGTTAGAGGCGTGCCCTTCTCTGCTCCACCATCCCCGGCCCCCAAAGGCCTCGTGACTGAATTGCCCCTGGGCCCTCGAGCCCCTGCAGTGCTGAGAGGGGCGCTTAACAAGGACCATTCGGTTGCTAATGGGCCCTGAGCCTGAAAGCTCCATTGGACCCCTAGAGGTTTATGGGGAGCGAGCGGTAATTAGAGGACAAATTACCCCCGCACCATCCCCCCTTGGCCTAAGAGGGAAGGGGAAGGGAGGAGCGGTCTTTCCTCTTAACTTTCAGAATGGGGGTAGGGGGGCATCCAAAGAAACAGTCCCACATCCCGCCCTCCTCCTCTTCCCCCACCCCCACCCCCCAGGTTCGAAGAGGAGGAGCGCAGGACTAGGCGTTTCCTAGCAGCCCGCCGCTGCCTCTTCCCCAGCAGCAGGAGGGCTGGGAGGGGGTGCGGGTGTGCGGGCCTCTCGGCAGTCCAGATGTTTAGCAATTCAAACCCCTGGCCTATGTCAGGCGCCTCGTGTTTGACCAAAAAGGCCGCAGGCTGAGACTGCCTTTGTGAATACCACACAAAGGAGCCTTTCCCACCCCCATTCCCAACCCCCTCCTCCCCTTGCCCCTGCCCCTTTTAGGGGCGGCTTCTTAACACTCGGCTACCCCCAGTGTCCTGTTAATCCGAGCAGTTCTTTGTGCCGCCGGCCCTCGAGCCCGGCCCGCCCGCAGACTCTTTTGTCTTGGGCCCCGGTCACAAAGACTTGAACAACTTTGCGCCTAGTCCATAGAAATTCTCCGGGGCCCGGAGTGCGACCCGACTCATCAAAGCGGCTGGACACGTGCCTAGGGCCTCCTCCTTGCCCGCTACCTGCTTAGGCCCAGCTTTCACCGCTTAGGCGCATTTCCCTGGCCCGGTCCGACCCGGCCAGGCCCCTTGGCCCGGGCTCAAGGGGCCCCCAGGGGAGAATGGGAGGGAGGCGCGGGGAGCAGCCGGCGGGGCTGAAAGGCCGGAGGGCGGTGCCGCGATTTTCCACGCTGTGAGGTGCAGTCCTGCCTGAGAAGGCCTGCGGGAAGAAGGGGCCCCAGGGGTAGACAGGCCCCATCAATATCCCGCCGCGACCGAGCAGGGAGGGCCTGAGACAAGTGGGCCAGTTGAGGAACTCTGCGAAGTCCCAGGTGCGCGGACTGGCCTCGGATCTCTGCCTCAAGTCTCCCACCCCACACTCCCCGAGGCCTCTTCCTGAAGTGGTTGGGCCATTTCCTCCCCCCCGCTCTTCCTAGTTAAAGTTCTCTTCTCTGGCCCGGCCAGGTGTGGTGGGGAGGAGCTAACACCATGGTGGCAGGCCGGAGAAACCGGAGACATGCGTAGATTAGTGTCCTCTCATTCGTTCATGAATTTCTCCATACCTAATCTAATCCAGTTCGTATATATTTAGGTGCAGCTACTACTCTTAACAGGTCCCGCCCTGTGCGGAAGAGGCGCGTTTGCCTGTCCCCGTCCTTATCAGGAATGCTTCTGCTTCTCACTTAAGCCTTTTGACCTGACTTGCTTCCTTCAAGACTCTGTCCAAAAGCCACCAGTTTCGGGAGCCCTTCCGGGTAATCCCTTCCTCTCAGCTGCCGCCTTCTTTCTAAGGTTGCCTTTTATCTATTTGGTTTGTATTATATGTATATGTATATTGTGAAAATATGACAAATATACAAAGTGTTTTTAAGTTTACATATAGCTTTAAAAGTACCCATTAGAAAGCAAGCTTCCTGAGGGCAGAGACTGTCTTTTTGAGCTGAGCTCAGGGTCTTGCACATAGCAAGAGCTTGAAAATGGTATTTTCCATTCTCTTCGTGGTACAGTGAAAAGATTTCTGGATTGGAAAGCAGAGATCCTGCATTCAAATTCTGACTCTGCTAGGAAATACAAAGATAAAGGAGGCTGGAGATAGAATGACTTGTATGGGTGACAACTCGTGCACCTGGATCCCAGAGAGAGAGGGCTGGGAAGAATGGGGGAAGAGGAATAGCCAATTGGCCTGCTTGGCTTTGGGCAAGGCGATTAAACTGCTCCCAGCCCCAAGTTTCTCAATTGTAAAATGAGGGTAATTGGAGTAGATCAGTGGTTCTCTAAGTGTGGTTTCCTGGGAGGTCTCAAGGTCAAATCTAGCTTCTTAATAATAGTAAGATTTCTGGGGGCAGCTGGGTAGCTCAGTGGATTGAGAACCAGACTTAGAGATGGGACATCCTAGGTTCAAATCTGGCCTCAGACACTTCCTAGCTGTGTGACCCTGGGCAAGTCACTTAACCCCCATTGCCTACCCTTACCACTCTTCTGCCTTGGAGCCAATACACAGTATTGGCTCCAAGACAGAAGGTAAGGGTTTAATAAAAAAAAAAATAATAATAGCAGTAAGATTTCTACTTGAGTAAATACTATTGATATAACCCATTTAAAAAAAAAAAGCTCTGGAGGTGGCTCCTCAATAATTTCTATTGAAGTTAAGACCAAAAGTTTGGGAACTTTTGAACTAGATAATCTTAAAAGTCCCTTCTAGCTCAAAATCTAGGATCTTATTAAATTATTCCTATTACCCAGATGAGTTGGTAGTCCTGGAATTTCTAAACCTGGGAAAGTGATAAGCAAGCTAAAATATCTGTTTGCATATTTAAAATGAATCTCTTATTTCATTTGCTTCTCACAGCCTTGTGAAATAGGTACCATTATCATCCTCATTTTACAGAGCCAAAAATCGAAGCACCTATCCTTCGTGTCTGAAGTGGGATTTGAATTCAGATCTTCCTGACTCTCCAGTATCCTCTAGCTCCCTTAAATTAGGAGAGGCTCTTTACCTGGATGATTAATTGTTGTTAAAAATTACTTTTGGGTCACTGGAGTCCATAAAGACAAGACTACCAAGGGGCAGAAGAGTTTCAGCATCACTGGAGGAGCGGATCAGAGCAAGGTTGAAATTGTGGATCTTTTAAAGTTTGGAATGTCCCTAGAGAGGGTTTTTTGGGGGGAGAGGGGGATGTACTGTTATATTGAATCTCTGGGAGCTTGGAGTTCACTCAGTGATTGACAGGTGGATCAGTTGGATGTCAGAATGTTCCCAGAGGCATGGGGACACAGGAGAGGGCAGTTGGGAACCCTGGCAGAGGTTCTTGGGTCTTTACCTGTCCCTGAGGCTGGAGATCAGTGGATCCTGGTTTTGGGGGAAATTGAGACTTGCAAGCTAAACCCTGCAAGCTCCTCCAGTGTTTCCTGTATCGTCATCAACTTGTATCAGACCACCATCTCTGATTCTACTGCCCCTAAATATTAGGAAGTAAATCATCTTAGTCATCTAGGCTTCCCAGGGCCCAGGAGGGATCCGGGAAATGGGCAGGAGAAGAAGAAGAGGGTGGATAAAGGGTGGATATCTCAACTGATTAAGCTTAAGATCTACTGAAGAAGAAGCTGAAATTACACAGCAGTTTGCCTGCTCTGGTGTAGCCCTGGCCAGGCTGTACCAGAGAGAAGCTATCATCTTGATTCCTTCATTTTGCCTGCAGTTAGAGAGTCATTATTATCAAATATCAATTTATTATTATTATCAATTTATTCATTATTATCAATTATCAATTTAAAGTAGAGTCTCCCAATACCTCTATTCCATACCATTATCCTTCTGTGCCAAATATATTCAAAGTTTTAAAGTACCTTCCTGAATTGATTATTCAAAGTTTATTTGGGAAAGGATCACGCAGTCAGATAACCAACGTTACCTCAGCTGAAGAGCCCAATAATTAATATCAATTAACCCCAGGTGGGTCCTGAAGGGATAACATACATTGACCTAAAGGATCCTGCCTGGGCAACTGTTATAAAGGAGAAGTGTCATCCTATCCTCTCTCTGTAATCCATCTACATATACATCTAATAGATAGCAGTACCTCCCTTTTTAATATAACAGTTTTTGGCGAGCCAGGTAAGAGACCATTTCCCTACTGGGCTTCCAGGTTTCCTTGAATCCTGCTCCCACAGGCTTAGTAATGCCTTGCTCTTATTTAGCATTGTGGGATTCCAGGAGAAAATGGTTAGGTCCTGTGGGGGTTTTGATTACTTGTTAGAGACTGCATTGTTACCCAGTACTCCCTTTTCAATTCATCAATAAGCATATACACCAGTGGTTCCCAAACTTTTTTGGCCTACCGCCCCCTTTCCAGAAAAATATTACTTAGCTCCCTGGAAATTAATTTTTTAAATTTTAATAGCAATTAATAAGAAAGATAAATGCACCTGTGGCCATCACTGCCTCCCTGGATCACTGCAGCACCCACCAGGGGCCGGTGGCACCCACTTTGGGAATCACTGATATACACACTATACTCCAGGCAGAGGCAGCAGTAGGTTAAGTATATAGAGAGCTATACTTAATATATATAATATAATATATAATATTAATATTATAATATATAATATCAATAAACTCAAATTTCTGCCTCTGCCACATACCAATGGCTGGGCAATCCTGGGGCAATTCGCCCTCAGTGCCCTGGGTGATTCAGAGAAGGTGAAATCCCAGGCTTGGGTTCAAAAAAAATGTGCCCAGCTCAAGAAACTTTCTGGGCAGTTAGTATGGATACACCAGGTCTGGAATGGACAGGTTCAAATCTGTAATTAGACAAGTCATAGCTGTGTGATCCTGGGCAAGTCACTTAACCTCAATGGCTGCTCTTTTGTCTTAGAACTAATACTAAGGGGGCAGCTGGGTGGCTCAGTGGATTTAGAGTCGGGTCCAGAGATGGGAAATCCTGAGTTCAAACCTGGCCTCTGACACTTCCTAGCCATGTGACCCTAGGCAAGTCACTTGACCTCCATTGCCTAACCCTTACCACTCTTCTGTCTTAGAACCAATATACATTATTTATTCTAAGATGGAAGGTAAGGGCTTGAAAAGAAAAGAAACTTTCTACCATTTGAGGGATACAATATGTTCCCATAAGTAAATACCCCTAATAATACCATATAGGGATTAACAAGAATCCTGTCAAGAAAGGAGTACAGTCAAAGCCTCTTGTAGAGGATGATCCTGGAGCTAAGCCTGGAAAGGCCTCAGAGTCTCTAAGATGAGCAGATGAAGAGGACAAAGAAACCAGGCAGGAGATGGAGTACTGTGGACTAGTGGCAACCAGAAGGCCAGTGGGAGTGGAGCAGACATAGAGCCCTGGGCGATGGAATTCGGCAACCCTTCCTTGGAGCCAGTGGAGAGCATAGAATAATTTTGGAAAGGGAAGAAGGGGGAGCGGCTCTAGAAAAGAGGGGAGATGAAGATTGACAAGTGCCCTCGGGTCTCTGTTCAGCAAATAGGAAGTGATGATTAGAGGTGGTCACAGGCTACGTAGGTGCCCAGAGGTGAGGGCTCAAGCTTGGGGAGGAGGGTTGAGAGCCGAGGTGTGGAGAGAAGTGAGGTGGGGGCTGGGGTGGCTTGTTTTGAATACAAACTGCTACCTCCTGCGTCCTGGTTTTGAGCTCTCAGGAAAGTGGGCTTGTGCTGGGGCATTTGATCCTTTTGTCTTTGCTGTCCGGGGTGTCTTTTAAATCGCAAAACGGGTTCCATTGAACCCGGTGAAAGGCCTCGTTACCGGGGGAGCTAAAGGCACAATAAAGCAATCCCGGGAGGACAAATTACTGAGAAAGAGAGAGGGGCTCTACTGGGCCTGCCGTCCTCAGATGGGAACTACTGGGAGCCAGGAAGACAGATGGGTCATTGTGTCCCCCATCCGTTCCCCCGGGGTGCAGCCCCTGCACTGGTACCGATATGCAGTCAGCAGAACCTGAGAGTCCGATGAGGGGAGCTCTGGGAGGCAGAGAGATATGGGAGTCCTGACTGTAATCACTCCCTACCCCCACCCCCTTAGAACCCTTGCTGATTTTTGGGCAGCAATTCAGCGAGCTTCTATCCTCCTCCCCGGCCCTCTGCTTATTATTCTGCTGTCTGAGAGAGAACAAATAGGGCAGAAAACAGCCAGGACTGTTAGCTTCTGGAGCCTCCTTCTTCGACCCCTCATGCTGAGGAATGGACCCCAATCTAGAGGGGATCTCCCCCAGATCCGCTGCCACGGGCTCAGGGAAAATGGGCCACCTAAAAGGAACTCATCCCCACGAGAGTGTAGGTGGGGCATTTTAAAGAAGCCAGCCCTAGAACAATTCCCGACCTACCACACACACACACACACACACACACACACACACACACACACACACACACACACACACACACACACACACACATCCTGCTACCCACCCGTACACGTGGAGCTGGGAGTGAGGGAGAAGGATTTCCACAGGTGCATAATGGCACTCCGCTGGTCCATGCATCAACTAGCAGCTATTAAAAATCTTCAGGCACTCTGCTAAACTCTGGGGTTGCAAAAAAAGAAAAAGGAGGGGAAACGTTCCTGCTTACAAGGCACTCACCATCTAATGGAGGAAACAGTATTCGAGTAACCGTGGACAAAGATGTTAACTTTGAAAAAACCCAGCACTATGAAATAGTCAGAAAAGCCACTCTTTACTTAAGGACAAGGGGGACAGGGCTGACTAGGCCTCCACGCAGAGCCCTGCGCCACGTGCCTTATATTTTTTTTGGGGGGTGGTGACCTTTTTTAATTTTATGTACAAATTAACATAGTATGAAGTATGAACAGGATCAGTCTTTAGGTGGCTCAAATAGGTGTCCAGAGTCCAGTAAAATGGCCACTGCTGATGCTCAGGGAAATCACTGAAGATCCATAAATATAATTTAGTCCAACTTAATGAAGCCGATGTCTTTCGCATATTGTCGGAAGCCCTGGCGACACATGTTCAGGCCGTACTTGCGGATCAGGCCATGCCGGTTGGAGAATACCCGGCAAGACCGAATCCCCTGGCCGAATTTGCAAGGATGGCTCCAGTAGAGGTGCTGGTGACCCATGGCACCAGCAGGAAAGCCCCTAGACCTGCCACGTGCCTAATGCAGAGTGGAAGATTGAACTCTGCTTGCTCTGGTCCCTGACCCCCAGGGAGTGCCCCGGCTAGAAGACGACTCCAAGGAAACCAAAGAAATTGGGGAACTTACATACCTTTTGGGAAGATCCAGGGGCTGGGAAAGGTGGTTGATGTCATCATACTGACAAGATACAATCAAGCCTGGGAAAGGAATCCTAGCCAGAGGCTAGGGTGTAAGGGAAGGGGCGGCTTACTATGGATACTAAAGGCTGGTCCCTGCCCAGGTGTGTCTTCCTGGGAATGGGTCTCTGATATAATGGGGAAGACTACCTAAGACAAAAGGGTATTTAGCATTTACCCTGGGGTCCATTATTCACTCTGCAACTGCTAGTCTGGGATTCCCTTCTGGGTGGATTCTTTCGGGAACAGATAGCAAGCTTGGGGGATCTCCAACCTACAAGCTATTCCTAAAACTTGGGGTTCATCAGAGGTCACAAGTTTGGGGTCTCTAGATTCCATGTCAACAAAGAACACACACACACACTCGGTAAACTGTGGGCATTCTCGGAGGGAAGGCACTAAGATTAAAGAGGACTGAGGAAAGCTTCTTGAATGAGGTGCGATTTTAGTGGAAACTCCCAGGAAGTAAGGACGTAGAGCTGAGGGAGGAGACTGTTCCTGGCGACAGGGACAGCCCCTAGCAGCGCCTTAAGCAAGTTGGCCACATTTCCCGCATTTCCAAGGCTTTGGGCTGCAGGCCCAACTATTTCCCTCCCCGCAGCCACAAACGTCTTTCTCTGGCCTGCGACTGGAGCTGAAGCCTATGAATATTTTGCCCAGGGAGGCCGCGTTCTGGGAGGGTGTTGGGCCCCAGCTTCCCGGGCAAGGACACCTGCAGGCGGCAGGTCCGGGCCTTGCACGGTTTAATGAGACATATGTTATTTTATGTCTCAGTTAGGAGCGGGGAAATCGGGCCTTTCCCGGGCTTTGAATTACCAGAGGCAGAAAATTGCTTTATTGTCAGGACATTAGGGTTACTAATGCAGCGTTGCGGGCGCGGCCGGACCGTGAAGCCTGGGGAGAAAGGGCTGATTCGCGGCTCCTATTGGCATCTTCATCTCGGCTCCACGGGGGCTGCGCGCTTCGGTCACAGTCATTATCCATGGCCATTCCTGCGCCGACAAAGTTTGGCTGGACGCGCTTTGCTGGGAAAGGGGCCGCTGGTCGCAGAGAGACTAAACTGTTTCCACGAGCCCCGAGCCCCTCAGGCTACCCTCTCCCTAGTCAGCCTTTTGCTCCTTGGAGTGGCTTCCCAGGGTGACTTCCCTAGCAAAGATGAGCAAGTGGGTCTCGGGGTGGCGTGAGGAAGACCAAAGAGACTGATTCTTCCCCGCTGGAGAAAGTCCTATTTCAAATCGGCCAGTGGGCAGCTGGCCGCCAATCAGCTCGGTGTCCCGGCCTGTCATATTGTCTTTCCCTCCCTCTCTCCCTCCCTCTCTCCCTCCTTTGCGCCCCCCCTCCCACGGTGGGGCGGAGGGCCAGGACCAGAGAGCGGTATTGACATGTAAAATAAGGGCCCCCTATAAAGGCTGGGCATTCCCGTGCTAGTCCCGAGGATCCCATTGCCGCAGCATAGAGCCCAGGAAGAGGATGGTCACCGATTCAGCGTCTCGGGGGAATCTGGCCGTTTGCAGTTTCCGGAAGGTCTTTGGGATCTGGGGGTGTGGAGACGTATGATCCCAAAGGAGGTGGAGAAAGGGACCCAGGCTTCCCAACAACGTAATAACTAGGGCTTTTCCGATCCCCTCAGATATCCAAGCCACTCATGGAAAAGAAGCGAAGAGCGAGGATCAATGTATCCTTGGAGCAGCTGAAAATGCTGCTGGAGAAACACTATTCGCACCAGGTAAGTTAGATATGAGGCCCAGTCGTGACGCTGCAGCTGCGGGGAGGCTGAGCGTAGTCTGGGAAGTGACTGGACATTCCCCAGCTAAGTCTCTGCCTCTCGACCCCCGTCTGTTCGCAGATCCGTAAGCGCAAACTGGAGAAAGCAGATATTCTGGAATTGAGCGTCAAATACATGAAAAGTCTGCAGAATTCGGTTCAAGGTGGGTACGAAACAAGAGGCCAGGGGCGGGCTGTAGAGAGTCGAAGGGGCAGTGCAAGACCGGGAGCACCCGAGGCGGGAATTCAGTAGGCATCTCCCTGAACTCCTTAGACTCTTCCCCTCTCCCTTTTTCTCTGCTCTCCTTTTCTCCCTCCCTCCCGCAAGCCTCCACCTCCAGGAAGCAAGCCTCTCAGACTCTAGAATCTCACTCCAGCACTCTCCCGTCAGGTGTTCCCCCAGTGTTCACCAGTGCCGAGTACCAGGCAGGCTTTCGGAGCTGCCTCCACGGGGTGAGCCAATTTCTGCGGCGCTCTGAGTCAAGCTACGGTCTGCCTTGCCACCTGCTGCAGGAACTCGCCCATGTCGGCCTCCAGGCAGGCACCCCGGGCTTCAGTACCACGGACAGCGCCACGCCGATTTCAAGCCCTGAGGCGCAGTCTCCCGCCTTCCCCAGATGCTCCGGAGCGGCGGAGCCTTGGGGATCTTCTCCCTCCGCCAGCACCCTGCGGCCATCTAGACAGAGGCTTCTCCTTCCTACTGCCACCCCCACCGCGATCCCAGTTCCTCCCGAGAGTCCCCAGCCAGAAGTCCTTCGAAACAGCGCCTCTGCAGAGAGTAGCAAAGGGCAGAATGTGTGGCGTCCTTGGTAACCAACCCTATGCCCGCGTCCGGCTGGAAAAGAGAACTGTATGCCCAGAGCTGACCAGGGCGACAGCCTCGGAAAATTGATATCTCTAGGGGCTATCGATTCTTTGCTCTGGGTAACTGCGGGAGCACTGGCTTTGATGTCCTTTTCTTCTCTCCGCCCCTCGGGCAGCTGTATTAGGAGAGCATTTTGACTTCGGGCTGGAGAAAGGAAAAGGCTCAACACCCACTTGGGTGTTAAGCTATTCGTTAGGCGTTATTTAAAAAGAAAAACAACAACAAACTAGGAGTACATTCTCCTGTTGTGAGGGTCCTCCCGTTGCAGCCATGGTGGAGAACTGGGAGGCAAAGATAATTCCATCTTTGAAGGAGGGGAGAATAAGTTAGAAATGTCTCTAGAAAAATGTCCCAGGCACTCCTGGAGGACCCTCAGCAAGCTCAATTCTAATCCCTAGTAGCAGTTTAGCCGTCTTTCCCTTCTCAGCGTGTGTACATTTATTTCCTGCATGTCAAATAAATAGAATCACAGATTTGTCTATTGGTCTGTATCTATACGGCTGGGCATTCCACCACGTTGGGGACTCATTTTGGCTTCAAAGATGTAGACAGGCCCCTCCCACCTTCTCATCACTTCTGGACTCCCCAAAGGGTGGAGGTTAATATTCAGTTACCTTGACTGTGCTGGGTGACCTGACTGATTTGCCAGACCCGAAACTTAGGGCCTGTCATAGGATTTATCATCCCTTCCATATATTCTTACAAAGAAGAAAGGGTTTGCCATCCTTTATCCCAATCACCCCAAACCCCAGGTACCGAGTCCCTCTGGTCTCTTCACCTAAAGTAGGTACAGACAAAAACACTCTCCTTGTAAATTCTGATTATTCCTGACATTGGGTGGGAGTGTGTGGCTGGGAAGGAGTTCTAGCACTGGGAAGCAGCCCTGCACCTTTTGGCCCTAGATAGTCCATGCTCCTTCCCCCTCCCCCAAGGTGGGGAGAGGGTAGCTATGGGAAGCTGACTCTTTGGCAATAGCCCAGAGCAGACCCCTCACAGCGAGGAGAATTGCTGCCCCGCCTCTTCATCCATTCAGCTGCCCCAGACTTTTGGTTCCCACCAGTACAAAGCCAACTCCAGCCCCAGCCTCCTACCCCCAGATCTGTTCAAACTAAGGGCTCCTCCCCTTAAAGCCCACCATCTCCTCAACCCCCAACTCCCAGAAGCTTGACTGAAAATGGCTTCTCAAATGTGCGTTGCCCTCCTGGAAAAGAGGAATAGCCAAGAAAGAGGGTTTTTAGAATAGGGATGGGATCTAACCCCTAGTACTCCAGGCCTCCCTAATATAGCTATCATCTTGCTTACTGGATCTTAGTCTACCTTACTTTTCCCCTGGTTCTTGTTATGTCCATGGTTGGGGATCCCATATAGTGACCTGTGTTAGAGACTGTTGAAGAAGAGAGGAAAGGCAACAGAGTTTATAAAGTGTAGACTCATCTCTTTGCCAAGGCTAAACCCTAACGTGTCCTGGGCTCCCTCCCCTCTCCTTCCTTTATGTCTTCTCTGGGACTTTATTCCATCAATTATCCACTCTTTGATGGTTCCTTTCCCTCCAGCCCTTTACAGAGTGACCCAACTCCATTTTTCTATAGCTGAAGTAAAATGAAACTTCTTGATTATGCAGATTTGTTGAAAGATCCCCACCCCACAAAGTTGGGGTTGGGGAGTGGGAGAAGAAAATACATGATTCCTCACTGATACAAATAAAACTTAACTTAGAGAGTAATTATTAGCTTCTTCTATCCAGGGGTCCTTAACATGTGCATGGCAAATAGCAGGCATTAAAAAATCATATTGAATTGTATTGATCTTCCACCATTCCCCTACATGTTGCCAGCTTCAAACCGGATTTGCATTTCCCTATTACTAGACCACTTATCTCTCTCTGAAAGAATTCCATATATCCTTCACGGCTCAGGTTGCATGATATGTGCAAGTTGCCTGTTACTATATCTCAATTCAGTAGAAAGAAGTGGATTTGGAGTTAGAGTTAGGGGTTGGATACTGGACCTACCCAGTATTCAAGTTCAAATTCTCTGTGACACTGACAAGTGACTTAACCTTTTTGGATCTCAGCTTTCTCATGTCTAAAATGAAGGAGTTAGACTAGATGGTTTTTAAGGGTCTTCCTACTTCTAACATGTAAAAGATTTAAAAAATATATCCCCTTGATTGAGTATGACCTCACTCTTCTCTCAACCTTCCTGAACTTGGCACCTCCTAACACACTCTGCCTCCTGCATAATCTTGTATTCATCCCCCTAATTAGACAATAAGGTTACTGAGAGCAAAGATGAGTCTTTTTAAACTTACCTATTTTAGAGTTACCCATAGAGCTGGCACAGTACTTTGGACAAAATAGGTGCTCAGCTGGTGTTAGGTGAATGAATAGACATTTAAAAGCTTTTACCATCTGGCTCCAACCTCCCTTCCCAGGCTTATTGCATATTACTCTCTTTTTAAATGCTCCATGTGCCAGTCAAACTGACATCTGTCATTCCATCTCCCATCCCTTTACTTTACACTGACTTTTATATTTAGATTGTAAGGTCCTCGAGGGCAGGGACCAATTTTGCTTTTCTCTGTATCCCTAGTTCTCAGTATAGTGCCTGGCATATAATAGACATTTAAATGTTTATTGACTGACTAGTGATTATTTCACTCACACCTAATACACTCCCTCCTAATCTCTTTGGACTTTTTCAGCTGATATCACCTGATAATTTCCTTCAGTCCCTGCAATCTTCTAACCCTGGAATATCTCCACTCAAAACCCCTTCTCCTACTGGAGCTTTCCTTTTTATGAGTTCCTTCCTTCCCTTCCCTTCCTTCCTTTCCCTTCCTTTCCTTCCTTCCTTTCCTTCCTTCCTTCCTTCCTTCCT
>NC_058132.1:40008391-40042396 GCF_016433145.1 Gracilinanus agilis
CCCCTTCCTTCCTTCCTTCCTTCCTTCCTTCCTTCCTTCCTTCCTTCCTTCCTTCCTTCCTCCCCTTCTTATCTGGAGTACCTAGTATGGTGTCATTTTGTCTGCTAGTCATATCATCACCTGGATGCCCTATCGGCATCTCAAATTCAACTTGTTTAATATGGGACTCATTGTCCATGGCCTTCCCATTCTGAGAAAAATCGCTCACTTGTCCTCTTAACTTTCCTGTTTCTTTTTTCTAGTCATGCAGGTTTGTAATCTCAGAATCATTCTTAGTTCTACCTTATCAGAACCCCACCAGTCTGTTTCCAAGTCTAATCAATTTTACTTCCACAGTACATCATATACTCTACTTAAGTACTAGCTTAGTTCAGGCCCTTATTACGTTTCCTCTGTAGCTTTCTAACTGCCTTTGAGTCTGCTAACTTCTCTGGTCTCTAGCCCATTTTCCTTACAGTCATTAACCTGATGATTCAGCCCTCCTTCTTCCCTGATCAAGAAAACTTCGTCTGCTTCCTATTGCCTCCAGGGTGGATAGAAACTCTTCTGTTTGGTCCTTCATAATCAAGCTCCAGCTTGTCTTTCTAGATTGATTTTGTATTACTCTCCATCCTCATTATTCTCCATTCCCATTTCTTCCTCAAACAGCATTTTCCAGCCAGATTGGCCTGCTTGTTGTTTTCTCACACATGATACCCCACATTGTGCCTCTCTGTCCAATCTATTTCCTAATAACAGAGTGTTGTCCTGACTCTCTTCCACCTCCTGGAATTCCTGACTCTGAATTAATGACGAGTTTTTTTGTGATATGATTCCATTCATGTGCTCCCAAATTATCTAATTTAAATAATTTAAAATTATTTAATTTTGTTTTTGCTTTATAGATAGTTTATATAGATAATTATTTTGTGTACATGCTGCTTCCTCCTCCTCAACTATAATACAAGCTCTTTGAGGACAGGAATTGTTTTGGTTTTATCTTGTATTTGTTCAGAATCCTGTCCAGTGTGTAGTAGCATTTGGTAGATGCTTATTAAGTGCTGTTGAATCTAGTTAGATGATTACATTTTAATGAATTAAATGGCTAGTTTAAACTCCTTCCTGTGGGGTAATTTAGTCTTTGAACACTGTTCCCCCTGGCTTTGACAACAGGAAGGATCATAATAATCCTACTCTTATAATAAACCTTCCATTGGTCTATGGCTTAGCCCTCATTACAAAAACTAGGGAGTTGTGCCCAGAGGCTGGACCTCCTACTACCTCAGTTTCACCTTTTCTTTTAGGAGTGTTCAAACAAATACCCTGTCTAGAAGGCTGACAGCTAAAACCAGCCTTGTGTAAGGGAATGAGATTTAGGATACTTAGACCTCTTCCAGAGGGAGCAACTGCTTTGGAGATGTTAACCATTAACCTGCCAGAGAAAATGTCATCTCTGTAGGGACCCCTAATCTATCCCAGTCATCAACATGAGACAGACACAACAGACCTTTGTTCCCTCCTAGGACTCAGAGAAGAGTAGAGGGGTTCCTAGATGTAGATTCAGGATGCTAAAGAGTAATGCAGCTGGGCAAAAGAACCCAAAATACATGGATTTGTCTACAAGCTTGTGTATTCCACTCTGGGCTAGGAACCAGGAGATAGCTACTAATGCACTTTATGAACCTGGGCAAGTTCTTCCCTTTCTGAGCCTCATAGAATTATGGGATTTAAATTTACTACATAGTCCTCTTTGTTCCAGTCAAACTGGCCTGCACTTCTTACAGAACATTCTGTTTACAACTTTTCTACCTTGAATAAATATGCTGTTCCTCTATGCAAGAAATGCTGTTCCTCCCCACCACCTCTGCCTCTTACTATCCCTAGCACAGCTCAGGTGCCACCTATTGACCTCCTCTCTCTCTCTCTCTCTCTCTCTCTCTCTCTCTCTCTCTCTCTCTCTCTCCTTTCTCTCTCCTCTCTCCTTTCTCTCTCTTCTCTCACCCCTTTCTCTCCCTTCTCTCTTTCTTTCTCTCTCTTTTTGTCTCTCTCCTCAGTCCTCTCTGCTTCTCTTCTCTTTCTCTCTCTGTATTCTCTCACCCTCTGTTTTCTCTCTCTCTCCCTCCCTTCCTCTTAAAAGCTGTTGACTTTTCTTGGTTATTTATATTTTATGTTACTTGTGTATTCCCATGTTTGTAGTCCCTCAGTAGGAAGAAAGAAAACAAAAATTTATTAATCGCATACCATATGCCAGATCCTGTGCCAAGGGCTTTACTAATATTATCTCATTTGATTCCCATAACAATCCTTTGGAGTGTCATTATTATCCTCATTTTACAGTTGAGAAAGCTGAGGCTGACAGAAGCTAAGTGACTTGCCAGGGGTCACACAACTAGTAAGAATCTGACTCTGTATTTGAACTCGGGTCTTCTTGACTCCAGGTCTAGTCTCCACTGTGCCAACTAGATGCCTCTGTACAGTAAGATATAATTCTCTCAGGAAAGGAATCATAACATTTTTTCCTTATTTCCTCAGTATCCAATACAGTGGCTTTCAAACAGTAGGCATTTAATAAGTGTTTGCTGGATTTAATGTAGTCCAATTTGCCCATGTTACAAATAAAGAAACTTAGATCCCCTAAGGAGAAAGGACTTGCCCAAGGTTAATTACAGAAGTAGTAAGCAATGGAATGGGGATTTGAAGCAAAGATTTTTGGTTTTAAATTCTCATGATAAAGTCCTGGTGAAATGAAGTGGTCCAGTTCTGCAATTCCATAGTTCTCTAGCTAATCCTTTCTCTGCCTTCTTTGCAAGGCTGGTGAAACGCTCAATGCTAGAACAGGCATGAAAAATCTTTTAGAAATGCAAGCTCTAGTAGGAGGGAATCTCAATTCACCCAGGGAAGGCAGCAGTAATTCACATTCAGATCACTGGATGGCGACATAGGAAAACTCACCATTACAGTCACACATAGTCACTTATATTTACATACCCTGAAGCCCAGGAGGGGAATGAGATGAGAAGTGGTAGCAGGTAAAGAGGGTTATTCTTCTGGCTCCAGGCAAGAGAGAAAGGGCAGAGCAAACATTACTGATTCTGGTTTTTCTAAATCTTTTCTGTCCTGGACTCATCCTTAACAGGGTCTCCCTAAAGAGCACTAGGGAACTGAAGGTTGGATTTGGGGGCAGGATCCATGGCTCTGTGAGGACCAGCAGGTACAAGACATGCATCGCTAACTCCTGACTTTCCTTTTCAGCATTTCTTGGACTTGAACACTCCTTTCTACACCTACTTAGCTCCCACTGCTTTCAAAATGCCCCAACAGCTCCCCAATGTGTACAGCCACTGAAACTTGCCTCCAGAGCTCAAGTTCTCCATCATCAATGGCCAGCTAAATACCGCCACCTGGTGGCCTCGTTGGCATATGAAATTCAATTCACCCATAATGGAACTGATTATCTTTCTACACCTATTTATATCTATCTATATCTATATTTATATCTATGTATATTTCTATACCTATTATATCTACATATATTTATATCTATATCTATAATCTATAGATTATCTTTCTACACCTATTTCTTTTTTTTTTTTTAACCCTTACCTTCCATCTTAGAATCAATACTGGGTATTGGTTCTAAGGCAGAAGAGTGGTGAGGGCTAGGCAATGGGGGTTAAGTGACTTGCCCAGGGTCACACAGCAAGGAAGTGTCTGAGATCATATTTGAACCCAGGACCTCCCATCTCTGGGCCTGACTCTCAATCCACTGAGCCACCCAGCTGTCCCCTCTATACCTATTTCTCTTCCTCTTTTTGCTATTTCTATAAAGGGCTCCATTTTCTTTTCAGTTACTCAGTTCACAACTGAAGAGGCATACTTGACTCTTTGCTCTCCATTGCCCAAAATATTAATCAATCAATCAGCAAGCATGTATTAAGCACCTACTATGTGCCAGTTTTGCTTGACTCTTAGTGACCATGTGGTCACAAGAGTCAGACATGACCCCAAAATGATTAAACGACAACAAAAACTATGTGCCAGGAACTGAGGACACAAAAACAAAAGGTAAAAACCCTTAAGGAAGTGTGCCTGGGGAAAACTACTTGAATATACAGAGATACATGTAAAACACATATGTGGTGGTTTCTACATGGGAAGGCAGTAGCAGCTTAGAGATCAAGAAATATTCAACCTCTCATACCTACACTCATCTCTGCATTCAGAGACCATCATTTGGCTTTGACATTCATCACCCCATTGATAATATTGCAACAAGTTTCCTATTTACTGTCCCTGCTTCTATTTCCAATCTCTCCTTTCTCTAATCTATCCTCTTCAGGGCTGTCAAAATAATTTTCCTAAAGCACATATCTGATCTATGCTACCCAAATAGGTGAAGTGGTTCATCTCCTTGATGTTTTCTCCCTGTAGTTGGATTGGCAGGTCCTGTCTGCTGTTGACTGTGATCACCTGGTCTTCTTCTTGTTGATCTTCAGACCTGTCTTCTCCGCTTCTTCAGAGAGTCGTGCAAGTTTGGCTTGGGCATCCTGCTGCTTGTGAGAAAGGAGACAGATGTCATCCGCGAAGTCAAGGTCCTCAAGCTGCTTGGTATGAGTCCATTGAATGCCCGTATTGTTGTCCTTGGTAATTCTTCTCATGGTCCAATCTATGACCATCAAAAAGATAAGGGGCGAAAGCATGCAGCCTTGCTTCACTCCGGTCTTCACTGTGAAGGGAGCCGTCAGTTTCCCATTATGGATGACCTGGCAGGTAAAGTCTTCATATAACCGCTGGATGATGTTGGACCTGCCAATCCAACTACAGGGAGAAAACATCAAGGAGACGGACCACTCCACCTATTTGGGTAGCATCGTCAGTAAGGACGGCGGGGCAGATGAGGACATCAGAAACCGAATCAACAAAGCCAGACAGGCATTTAACACCTTACGGTCTGTCTGGACCTCCAGAGCACTGTCCCTCGTCACTAAGCTCCGAATCTTCAATACCAACGTAAAGGCCGTCCTCCTATATGGATCAGAAAGCTGGAGAGTGACGGAAGTCAACACCAATAAACTCCAGGTCTTTGTTAACAGATGTCTACGCTACATCTTGAACATCAGATGGCCTGGAAAGATCTCCAATGCTAGTCTCTGGGAAAGAACAATCCAGTATCCCATTAGTCAGGACATAAAGAAACGTAAGTGGAGATGGATAGGACATACGCTACGAAAACCGGAAGACAACGTAGCCAGACAAGCATTGAGCTGGAACCCTTCAGGGAGGAGGAAAGTTGGAAGGCCAAAACAGACCTGGCGAAGATCTGCTGAAAATGAAACAAAAACAGTCGGAATGACATGGGCCCAGCTGGGGGAAGTTGCCCAGAACAGAGTCCGTTGGCGTGAGATGGTTGTGGCCCTATGCTCCTAAGGAGTCAACAGGAATAATAATGATAATAATAAACATATCTGATCAGGTCATGCACCTATTCAATAATTTTGTGGATAAAATATAAAAGCCTCAGTTTGGAATTTGAAGTCCTTCAAAATCTGGCTCCAGTATAACTTTATAGACATTTCTATGACTCCACTTATTGCATTCTTTCTTTCAGTCAAAATGGTCTACTTTCAATATTCTCTATCTGGCCTCTATGCTTCCCATACAGTTTATTCTCCATTCTTAGAATGTGCTCCCTCTTCACCTTCATCTCTTAGAATTGCGGGCTTTTTCAAGGTTCACCTCTGGAGCCATTTCCTTAAAGCCTTTATAAATTGCTTTAATATTGTACATATCTGTTCAGAGGTTACCTTTCCCCTCCATCCAGAACAAGAATGTAAGCCCTTTGAAGATGGGAACCTATTTCTGATCTTTTTCTTTTTTTGTCATTGTTCAGTCATTTTTTAGTCATGTCTGACTCTATGTGACCCAATTTAGGATTTTCTAAGCAAAGATACTGGAACAACTTGTCATTTCCTTCTCATTTTAATGATAAGGAAACTGAGGTAAACAAGGTTAAGTGACGTGTCTATAGTTACACAGCTAGGAAGTATGTGAAGCCAGATTTGAACCTAGGACCTTTCTATCCCCTGAGCCATCTAGATACCCCCATAGTAGATGTTTAATAGTTGTTTGTCCAATCAGACTTTGCAGCACCTTATTTTCTTCCTCTATCAAAAGAGGGCTATGGATTAGGTGATAGCCAATCTTCTTTTCAGCTCTGATGACCTGTTCTTCCAGATCAATTCATTCACACTGGGTATTGGAGCCTAAATAACTTCCTTCTCTATGGGAGATCTGCATTTTAAAAGATCATCTTATGGTGGGAATAACTGAATTAGTAGACAGGATACCTGGATTCTCTGAGTGACCTGTACCCAAGTATTTTCTCTCTTCTGAATCTTCATTTCTTCATCTGTAAAATGGGAATAATACCTTCTCTGGCTATTTTATTTCATACAAGCATAAGAAAGATCAGAAGAAAGGGGGAGTGGAGCCAAGATGGCAGCTTAGCTGGAGTGAAAGTTGGAACTACTCTGAGAACCCTCTCAAACCAACCTTAAAACTGTACCTCAAAATTACTAGTCACAGAACCAACAAAGGGATGGAGTGAGGTGACTCTCCTGGAAAGCTGCTTGAAATGTTTTAGATTAAAATTAATAACTGCAGGTTCTTATTTTCCATAAAGTTTATCAATGATACTTGAAATAGAAAAAGCAGATATGTAGAGATTTAAGCCTAATCTAACCTAACCCTGACCACCTGTTCCTCCACTGGCTGCCTCACTTAGCCATGGTCCTTCCCCACCAACACGTAGGGAATAGAGCCTCTGGGCATGTCTTGCCCCACACCTTTATCCTTTCTCTAGAACCCAGACCTGTAACCTTTAGTTCCAAGTCATATTCCTAAGGCTATTCACTTGTGACCTGTTTGGAGTATTCATATAACATCCAGCCACGCAGCAAGGTGGGGATGAACTGGGAGGAGGAGCAGATTCTATCTACACAATCCCCTCTGTGATTCTATTGGGAGAAGAACATGTTGAAATTTTACATGCCTAGCCCCCCCAATGAATCATTTCACATAACCAGCTTATACCTCTAAAGATCCTTCTGACTAGAGGTGCATAACATATTGTACTTTACAAAGGGGAAATTACAACAAATTGGGGATAAGAGGGAAAGAAAAGAGAAAGAAAACAATAAAATGATTGATAGACGCATTGACAAAACATCGATTAGGGGGCATTCCCCTTTGGTATAACAGTTTACATTCAGAATAAATATGTTCAATCGCCTTCAATTCAGTTCATTATATTCCAAAGTTCACTCTGGATATTTTGATGCAGTGTGTGGTTTCCGCAGGTATCCTTATGGCACCTTCTCCAAAAAGATCTGTTTTTTTGATTCAGGGTGTTGGCGAATTTCTTTTCCTGAAATTTCTCCAAAAGATTCTAAACCTTGGATTTTAGGATAATTACCCCCCTGAGAAGGTGTTGACAAATACCAGAATCACCCTGGGATACATGGCTGAGTTATGAAGTATATGAATCAATTGTTAAACAACCCCCCCAAAAAAAAGAAATCCCCAAAAAAGAGCAAAAATTAAATTCTGGATAAAAAAATAAAATATCAAAATCTTATGTGAATAAAATTATGAGTAAAAAATAATAAACCTGTAACAGGTCCTTGAATCAGTAAGGCCTAGTTAAAGTGATTTATGTCCCACAAGCCTATAGGACAATTGCAGTGAGATAGCATTTTACCTGTTGGCATCCAGGACTACAGAAAATTGCCAAACTATAAGAGAGAAGGGACTATATTTTGAAGTAAAAGGGAAGTATGATTCCCTGGTCTAATTTTCCTCCAATTTCAGGGATAGGGGAGCCAAAATAAAAACCAAACTAAAGTACTTCTTGGAATCTGGCACAAGGGAGTTCTGCATCTGAAGTTGTCAAATAGCTGCTTCCTTGAACCTCAAAACAAGTCCTCTGTCTTGGCATAGATCCTCATAAATCCCATAGGGATTATTGATCTCCTTGACCTTGTGCCTCTTGGCACTGTGCAGTGGCTCTTTTGTGATTCCTTCTTCTGAAATCAGACACAATTAGTAAAAGTCCATAATACTTAATCAATGACAGGTTTCCATAGTCTTAAAGCTTTTGGGTATGCATTTGTATTAGGGCTACTAGATATTATAAATTTATCCTTCAAAATAAAAAACATGAATACTGATTCTGTGTACTTCAAAAAAATAAGTAAAAAAATCAAATATCTTATTGCAAACATAAAGAAAAACAACAACAATAATAAAATCATAAATACATAGTTCACATTCCATGTGACAATGTGTTAGCCAAGCTGAGGCACAACAGAAAGGTTTCTCACTCAAAAATGAGATCTATTTCCCTTTTAACATGGCTATGATCCACAGTGTGAGTGTACATGACTTTTTCATGAGGTAAAAGTCTTTTAAAAACAGTAGTACAACAACTAATGCAGATTCTAAGAAGTACCAAGATCCCCCAAATTGTAAGAGTCTATTTAATGACAACTGCAAACAAACTCACTATCATTAGGATTCACATGAGTCTCTATAACCATTGGCAGTGTTTCATTTAAAAGCATTTGAAGCTCATGGATATTTGTCACAAGTTCTCCAGATCTAGTCAATCTTTCAACCTCAGCTGAGATATTTCTAACAGAGTCTATTATTGCCTTCATTCCAAAATTTGGCAGGAGATCCCAGAAAAACCTCTGTACTGTTGATGAAGACTTTTTGGGTCTAAAATGTCACCAAAAATCTGGATTTCTGGGGGAAGGGTAGAGTAAGCTGAAGAGTTATAAAACCACCCAGGAGTCCCAAAGCTCCATGGGAAATCCTCCTTCCTCCCAGATGAGACTGTAATAGTCATAAAAGTCATACGTTTATATGTCCCATCCATTGCAATGTGGAGGTGAGGAATACAATAGTGAGAATCACTTCTGATGTCTCATCCATTACATTTTTATAAATGCAGAGGTGGGGAATATAATAGTGCACTACTAAATGGACTCTTACCTCTTGTTACACATAAGTCAAAGGTAGGTGAATCAGTCAGAGGTAGTGGTGCTCCTAGATATCTGAACATCACTTCTGAAGACCCATTAAAATGAACTGAGGTTTTTAGCTCATTAAATTCTCCAAAGGTTACTGATACAGCAGTGGGGAAAGACCAGGGCTGAGTGGAGCAGCCATGTGGAGAAACATGTGGTCAGGGTTAGGTTAGATTAGGCTTAAATCTCTACATATCTGCTTTTTCTATTTCAAGTGATTATTAATAAACTTTATGGAAAATAAGAACCTGCAGTTATTAATTTTAATCTAACAAAGGTAAACAATGAGGGTCTATTTTCACAGGATGGGGGAATCAGAAATGGAACTGTACACAGAGGAGTGTAGGCCATCCACCCTCCACCTACTGCAATAGGTTCTGAACTTAGGTACAAGCCAACTTCAAGATCCCAGGACCCTGACTAAGCCAATAGTAGAGCACCCCATGCCAACCCCTTGAAATCCCAAGCCCTGGCACAAGCCTGCAGTGAGGCTCCAAAGTCCATAGTGATTGGCCCATTTAAGCCAGTGGTGAAGTCCATAGCCCCAGGGCAAAATACTCTAAATGATCTGTGTCCTGCAAGCCATCAAGCAGTCTCTACAGGAAACTGAATCAGCAGTTTTCAGAGCTCACAGGCACAGGCCATCAGACCACCTTGGAAGAACTTAAACTTGCAGAAAATCACAACTAAAGCTAAAGGTAGCAGCAAGGAAAAACTGAAGTTTAAGAGAGTGAAAACAAAGTTCATCTTCAAGATATAAGTAAAAGTAAAAAAAGAAAAGAAAAGAAAATGAGCAAACAGCAAAAGAAACACCTAACTATCAAAAATTTCTATGGAGACAAAGAAGAGCAAAGTAAAGATTCAGTAGGGAACCACTGTGAGATTAAAGCAGCCACATGCAAAACTTCAAAGAAAAATGAGAATTAGTCTCAGGCACTAGAAGAGATAAAAAAGGAATTCAAAACTCAAATAAGACAGGTTGAAGAAAAATGGGGAAATGAAATGAAAGTAATATAAAAAGAAAATAACAGCTTAAAAAGCAAAATTGGCTGAGTGGGAAAAGAGGCACAAAAATCCAATGAAGAAGAGTTCCTTGAGAAACAGAATTTATCTACTGAAAAAAGAAGGGGAAATCCAGTGAAGAATAGAGTTCTATGAAAAGTAGAATTAACCAAATGGAAAAAGAAATTCAAAAAGTCATTTAAAAAAATCACATTTTAAAAATTAGAACTGTGCAAATAGTAGCTAATTACTTCATAAGATATCAAGAAACAATAAAATAAAATAAAAAGAATGAAAAAATAGGAGAAATATGGAACATCTCATTGAAAAAACAACCGACCTGGAAAACAGATCCAGAAAAGACAGTATAAGAATTATTGAACTACCTGAAAGTTATGATTTTTTAAAAAAGCCTAGACATCATATTACAAGAAATTGTCAAAGAAAACTGCCCTGATATCCTTGAACAAGAGGATAAAATAGAAATGGAAAGACTTCACAGTTCATCTCCTGCAATAAATCCCCAAATGACAACTCTCGGGAATATTATAGCTGAATTCAAGAATTCCTAGGTCAAGGAGAAAACAGTACAAGCAGTCAGAAAGAAACAATACAAATATCATAGAGCTTCAGTCAGCATTACATAGGACCTGGCAGCTTCTACACTGAAGGATCAGAAGACTTGGAATATGATATTCCAGAAGGCAAGGAACTGGGTTCACAACCAAGAATCACCTATCCATCAAAACTGACTATATTCTTTTAAGAAGGGAAATGGTCATTTAATAAAAGAAAAGATTTCCAAGCATTATTGATGAAAATATCAGTGCTAAAAAGAAAAACTGATGTCCAAATGAAAAATTCAAGAGAACCATAAAAAGGTAAATTAGAAAAAGAAAATTTAAGGGACTCAATAAAGTCAAAGTATTTATATTCCTACATGGAAAGATGATATTTGTAACTCTTAAAATTTTTATCATTATCATAGTAGTTAGAAAAAGTATACATAGGCAAAGGGTATGTTTAGGTTGACATGCAAAAAAATCAAGGGGTGAAAAAGAGGATTACACTGAGAGAAATGGAAAGAGAGAGGTAAAATGGGGTAAATTATATCACATAAAGAGGCATGGGAGAAAAACCTATTAAAGTGGAGGGGAGGATGAGGGTGATGATGGACATTACTTACATCTTACTCTCATTACAAGTGGCTTAGAGAGGGAATAACAGCCATTATTGGGGTATAGAATCCTATCTTACCCTATAGAAAAGTAGAAGGGGAATAAGAAAGGTGATAGTAGGTAGGGAAGTAATACGAGGAAGGAGGAATTGGAAAGGTGATTAAAGAGAAGTAGGTAGGAACTAAAAAAGGTGGTGGTGGGAAGGAGAGTAATATGAAAGAGGGGAAATGGAGGGAGTGATTAAAAGCAAAACACCTGTGTGAAGGTATAGAATGAAAGGAGAAAGTGCAGGATTAAAGGGAGGAAACAAGATGAAAGGGAATACATAGATGGTAATCATATGAATGTAAATGGGATGAATTCTCCCATGAAACAGAAATGGAGAGCAGAATGGATTGAAAACCAGAATCTTCCAAAATGTTGTTTAAAAGAAGCATATATGAAACAGATAGACATACACAGAAAAAAGGTAAGGGGATGGAGTAGAATCTATTGAGCTTCAACTGAGCTAAAAAAAAGCAGTATTAGCAATCATGATCTCAGATAAAACTAAAGCAGAATTAGATCTGATTAAAAGAGATAAGAAAGGTAATTTAATTTTGATAAAATGTAACATAGACCATGAAATAATATCAGTACTTAACGTATATGTACTAAATGTTGTAGCCTCCAAATTTTAAAAGAAGAACATAAAGGAAGTTAAAGAGGAAATTGACAGTAAAGCTATACTAGTAGGGGGCCTCAAACTTCTCCTATTAGAATTAGATAAATCTAACCAAAAATAAACAAAAAAAAGTAAAGGAGGTAAATGAAATCTTAGAAAAGTTAGATTTAATAGATATCTGGAGAAAATGGTACATATACAAAAATTGAACATGTACTAGGGCATAAAAATTTCACAACCAAATGCAAAAAAGCATAAATAATAAATGCAACATATTTAGATCATAATACAATAAAAATTATAATCAATAAGGATTCATGGACAGATAAAAATTAACTGAAAACTAAATAATCTAATTCTTCAAAAGGAATGGGTCAAAGAACAAATTATAGAATCAATGATTTCATTAAAGAGAATGACAATGAAAAGAAAACATATCAAATTTTATAGGGTATAGCTAAAGCACTACTTAGGGGAAAATTTATATACCTGAGTATTTATATCAATAAAATAGAGAAATAGTAGATCAATGAACTAGACATGCAACTAAAAAAAAAGAAAAAGAACAAATTTTAAATTTCCAATTAAGGCAACATTGGAAATCCTAAAAATCAAACAGAAATGAATAAAAATGAAAGTAAGAGAACTACTGAACTAAAAAATAAGACAAGGAGTTGGTTTTATTGGGGAGGGGGGTAAAATAGATAGATAATTGCTTAATTTAATTTAAAAAAGGAAAGGAAAGAAGAAAATCAAATTATCAGTATTAAAAATGAAGAGAGTGAATTCACTTCCAATGAAGAGGAAATTAAAGCAATCATTAGGAGCTATTTTGCTCAATTATATGACAACAAATCTAGGTGAAATGGATGAATATTTCTAAAAATATATATTGCCCAGATTAACAGAAGAGAAAATAGAATACCTAAATAATCCCATCTCAGAAAAAGAAATTGAACAAACCATCAATGAACTCCCTAAGAAAAAATCCCCAGGGCCAGATGGACTCACAAGTGAATTCTATCAAACAGTTAAAGGACAATTAATCCCAATACTATCTAGACCAGTGATTGGGCAAACTTTTTTTTTTTAACATTTATTAATATACATTTTTAACATGGTTACCTGATTCATGCGATGGGCAAACTTTTTAAAGAGGGGGCCAAAGGAAAGGAAATGCTCATCTGTCAGTCTGTTTCTAAGGCAACTCTTTCAGAGTTTCATTGTATTGTATCCTACTCATTGTATTCGTCAGATTAGGAATAATGTCAAGTAGCCAGATAGAACATTTCAGGGGGCCACATCTGGCCCAAAAGCCGTAGTTTGCCCATCACTGATCTAGACTCTTTGGCAACATAAGCAAAGAAAGAGTCCTACCAAATTATTTTTATGACACAAATATGGTGCTGATACTTAAGCCAGAAAGACAGAAAACAGATAAAGTTACAGACCAATTTCCTTAATGAATATTGATGCAAAAATCTTAAAAGAAAATACTAACAAAGAGACTACAACAATATATCACAAAGATTATTCACTATAACTAGGTGGGACTTATACCAAGAATGTAAAGCTGACAATATTAGGAAGAGCATCAGCTCATAATTGACCATATTAATAGCCAAACTAACAGAAATCACATGATTACCTCAACAGATGTAGATTCAACAAAATAAACACTCATTCCTATTAAAAACACTAGAAAGCACAGGAGTAAAAGGGTCTTTTCTTAAAATAATAAATAGTATTTATCTAAAACCATCAGCAAATATCATCTGCATTAGGGATAAGTTAGAAGCCTTCTCAATAAGATTAGGAGTGAAGTAAGGATGTACATTATCACTTTCATTATTTAATATTATACTAGATTAGCTTTAGCAATAATTGACAGTTAAAGTAGGCAATGAGGAAACTAAACTATCAATCTTTGTAGATGATATGATGGTATACTTAGAGAATCAGCTAAAAAACTAGTTGAAATAATTAATGATTAGCCAAGTTGCAGGATACAAAACAAATCCACACAAATCATTAACATTTTTATATGTTTCCAACAAAATCCAACAGCAAGAGTGATGGACAAACTACGGCCTTTGGGTCAGATGCAGCCCCCTGAAATGTTCTATCTAACATTATTGCTAATCTGACGAATACAAGGAGTAAGATACAATACAATGAAACTTCGAAAGAGTTGCCTTAGAAACAGACTGACAGATGAGCATTTCCTTTCCTTTGGCCCCCTCTTTAAAAAGTTTGCCCATCACTGCTCTAGACAATATAAAATGCTTGGGAATCTACTTGCCAAGACAAACACAGGAATTATATGAACACAATTACAAAATACTTTTCACCCAAAGTTACATCAAACAATTGGAAAAATATTAATTGATCATGGTTAGGCTGAGCTAACATAATAAAAGTGGCAATCCTACCAAAATTAATTTACTTATTCAATATCATACCAATCAAACTACCAAAAACTATTTTATAGAACTAAAAAAAATAACAACAAAATTCATCTGGAAGAACAAAAGATCAAGAATATCAAGGTAACTAATGAAAAAAAAATGTGAATGATGGTGGCCTAGCAGTGCTAGATTTTAAACTGTACTATAAAGCAGTAATCATCAAAACAATCTGGTACTGGCTAAGAAATAAGAGTGGTGGATCAGTGTAATAAATTAGGGATAAATGACCTCAGCAATCTAGTGTTGGGTAAACCCAAAGATCCCAGATTTGGGGTCAGTATTTGAAAAAAATTGCTGGGAAAATTTAAGACAACAATGAGACAAAATGTCAAAATTTGTGGGATTCAACCAAAATAGTATTTAGGGAAAGTTTCATATAGTTAAATGTTTATATTAACGAGAGAAAGCTTGGGCATACAACTTAAACACTTAGAAAACCAATAAATTAAAAACCACTAATTAAGCAAAATAAAATAGAAATCCTGAAAAAAGTCAAAGGAAAAATGAACACAATTGAATGTAAGAGAAAACCACTACTGGACTAATAAATAAAAGTTAGAGCTAGTGTTTTTGAGGGAGGAACAACAATAACTTGGATAAGCCATTGGCTAGCTTGATTTTTAAAAAAGAAGAAACATTGTGGGATGATCAAATGTAATAGACTTTGCTACTAATAGCAATGCAATGATCCAGAACAATCCTGAGGGATTTATGAGAAAAAATGCTATCCACATCCAGGGAAAGAACTGCGGGAGTAGAAACACAGAAGAAAAAAGTATGATTCATCACTTGTTTATATGAGAATAAGATTTGGGGGTTTAGTTTTAAAAGATTACTTTATTACAAAAATGAATAATATGGAAATAGGTTTAAGTGATAATACATGTATAATCCAGTAGAATTGCTTGTCAGCTCCAGGAGTAGGGTAGGAAGAGGGGAGGGAAAAAACATGAATCATATAACTATGGAAAAATATTTAAAAAAGAAAATTATATTAAAAAGAGAAAAAATTTAAATTCACATATTTCAAAAAATAAAATAAAATAATGGCAAGGATATTACAGCAATATACCACAAAGAACATATACTATGACTAGACTGCATTTATTCCAGGAATGCAAGGTTGATTCAAAAACTAGGAAAATCATAGGGATAAGTTAGTCATATTAATAACAAAAACAAAAAATAATATGGTTACTTCAAGAGATGCAAAAATGACTTTTGACAAAATACAATGTCCATACCTGTTAAAATTACTGGAAAATGTAGAAATAAATGGAGTTTTCCCTAAAATAAAAAGTAGTACCTATTTAAAACCAAGAGCAAGCATTATATGTAGTGAAAATAAACTAGAAGCCTCCCCAATAAGATTAATAGAAGCAAGGATGCCCATTATCACCATTATAATTATGTATTGTACAAAAATGTGTTTTATAGAAGCAAGGATGTCCATTATCACCATTATAATTATGTATTGTACATAAAAAACATATGGCAAAAAAATATTTTTGAAGGAAGAGTCATAGGCAATGAGAAAAGAAAGCCATTACTTTTTGTTTGTTTGTTTTTTTGCAAATGATATAATGGTTTACTTAGTCTTAGATAATCCTAAAGAGTCAACTAAAAAATTGGCCAAAATAATTAACTTCTTGCAAAGTAGCAGGATATAAAATAAACTCACAGAATATTACTGATAACATTCACTTGGAAGAAATAGAAAAAGAAATTCTCCCTAAAATCATGAAAGACAATGTAAAATATTTGGGAATCTACCTGTGAAGACACAAAACACTTTTCATACAAAGAAAGACATATCTAAATAACTGGAGAAACATTCATTGCTCATGGGTAGGATAAATTGATATAATAAAAATGAAAATACTAACTAGATTAATTTATTCAGTCATTCCAATCAAACTTTCAAAGAATTAATTCAAAAACCTGGAAAAAATAACAAAATTCAACAGAAGGAACAAAATATCAAGAATAACCTCCCCCCAAAAGGGAAAAAAAAACCAACAACCAGGAAGGATGGAGAACTAGTAGAGTAGTTCTAGATCTGAAACTATACCATAAAGGTATAATCATCAAAAATAATATAGTACAGGGTGAGAAAAAGAGAGATTGATCAAGGGTATAGATTAGATACAGAATATAGAGACACTAATGACTACAGTAATGTAATATTCAAAGATCTCAGTTACTGAGGCAAGAACTCATTATTTGACAAGAATATTTGGGAAAACTAGAAAGTAGCCTGAGAGAAAATAGGCATAGACCTATAAACATCTCACACAATATACCAAAAAAAGGTCAAAACGAGTACATGATTTACACATACAGGGTTATATCAAAAGCAACTTAGTGGGACATGGAAGAAATCACTTGCCAGAACTATGTATAGAAGAGGAGTTGATGTTTGTTGCTCTTCAGTCATTTCTGTTGTGTCTGACTCTTCATGATCCCATTTGGAGTTTTTTCTTGGCAAAGACATTGGAGTGGTTGCCATTTCCTTCTCCACTTCACTTTATAGATGAGAAAATGGAGACAGATGGAGTTAAATAACTTGCTCAGGATTTATAGCTAGTAAGTGTCTGAGGCCAGATTTGAACTCATGAAGATGAATCTTCCCAATTCCTGGTCTGGCATTTTATCTTCTATGCCACCTCACTGCTAAAGAGTTCATGATTAGACAAGAAATAGGTTTGCAGGAGATAAAATGTATATTTTTGATTGCATTAAACTGAAAATTTTTGGTACAAAGTAAACCAATGTGGCTAAATTTCAAAGAAATGCAAGAAATTGGGGGGGGGGATCTTTACAAGTTTTTTTTGATAATGACATGATTTCCAAAACATGTAGGGAACTTAGTCAAACTTACAGGAACGATTATATTATTGATAAACAGCCAAAGGATATGAAAAGGTTTTTCAGAGTAAGAAATATAAGCTATCAATAGCCATATAGAAAATGCTTTAAATCATTAATCATTAGAGGAAGGCAAATGAACACAACTATGAGATATTACCTCACACCTATCAGATTGCTTAAGATGGCAAAAAATGAACATGACAAATGTTGAAGGAGCTGTAGGAAAACTGAAACATTCATATACTATTGGTGAAGCTGCTAACTAGTTCAACCATTATGAGAGCAATTTGGAACCATGACCCAAATTTAACATACCCTTTTACTTAGAAATATCACTACTAGGTTTATACCTCAAAGAGAGCAATGAAAGAGGAAAAGGATCATCATGTACAAAAAATATTTGTAGCAGCTCTTTTTGTGGTGGCAAAGAATTAGAAACTGAGGAAGTATCCATCATATACAGGGGAATGGCTAAACAAGATGTGCCATATGGAATACTACTGTGCTATTTTTTAATTAAAAAAATTAATTAAGAATATTTTCCCACCACCCCTCCCCCTCCACCTCTCCCCCTGCAGCCAACACACAAATTCCACTGTTTTACCTGTATCATTGATGAAGACCTATTTCCATATTATTGATAATTGTGTTGTGCTATTTTTTAAAACTGAAAGCAGTGGTTTTAGAGAAACCTAGAAAGACTTATATGAACTAATGACAAGTGAAATGAGCAGAACCAGCAGAACAACTACACTAACAACAATATCAAAAAGATAAAAAGTTGTGAAAGACTTAGTAACTGATCAACACAGTGATCAACCACAATTCCAAAGAATTCATGATGAAAGAAGTTTTCTAGCTCCAGATAGAAAACCAGTGGACTCAGAATGTTGATTGAAGCATATTTTCTTCTTTCTTTTCATTTTGTGGACATGGCTAATGCAGAAATTTGTTTTGCATGACTATATATATTTGTAATGGATTTTGATTTTTTATTTCTTAGTGGATGGGGTGGGAGGAAGGAAGAATTTGGAAATGAAAATAAAGTTAAATTCAGTTTCTATAAAATTATTTTTAAACTATGAGATGACATGCTTTTCCTTTGAACTTTATCATCATCCAGGGTCATAGAAGGATTCTAATTAAACAAGGCCTGGGAGTGGTTCTGTTTTGTCTTGATGATCATAAGAGTGAAATGAGCTGGGGCAGCTAAGTGGCTCAGTGGATAGAATGCCAAGCCTGGAGGCAGGAGTTCCTAGGTTCAAATCTAGCCTCAGACACTTCCTAGCTGTGTGACCTTGGATAAGTCTCAATTGCCTAATTCTTACCACTCTTTTGCCTTGGAACTAATACACAGAAATGATTCCAAGACAGAATCTAAAAGCTAAAAAAAAAAAAAGAATGAAAAAACCAGGAGAGAAGAATGCACTGGATAGGAGGGAAATGGAAAGGAAGGTTAGAGAAATTTCTCTCTTATAATGAAGGTGCATATATAGACCTCCATGATGTCCCCAAGGATGAGGTGGGGATAGGCTGACATTTGAACCTCTTTCATGTGAACTAATCAAAAGAAGGAAATGTACTCATACATAGAATTGGGTACAGAAAAGCATTTCATCCATCATAGAAATAGGACAGAAAGAGTGAAGGGAGTTGGGGATTAGAGAAGGGGTAGTTTAAGGGATGGATTAGTCCTAAGTGAAACAAACTCTAAGGATGTACACAAATATTTATAGCTCTTTTTTGATATGACAAAGAATAAGAATCCAAAGGGACACCCATAAATTGGGAATTGGATGAAAAATTATGGTACATAAATCTGATGGAATATAATTGCCTGAGCACTTATCAGCATAATGACCAGCCAGGATTCCAGAGGACTAGTAGTGAAACATGCTATCCTCTTCTTGATAGAGAAGTAAAGGATTTAGAATGCATAATGAGAAAAAAACCATTTTGGACAAGGTCAATATGGAAATTTTCTTTGATCGACTATACATGTGTGTAATGGTCTTTGTTTTTTTAATGTTCCAAACTAGGTGGGGAAGGGTTTGGGTAGGAGGGTGAGAAGAAGAATCTTGGCTGATTAAAGCAGATAAATATTTTTAAAACCCAAAAATATAGATTTGGAGAGTTTTACCTCATGGGGGAAAGATGAGTCATATTTGGACATCAAGAGGCTCTGATTTGAGCTGTTGAGTGAAGAACCCTGCAGGAGAGATGATGACAATAGGAGCAGTTAAGAAGGCAAAGCAAAAGGAGAAATAGGAGGAAACCCTGGCAAGAGTCATAAGCCAATAGGATGGTTTCAGTTGTATGGGAGATGCTAGTGGTTGGCTAGAGAAAGACTCATTGGAAGATACCTGAATTCTGACCATCAACTCTATACTGTCCTCCTCTCTTGAATCCCTCATCCCTTATCATATCACCAATTATGCCCATTCAACCCACAGCCTTGAATCATTATTGTTACCTTTGTGCCCACACATAGGCTACTGAATGAAAATGGAGAAGTAGAGAAAATCATGCAACTATTCTGATTGGATCCACTACTACAAATTTATGTTAAACAACCTCAACTCTATCACTGCTCCTAGGCAATCCCAATATACCTCCCTTATACCTCTTTCTTCTACTCTCCACAGCGATTCTTCCAAACTTGTCATCCCTCCTCAAACATCCCATGACTCCCCCTCATCCCACCCACTCTCTCAGCTGAAAACTTTGTCTCATATTTTATGGAAACAATGAGGTCATTTGCCAAGAGTCCCCTCTTCTCCCCCTCTTCCTATCTCCTATCTTTCTGGTGCCTTCTGCCTTTTTCTCCTCCTTCATTCCTGTCTCATATGATGAAGTGGCCTTACTAAGGCAAACCCAGTGATAAGCATTTCTCTCAGGCATTAGTTTTTTTTTTAATGAAGGAAACAAATCATGCAATTTCATTTGATTTTTATGAACCTATGTCCTATTACCACTTGGTCCTGAAGTGCTTTACCTATTACCTACAGCCATCTCCCTTGTATTCAGACTTTGAAGAAAAGGTTGCTGTTATCATTGCTGATCCTATGAGGATGTGAAATTGGATAATACATGAAATGTAAGGTAAAATATCATCTGAGGTGAAAAAAAGCCAACTTGCCTCCTTTAATAGATTTTCCCCTGTCATCTCTGCTCTTTCACTTATTTTTAGTCTCTCTCTCTTTCTCTCTCTCTCTCTCTTTCTGTGTCTCTTTCTCTCCTCCTACCTCCCTCCCCATCATGCCCACATCTCTCCTGTCCTGAAAAAAAAACACCTTCAGTTGATTATTCCATCCCCTGCTATCACCCCATACCTTTCCTGCCTTTTGTAGCTAAACTCCCACAGTGGGTGGCTCTTTCTCTCCTCTCCTCTCCCTCATTTCTTATCCCCTTACAGTCTGACTTCTGACCTTATCATGCCACTGAAATTGCTCTCTCCCAATTTACTAATGATTTCTTAGTTGTTGCCAAATCCAAAGCCTTTTCTCAGTCCTCATTCTCCTTGACTTCTCTGCAGCCTCTGACACTTTAGATCACTCTCTTTTCCTTGACACACTTTTCTCTAGGTTTTCAGGACACCAGTCTCTCCTGGATTTCCTCCTAGCTATCTGACTGCTCCTTCTTTGTCTCTTCTGCTGGATATCATCTTCCAGATCATGACCTCTAACTATAAGTATCGCCCAGGAGTCTGTCTTGCACCTTCTCTTCCATAATACCTCACTTGGTGACCTTATCCACTCCCATGGATTTAACTACTATCTTTATGTTAATAATTCTCAAATCTACCTTTCCTGGCCCATTTTCTCTGCTTACCTTCAGTCTTGAGTCTCCAGTTGATTTTCAGACATCTTGAACATGGATGTCCAACAAACTCAACATATCCAAAACAGAACTCATTATCTTCAGTGCTAAGCCCTGGTTTCCTTCCCTCCACAGAACACATCTTCTCTATTACTATAGAGGGAAATATTATCTTCCTGGACCCTGAAGCTCATAAATTGGGAATCATCCTGGATTCTTCATCATCTTTCACTGCCCATATCCAAGTTGTCACCAAGGTCCATTGATTCTACCTTTGCAGCATCTCTCAAATATACCTCCTCCTCTCCTCTGATACCACCACCACTTTAGTGCTAACCATTATCACCTCACTTCTGGACTGTGGCTCTAGCCTTCTAGTTTTCTGTCTGCTTCAAGTCTCTCCTCACTCCAGTCAATCCTCCAGTTAATCACAAAGTGATATTTCTAAAATGTAGGACCAATCATGTCGCTCCCCTATTCAATGAACTCCAGTGGCTTCCTATTGTTTCCAGGAAAAAATTCAAAATGCATTGTTTGGCATTCAAAGCCTTTCATAATCTAGTCCAGTGATTCCCAAAGTGGGTGCTACTGCCCCCTGGTGGGTGCTGTAGCAATCCAGGAAGGCGGTGATGGCCACAGGTGCATTTATTTTTCCTATTAATTGCTATTAAAATTTAAAAAACATTAATTTCCAGGGGGCTAAGTAATATTTTTTCTGGAAAGGGGGTGATCGGCCAAAAAAGTTTGGGAACTGATCTAGTCCATTCTTTTTACGCCTTATTTTCTGACATACATGTTTTGATCTAGTGACACTGGCTTCCTGACTGTTCCATAAACAAAATTCTCCATTTCTGAGTTCTGGGCATCATCTCTGGTTGTCCTCTATGCCTGGAATGCTCTCTTCCTCATTTCTACCTGGCTTCCTTTAAGTTCCAACTAAAATCCCATCTTCCACAGAAAGCCATTCCCAACCTCTTTTAATTCCAGTGCCTTCCCTCTGTAATTATTTCTTATTTATCCTCTATATAGCTTGTTTTGTATATGTTTATTTGCTTATTGTGTCCCTCCATAGATTGTGAGCTCACTGAGGAGAGAGACAGTCTTTTCCCTCTTTTTGTACCCCTACCACTTAGCATGGTGCCTGGCACATACTAGGCATTTAATAAAGATTTATTGATTGATGTACATTTTCAGAAAGGTAAAGCTTCTCTGTGCTCTGATGCCCCCCTTCCTTCCTTTGGTCTAGATGGAAAAAGACAGTTTTTGCATCAGCTTCGCTGTGGGGAGAAATTGATTGGTCAGCACAATAACCTGTTGAGTAAAGAGCTGGCTAGGTATCTTTACATCTAGGAGTTTTGCTGTGATTTTTGCTATACTGTTAGAAGAAACTTATTGGACACTGTTGCATCCAGTGGAGTGAAGAGGTGGTTGGGCTTGTTTGCTGCTCGGGATGCCAACATGTGGAGTTTGGATGTTATTTGGGATGAGGCAATTTCTTGTCACTATAAAAGTATAACATCTGAACATCCTTTTAAGGGTGATTGTTAGTTAAAGGAGATTGTCACTGCTTCATCATTTGGAGATCAGAAAGGTCTACTAGAGAGAACCAGAAGGTGAGTGATTAGCAGAGTGAGAAATAGCTTCCTGCAGCACCACTTATTAATGGAAGGACCAAGACATCAAGACCTATAGTCCAGAGTTGTGATATTCCTTGAACACAGGAGTTGTCTTCACTTATGTGCCTCTTTGCTAAAGACACTATGTGCATTGATAGAAAACTGCAATCTAGGTTTATGTGTTAACTGTAATGTATTGATTATTCCTGAATTGCCTTATGTTAAGTAACTGTGAAGAACTGAATATTATTTATTTTACCTTATTGTTTAGCACTTTTTTTTAGTTTAAGAATTTATGTGTCATCATTGCAATTGATTCTGTGAAACTTGGGATCACACCAGTTGGGGCTCAGGGGTGATAGTGATGAGTAGAGAGGAATGTATTTTCCACATAATAGGGTTAACCATAGAACCTGAGGAAGTTTGAGATGGATGGAGCTACACGATGGCGGTTCTTCTCTTGGAAGCAAAACCTGACACTGTGAGGGCAGGGTGGGTTGAGTAAATTAGCCTAGAGAATTATGGTTAACTCATGCTGAATTCATGGGGCTATATACTGTTGGGCATGCATATCAGGCACAGAATATACCTAATATGTAGTGGAAGAATCATCTGAGATTTACTGGGGTCCCCTTTGCATTGGGAAGTACCCACTAGAGAAATACATCTGGGATTTGAGATACTGAATAATCTAATGTAACAGAACCACTAGAGAAAAATATTCTTAATTTTTAAAAATAATTTTCCATTGTGCTTTTTCTTTTGTAAGTTAAGTCATTCCTAGGATGTAATTTTGAGTAATTTGCATATTTAGGTATTAATATCTGTTGATTTATTCTACCCATTATTAAGTTTGAAGGCTAATATGAGCAATCTAGAGGTAATATCTAGAACATGGGTATTTAGCAATTCAGATAAAGCACACAGAAAACCTTTAATTAAAGACACGCCATTTACCAAAGGAATAAAGATGAAGATGTTTTACTAAATACTCTGGAAATTTTAGGAAAATTTGAATTAGTAAGTAAGAGATTTGAAGAGAAAAACAAAATTGTAGCCATTTTCGGTAAATTACATGAGGGTGTAAACCATTCTAAAACTCGAACCAGAATGAAGTTTCAGAGAATAATTAGAGCCTGATTACCAAACCTCTTACTGGGAAGAAGAGAACACTTCACAGAGATAAAATGAGGTTAATTAGAGAGAGAGAATATATGGAGATAAATGTTAGGATTCACTTGGGGGGGAAATGAGAAATGCAAGAAACAACTCTATATTAAGAGAATTCTTCTTGCTATTGAGTATAACATTACATCACAGCACAACCATGGGCTTAAGATTTTTCTCAGGTAAGGAGAAATATGTATAAGATGTTCGGGTTAGAAATGCCATGGGAGTCTTACACCAGCTGTAGCTAACCAAATTGAGAAAAGGAGGTCAGAAAGTCTTATTCATAAGAGTTTTGAATCATGCAAAATACCAAAGTTAAAAGCCCTGAGACCAAATAGTAGAAAGCTCAAAAAAAACTCCAAAGGCAGATTAATGTTGGTGGGACAATTCCATAAACAAATGATGATTACATTAAATATTCTATTCCATGAAAAGATGGAAGACTCTTTGAGTTGTAACTTGAGATTTATGGTCTCCTACAAAGACTGGTATGGATGGGGCAGTACCTATTATTATTATTATTATTATTATTATTATTATTACTGGAGGTGAGGCTCTAGAGATCAGTGCTTAAAACCAAACACATACATTAACGATATTGGAATTTGGGGCAATAGTGACTTTGAGAAGATAACCTTTCTGGAGGCTACAGGCGAAAATGATCTATTATAGCAGTTCTCCAATTGTGATCATCGGATCCCCGGAGGTCTCCGAGATCATTTAAGGGATCTTCAAGATTATTTTCATAATAATTCTAATATAATTTGAATGAGCAATTCTAATGATCATTTCCCCAATAATACTAAGATGTTGTTTGCTTATTAAAATATTTTTCCCTCTTCAAAATATATAACTGTGTTTTGCCAGATTTTCTTCATATTCTTCCATCAAAATAACATATTACCATAGAATGAATGCAGAGGTAGATATGAGAATCTATACATCTTCTATTAACTGAGCCATTAAGGAGATATGAAAAAATGAGAAAAACAATGCCACTATTCTCATTAATTTTTTGCTCAATTATTTATGTTAACATGTAATGGGCTTGCTGTTACTTTAAATGAACTAGTGAAACTTTAAATTTTATCCGCTTTAATTTCTAATGTGGAAAATAATTCACATAAATGAAAGCCCCTTGGGGTCTTTAGTAACTTTTAAGAGTGTAAAGATAGGGCAGCTAAGTGGCTCACTAGATAAGAATCAGACCTAGAGATGAGAGGTTCTGGATTAGAATTTGATCTCAGAAACTTCTTAGTTGTGTGTGACCCTGGGCAAGTCACTTAATCCTAATTGCCTAGCTCTTACCTCTCTTTTGTCTTGGAACCAAGTGATACTATTGATTTCTTTTTAAACCCTTACCTTCCATCTTGGAATTAATACTATGTATTGGTTCCAAGGTAGAAGAGTGGTAAGGGCTAGGCAATGGGGGTTGAGTGACTTGCCCAGGGTCACACAATTAGGAAGTGTCTGAGGTCAGATATGAACTTAAGATCTCCCATCTTTAGGTCTGGCTCTTAATCCACTGAGCAACCCAGCTGTCCTCCAATACTATTGATTCTAAGACAAAAGGTAAGGTTTTGTTTTTTTTTAAAGAGTGCAAAGAGGTTTCTAAACTAAAAAATTTGAGAATTGATTATCATAGACATTAATTAATTAATTGATTTAAATTAAATGTTTCATTTAATGATTTAATATTATAAATATTAATTATTATAGATAATTAATTTTCTATCATAAACTTGTGCTAGGGTTTTGTTAGGGAAGGGCACAACTTAAGGACTGTTTATAAATTTGGAGTCAAAGAATTTGGGTTCAAACCCAATTCTGTCATTACCTGCATGAACTCTGACTAGTTACTTTATCTCTGGGCTTCATTTTTTTCATTTGTAAAATGAAGGAACTGGACTAGATGGCATCTTAGGTCCCTTCTAGTTTTAAATCAGCATTCAAGAAGTTGAGGAAGAGAAGGGGAGCTGGTAACCTGGTCAAACAAAAGTCTTGATCCTTGAGGAAAACGTCTGGGCACTGCAAGTCAAAGTACCCTTCGGTCAGTCAGTCCATCAACAATCATTTAATCAAGTGTTTTCTATGTGCCAGGAACTATGCCAGGCCCTTGAGCTATGAAGAAAGGTTAAAAACAGTCTCTAACCTCAAGGAGCTCATGTTCTAATGGGAGACAATGTGAACAAACAAACTACATGCAGAATAAATTGGAGATAACCAAAAGAGGGAAGACACTAAGGGAGATGGTGGTAGGAAAGTCTTCTTACATGTAGAAGGTGGGATTTTAACTGGGACCTGAAGGAAGCCCAGAAAGCCAGGAGATGGACATGAGAAGGGAAAGAATCCCAGGCATGGAGGACAGCCAGTGAAAGCGAGCTGAGGTTCAAGATGAAAAGTCTTGTGGGAGGAAGAACCAGGAAGCCAATGCTACTGGATCTCAGTGTATGTTGGGGGAGTACAGTGCAAACAAATTCTTAGAAAGGGAGGAGGAACCCAGGTTATGAAGGGTTTTGAATGCCAGAGGATTTCCTACTTGAGCCTGGATAAGATAGGGAACCAACCACTGGAGTTTATTGACTGGGTTTGGGGGAGATGTGGTCAGACCTACACTGTAGGAAGATCAGCCGGACATCTGAGTGGAAGATACACTGGAGGGGAGAGAGATAGCAGGCAGGTAGACACCCCAGAAAGCTATTTCAGGGCATAAAGTGATGAGGGCCAGTCCAATGATGGTAGCCATGTCAGAAGAGAGAAAGAGGTGTATATGAGAGATATTATGAAGGACGTTATTGACAGGATGTGGTAACACACTGGATATGGGTAGTTAGTGAGGATGTGAGAATGTCCCCTGGATGACTAGAAAGATGGTGGAATAGGATCAATGGCTTGATAGTGGAGTAATCCAAGATGGAAGCTTGGCAAAGCATCATAAACCAAAGGATAAGGGGGCAAGAAGCTAGAGGAGAGAGGAGAGCATAGAGTTGAACTGGCTCATCATCGCCATTACAGTTTCCCAGGTGGTGACCTGGGAAAGAATAGCATTGGGGCGATTGGAAGTCATAGTGATGACAAAGGGCAGGGATATGGGCTGAAAGATGAAATAATAAAATATTCGATCAGATAAAGGAATTTCAGAGTTTATGGACATGAAAGTGGAACTCTTCTGGGTGGATGGCAAGACCAAGGGAATATGATCATCCCTGAATGTAACTTAGGTGGAGTAGGGGAATAAGTCAGGGAAATGAGTAAATTTTGATAAATGGGAATTTTGTCATTGTTCAGTCATTCGGTCACGTTCAACTCTTCATTGCATGTGAGTGAGTGGCTTGCCATTTCCTTTTCCAGTGAATTAAGGCAAATTGAAATTAAGTGACTTGCCAAGGGTCCCATAGTGTCTGAGGCCAGATTTGAACTCAGGTCTTCATGACTCTAAGCCAGCACTCTATCCACTGAGTCACCCAGCTGCCTTAGGGTATTTGAGGAAGTATCAGTAAGTATGTTGCAGTCCCCTAGTACAGGGGGGCAGGGGTTGGGGAGAAAAAACAAAAGCCAAGCACTGAACTCTTTGAGGAAGGAAGAGCTGTGTCCTGGGGTAGATGGAGAGCAGGGAATAGAATCTTGATTGGGTGATAAATATGGACCAAGTGACTGAGTTCAGGTAGATTATCTTTGGCAGAAGGCCAGGTGGCTATTTTGGAGAAGGAGCTGACTGGAGAAGAACCTGGTAGTGAGCATCATGGCTTTCTCACTGCTGAAAATGGGAAATTGGTGGAAATTGAGGCAGAAAGAGCCAGAATTTGGGAAGAGCTGACTCAATCCTTGTCTGACAGCACTACTCCTGAACAAGGGCTAGACGTTATATTTCAGTGCTAAAATGGCACCCACACATCTTTTTTCATCCTTTGCTACCCTCCTACACAGTTGTGCCATGAATCTTCCATAGGGTGGCCATCCAAGCTGGGCATCTTCTAGGTCTCTTAATATTCTTTTCTTTTTTTTTTTTTTTAACTCTTACCTTCCATCTTGGAATCAATACTAATTACCAGTTACAAGCCAAAAAAAGTGGTAAGTAGTACACAACAGGAGTTAAGTGACTTGCCCAGGGTCACACAGGTAGGATATGTCTGAGGCCAAATTTGAATCTAGAACCTCCCAATTCCTGGTCTAGCTCTCTATCCACTAAGTCAACTGTTTCCTTCTCTTAACATTCTTTTTTTTTTTTTTTTAACCCTTACCTTCTGTCTTGGAGTCAATATTGGCTCCAAGGCAGAGGAGTGGGAAGGGCTAGGGGGTTAAGGAACTTGCCCAGGGTCACACAGCTAGGAAGTGTCTGAGGCCAGATTTGAACCTAGGACTTCCCATCTCTAGGCCTGGCTCTCAATCCACTGAGCCACCCAGCTGCCCCCTCTCTTAACATTCTTAATACAACATAAATCCTGTTCATCATTATAACTTGTTACATGAAGCACCTAGGTAGTTGGCATAGTGAATAGAGTTCTGGAGCTGGGTCAAAATAGACTGGAGTCAATAGGATGAGTCATTTCACCTCTGTCTGACTCAGTTTCTTCATCTGTAAAATGGAGATAATAGCCTCTGTCTCCCAGGGTTGTAGTATGGCTCTAACAAGATAATATTTGCAAAATGCCTTTCAAATATTAGAACACTAACAATAACTAATAACTAACTAATAACAGGAGCAGCTAGGTGGATCAGTGAATAGACAGTCAGGCATAGAGATGGGAGGGTCTGGGTTCAAACCCAAGCTTAGACACTTCCTGGGCAATTCACTTTAACCCCTGTTGTCTAGCCCTTACAGTTCTTCTACCTTGGAAACAATACATAGTATTGATTCTAAGAGAGAACATAAGTGTTTAAAGAAACCACATAAATGTGATTATCATTATTATTATTATTGTATAGTTGGTCTGCCTTTTCTTATTTTATTTCTGTTATATCTTTTATGCTACTTCTCATGTCTAACCTATCTAGATCCAATAGATACCTCTCTGTTGCATTTAGGTACCTTAGAGTTTTAAGTCTCTGGAAATGTCTTTCGATTTACTTTTTGTGCAGAATCACAGGAAGAATATTAGTGTCAGAAACATGAAGTTTTATTTCAAATAATGTCATCAAAAAGGCTGCAAAACTTCCCCAATATCAGCCTGTCATTGTCCTCCTATTTAATCATTCCTCTTCCCTGTCTAAGATATATTTACTGATGGACCAGTTCTATGTGTTATATCATTCTGACAAGAGGCATCCTTCATCCACTTGGTTTTTCTTGTGTGGATAGTTAAACCAACCTCTTTTGCATAACTATATATTTTAACTAAGATACACTGGATCATAGGATCATAGATTTTGGAAGAGCTTTAGAGTCCATCTAGCTTCAACTCTTCTTTTTACAGATGAGGGAACTAAAGTTGAAGTAATTTGCTGAAGGTCCCACTTGGTAGTAAATGAAAGGAAATGGATTTTGAATCTTCATGCTGACTCCAAATCTCTTTTTTGTTGAACCAAACTGCTCTGCTGTACTAGCACTTGATATAATCTGCTCAATGTCAGCCACAAACAGGCCTGGAAATAGCCCAAGAATTATATAAATTGAATGTCCTTAATAGAATGTAAATCCTTTGAGCAGAGGAGCTCGTTTTCATTTTTGTCTTTGCATTTCCCTAACAGACAGTAGGTGCTTAATGTATTTCTTGAACACATAGTAGGTACTTTTAATAAATGTTTGTTGAATTGACTTAGGCAGAGGTAAAGGGGATTTGGGGAAATGTCAGAGAGGATTGATTAGAGGCTTGGGGCTACGGGGAAAATGGTAGAGAGGCCTTGAGAGTTCAGACCTAATGATAATAATGACTGCCAGTTCCTAGAATGGAACTGGTTTTAGTTATAGGGAAGACTAGTCAACTGGAATCAATAAACTCTCTCTAGAAAACTGTATGTTTTCTAGCTCTGGGATATATTTTGGGAATGGTCTGGTATGATCAAAGAACATTTGATTGAGAGTGCCTAAAGACCCAAGTTCAAATCCCACATCTGACACTTATCACTAAGACAAACCTTTCTAAGCCTTAGCTTCTTCATCTGTAAAATGGGGAGAATACATAGATGACCCAGCTCACGGGTTTGCTAAAAAATAATGTGCCTCGTGAATCTTAAATGGTCTAATATCATTAATTCGATAGACTCTTCCCAATATGGTACAGGCAAGCTGCTTCACCCCAACTTGAGGGCATCTGGGATAGATTAGGGGAGCATGAAGCCAGGTCTATAGAGCCAAGTGCAAACCATTTGGAGGGAGCTTTATTCAGTCCTGTACAGAAGAGAATTGGCAAGTTCCCCCCCACCAAAAAAAAAGGAAGAAAGAAAATTATAAACAAGTTCTCCAGATCTTGGGTTAAATGCTCCCCACTTTAGGGTAAGCAACGACAAATCACTTTGGATAGACGAATCAGTAGAAGACATTTGGGGTGCATCAGACGACGTGGATGAAACAGATTCTTTACAACTGCAAAATACATACACACAGCATATTTCGAAGGAGTGGTATGAGTCCCACAAACACTATTGTGAACATCACGGCCATTGTGCAAAGGAGGGAGGCTTGAACCTGGAACCCCTGGCCAGGATGCTGGCCTCTCCCCACCTGGGATGAGTATTTGTGCTGGAATTTTAATGTCTTATTTCAATAAAATGTAAACTCCTCCAGATGAAAGTGTAAGTTCCTTGAGGGTAGAGATGATTTCTTTGCCCATCTTTGTATCCCAGGGGCCCAACACAATGCCCAGCTCATTGCAGGTGTTTAATAAATAAATGCTTATTGGATGGGATTTTATTTTCTCTAAAACTCTGTAAAAACCTGGGTCAAAGAGTTCAGATTCAGTGCCCTGACTGCTTTCGCATCCAAGTATTGCCTGTTTTGATGCTATAAATGTGTGTGGAAAAATAGACGGTATTACAAATTTTAAACAAATGCTTAAAGCCATATCTTTCCCCTCACCCTGGGTTGAAGGAAAGCAGGAAGTAGTCACTTACCCCAAAGGAGGTCACTGACTGACCAACATTTGTTCAGTCCTTAAAGGCACAGCAGCAATTTTTGGAGGGGTTCCTCCAGCTCTAAGAAAATCAGCCACAGCCAGATTGCTATTTACACTATGTGTGTGTGTGTGTGTGTGTCACCCCCCACCTTGCCCAACCCCTCCATATTATGACTGCAAAGAGTGACCTGAGAAGTTTGGTCCCTCCCAGCATCCCAAATCCCTAAACCTCTCCCTGCTCAGGAGTCTTTTTCAGTTGCTTGAGAAGGAAAGATTCAGGGCAGCCTTTGTCCAAGTCGGGCTTCTAGGTGCTGCTCCCCACCTCCTGGCCCCTGCCCTTGGAGATGCTGCCAAGCTTGAGCCACTCTGTTGTGATTTGGGGTTGAGTCCCATGGAGTCTCGCAGCAGGACTGAGCTGTGGACTGCTCAGAGAGGCTCCCTAGAATGCATGGTCCTGGGCTTTGTATTGCTCAAGACACTCGCCGTCATTCATAGTCCCAATTGGCGACCACGAAGGGATGCAGAGAACACAGACACATATCCAGAGACTGCCCCTCCCCACACCTCTTACTGATGAATGCAGCCTGGAGATTTTCAATTCTCCCTAGCTTGGCTATCCCATTTTTTTGCCCTACTGCCCCATTCTGCACACATAAAAGACATGAATCCTCACCACAGCCCTGAGAGTTAAGTAGTATCCCCTATTCTTCACAGATGGGGAAACTGAGGCAGAACAGGCCTGAGGCATGTGAGGAGGGAAACAGATATGGGCTTTTGCATGGCCCTGTGCTTTTAGAGATCTCAGAGAGGCTCTTTTCTTTCCTTCCACAGCCCCAAGGAGTTAGTATAAAGGGATGGGGTGAGGGGAGCTACAGTTGATTATGGGTCACAGTGGAAAATGGATAGTGTGAAGGAAGGGAGGGGGAGTTGAAGGAAAAGGGAAAGGAAGAGGGAAGGAGGAAGGAAGAGAAGATCTAGTGTTCTTGTTTCCAATGTGGGATTCTCAGGCTGCAGTGACATGGTCTCCCACCCCAGCTGATCTTTCTCTCTTCCCTCTTGCAGATCTGAACTCAGTCTGCACCTAGCAGAGGCCCTGCCTTCTGCCCTTGGTTCCCGGCCTCCAGGAATTGGTGGTTTCTCCATCTCCAGCTGGAGCCACCAGCTCCAATTTTAGCTTAGCTGGGCTTCTTGGTGAGGGAGAGGGAAGGAGATGAGAGATTGATTCTTTGGTGTTTTTACTCAGCTCCGACTACCCCAAGGCCAAGGCCCATGCAACAGCAGAAGAGAAGTCAACAGCTGGTTACCCTTTCTCACCCTTAGTCCCTGGTGAGGGAACCTGGGGGTAGGAACCAGACATTCTGTGGTGGGGAGCACCGCTCCTCCCCCATCCACTAGGAGGCTGAGCCCAAGGAGTCAGAGTGTAAGGTAATGTACCCCGAGGACTCGGAGGGAGAGCTCAGGAAGCTGCTGTTGCTGCCTTTGCCCCCCACTGGCCGCAAGCTCTCAGAGTCCCCCCAGGAAGCACTCAAATTTGTCCGAAACCTTGCGGAGTCTGCGTCCAAGCCAGTCCGGTGGGTGCCTGGGGAAGGGGGGCGCTCTTCACATGCAGGGGCCTCGCAAAGCTCAATGTGGATAGAACCTTGGTGATGTCTGCTGCCCACAGGGAAGAAGCCTGGGGATTGGTGGTCCCTGGCCTGGAAGGGTCCTGGCAGCGCCAAGAGGCAGCCCCGACCCTGGCCAGAGAACCGGCGCAAGGCCTGTGGCTCCTTTTCAAAGTCTGTCAAGGTGAAGCGGGGGGAAGGACAGCCAAAGGTGTCAGGAAGCACAGAGGCAGATGCAGAGCGGGCTGGGCTGCGGAGAGGGCTGGCCAGAGGGGACTCATCGATGAAGCTCACCACCTCCTCCCGGCTAAAGCAGGCCAGGTCCTGGCCACAGATCTCGTCCCGGGGGAAGTGGCGCAGGGACAGGAGACTCTCTGCTGACCGCCGGCGCTTGCGGTAAGGGGCGACTTCTTCTGGAAAGGCCAACAGGCTGCCTCGACGACGGTCAGATGGGGAGGGCAACACCAGCTGGGCCAGAGTGGCCATATCTTCACTTGAGCCCCAGCGATGCAGATAAGCAGGCAAGGGCACTGTGGGCCACATGTCTGTCTCATCATGGGAGTACCGCCTGGTGGGAGGAACCTAGGGACAGGGCACAGTAAGAGACGTGATGTAGCCCCCCGGACCGGCACTGCTCTCTCCCGCCCTCCCTCTCTCTAACCTTCCTGTTTCTGTCTTTGTCTCTCTGTCTCTCTGACTCTAACTCCAATCTTCCTATCCACTAATTACCTATCCATCTAATATGTCTATCAATATCTCTAATCCATTTTTCTCTTGGTTTCTCTCTCTATATACATACATAAAATCCTTCTATCTCTAATCCATCCATCCACCTATCCATTTATTGCTCTATTTTACCCAACCATGTCTATCAATGTCTCTCTAATCCACCTCTCTCTATTTAATCTATCTATTCATATAGCTAATCTATGCATCTATGTCTAGTGATATCTCTCTAATCCATCTACATTTTTCTCTATATATCTATTTCATCCATCCATCCACCTCTATCTAATCAATCTATCCACATCTAACAATATCTTTCTAATCTATCCATCTCTATATATTTCTATCTATTTACCTATCATCTATCTATCCATCTATCTATCTCTCCATCCATCCACCCTTCCATCTATCTATCTATCAATTTATCTATCCATCTATCTATCTATGCATCCATCCTTCCATCTGTTTATCTATCTATGCATCCATCCTTCCATCTGTTTATCTATCCATCCATCTATCTATCTATCTATCTATCTATCTATCTATCTATCTATCTATCTATCTGTCTGTCTGTCTGTCTGTCTATCCATCCATCCATCCTTCTATCTATCCACCTATCCATCTATCTATCTATCTATCTATCTATCTATCTATCTATCTATCCATACATCCTTCCATCTCTGTCTGTCTGTCTGTCTATCCATTCTTCTATCTATCTATCTATCTATCTATCTATCTATCTATCTATCATACTATCTATCTTTCTATCC
>NC_058132.1:40047347-40069951 GCF_016433145.1 Gracilinanus agilis
ATCTCGAACTGGAAGAAGAAGCATCTCCTGAGACCACAGACAGCTTACGCTCTGTATTGTCATGTGGCTAAGTTAGGCTGACTTCCTTGGCCTAGCTGGGCCAATTCTAAACTCTGCCTATCTGGCTGTTGGGCCTTGTGGCTTACAGCTTCATTATTAAGCTTTATAACCTTCCTCTCTCTCCGTCCAGGCCTTTGGCCTGGACTAGCCTCTCCTTTTTCTCTTTATTCCTACTTATTACCTACCAGACTGTAAATAAACTCTTCAACCCGATGCTGACTTGGGTCTGATTTAATTACGGAATCAACCTAAATTGTTGATTCCTGGCGGCCACATATTTTAATATATATCGATAAATACCTAAATTTTTCCTTCTTACATCTTCTGGGGATTAAGGAAAGCCCAGAGGGGGTTTGGAGCTTATCATCACACAAAGAATTTGAGGCTATTTCATGCAATTTTACTTATCCAACAAGTCCCTCTAGAGCAGTGATTCCCAAAGTGGGCGCCCCCGCCCCCTGGTGGGTGCTGCAGTGACCCAGGTGGGCGGTGATGGCCACAGGTGCATTTATCTTTCCCATTAATTGCTATTAAAATTTAAAAAAAATTAATTTCCAGGGGGCTAAGGAATATTTTTTCTGGAAAGGGGGCAGTAGGCCAAAAAACTTTGGGAACCACTGGGTTAGAGTATCCCCAACCAGTGGTTATCCAGTCACTTGTGGGGATAAAATGGCGGCGGGGTAGATGTTTCTGCTTCAGGACACTAAGTCAGGAGGTGATTTATAAGAAGTAGGGTCAGATATGAGACAGAACCTGGAAATCAAATCCACCTCTGATAGTTACTATCTGTTCACCTAAAAGACCTCTGAGGTCCCTTCTAGCACTGGATGCATAATTCTACATCACGTCTCCCTGGGCCTCAGTATCCCCACCTGTCAAATGAAAAGGTTGGCCTAGATGGCCTCTGAGGACCCTTCTCCCTCTAGATCTGGGATCTTTCCCCTCTCTGGGTCTCCATTTCCCTCTCTGTAAAATGTAGGAGGATGCTACTTCCTCTCCTGGGGCCTCGGTTTCCCCATCTATAAAACAGGAGATGGCCTCTGCAGTCCCAATTCTAGCTCTGTGACTTCCAGGCTCCCCCCCGGCTCCCCCGGAGTCCCGGTGCTCACCTTCATCTGTTTCATCATTGGACATGAGGGCCACACACTTTTCCCAGACGGCCTTGATGTCAGCCCGGTAGCGGTCGCAGGCCCACAGGAAGAGGGGCAGGAGGAGGGACTGGACCACTGAGCACCACAGCATGCACAGAGCCATCCAGGTGTAGGAGGTGTCTGACTTGAGGCTGGTGAAGCTCACCACCTGTGACATAGGGAAATCTTCAGTGGCCCGGCCCAGGAAACAGCCAGAAAAAGCAACATTCCCAAAGCACGGTTCTCAGGTGGTCACTGCTCTGCTCAAAAAACCTCAGTGGCTCCCAATTGTCTCTGGGGGGTGGGAAATGCAAACTCCTCTACTCCACAGAACCCCAGGTCCCTTCAGAATGCAACCTGGTACCCCCCTCTACACAAAAACCCAAAAAGCATCTAATGTTCCAACCTCTAAAGCAAATGAGAGAATATCATCTGTTCTGGAGTAGGGGTGGTGAATTTTTCAGCATGTTAAAAAAAATACAAAATATTTTCCAAAAATACCCAAAATATTCTGCCTATTTTTAAAAAAATAGAATATTTTTTGAGTAATAAAAAAGCAGACAAAATGGTTTATCTATTTCTAAAAAATATTTTGCCTATATTAAAGAAAAACATCATTCATATTTTTTTAAAAAATAGATTAAATATTTTTGTCTGCTTCAAAAACTTGACAAAATATTTTTTCATCTCTTTCCAAAATAAACAAATGTTTTTCATCTAGTTCCAAAAATAGTCAAAATATTTTGGTTTTAAGAATTTTCATTTTTTTAAAAGACAAAATAGTTTTGTACATTTCAAAATATTTTTCATACATTTAAAAAGTAAGAAAAATATTTTTGTGCTTAAAAAAATGGAAAAAAATGTTTATTTAGTATACACAAAATATTTTTCATACATTCCAGGAAATAGACAGACTATTTTCATGTAATCTTAAAAATTGGACAAAATTTTTTGTACGTTTCGAAAGAGGGACAAAATATTTTTATACACTTAAAAATTTATAAAATGTGTTTATATACTTAAAAAATATATGCAAAATGTTTTGTTTACTTAAAATACATGAGAAATATTTTGTATATTTTAGAAATATACAAACTGCTTTGGGACATTTTGAAAAAATATATACAATAAAAAAAATATATTTTCCCTTTGGGGATCTCCAGCCATCCTACATTTGCTTAGTATTTACTTACATGTATATAAATCCACAAAAGAATGGAAGCTCTCTGAGAGAAGTGAGTGTTTTATTTTTCTCTTTGTATTTCCAATGCCTAAAGAGAATATCGTTATCGCTTTTTGTCCTCAGTCTTTTGCAAGGTTGTCTTATTCGTTAGGCTGGAAGCTGTCCAAGGGTAAGGACAGTCTTTTACTTTTCTTTTTAGTCCTCAGCCCTGAGATCACGAAAATGGCAGTGCTTTGAGATCTCCGGGAGAACTGTACGTAGGTGGTACAATTCCAGCCACCCAAGTTCACAAGTAAACTTCTCTATTCCTTCAGGAATGATGGGATTGTGAACTCCAAGAGTCCCCAGCCTGCATCTTCTCCTCCCATCCCTTTCATTTTAGAGATGAAGAAGCTGATGCTCGGATGGTTAACGGTACTGATGATGGAGATCTCGAGTGCTTTGCCAAAGGGGGCTTTTAAGTGGGAGAACCAAATAGGCTACCCAAAGGGTCCAAAGGGCAGTGGATGGACTTCTCCAGTCCAATTCTCCTCTCTTCCAGGAAAGAAACCGAGCATGGGATTCCCCGGGATTGATTTCAGGGCTAAAGAATGAGCTGGGGTCAGCTTCGTGGGCAAAACAACCGAATATTAGAGCTGGCAAGGGTCTAAGAGATGACCCGCTCCAATTCCTCATTTTAGAGGAGTCAGTCAGTCCACGAGGCGTTTATTTTTTTTTAAACCTTTACATTTTTGTCTTAGAAGACTGGCAGAAGAGTCATGGCAAATGGGGTTAAGTGACTTGCCCAGGGTCAGACAGCCAGGAAGTGTCCGAAGCCAAATTGGAACCCAAGTCCTTCCATGTCCAGACCTGGTTCTCTATCCTTTGAGCCACTGTGCTGCCCCTCCACAAGCACTTATTAAGCACCTACTGTGTGCTAGGCACTGAAAATATAAAGGTAAAAGATAGTCCCTGCCTTCAAAGAGCTCACAATCTAATGAGGGAGACAAGAAGGAAACTAAAACTTTGCCAGAACTTGCTTAAGCAGTAAGAGGCAGAGGCAGAATTTGAACTCACACCTTCTCACTCAAAATTTGGAGCTATTTTCTCAACACTAGCTCCCTTCCCAGTCTACTTATTTGTAAGATTCATCACAAGTGCCCATAGGACAGAGGCATCATGCTACAACAAAGAGTGTTGGTTTTGGAGTTTAAGGATCTGGGTTAAAATTCCAGCTACCCAACTTCAATACCTGTGTGACTTTGGGCAAGTCATTTCCAGCTGGGTATCATCTATAAAATAAGGGGCTCAGATCACATGAAATTCTTTTTTTCTTTTAAAATCCTTGCTGTCTAGTAAGGGTTAGGCAACGGGGGTTAAGTGACTGGCCCAGGGTCACATAGCTAGGAAGTGTCTGAGGACAGATTTGAACCCAGGACCTCCCCATCTCCTGGCTTGGCCCTCAATCCACTGTGCTACCTAGCTGCCCCAGACTAAATAAACTCTACAATATCTTCCATCTCTAAATCCATGCATCTGTCTCTCATGAAGCTTTATTGCCATTTAATTTTTCCTAATTATTTATCTCTGCATCACTTGGTGCGCAGCCAAGGAACCGAGCTGAGCACATCGTAGGCACTGAATAAACATCTGGCCATTGATCACTGGTTATCCTTTGGCACTCGCTCTGGGGGTCCCTAGGAAGAAGGCTGGTCCAGAGTTCCCGTGGCTGGTGTGTCCCCGTGGCTGGCTGCTCTCCCTAAGTTGGGGCTTTGGAGAGTGGGGCATCTTTCTTTTTTAACCCTCACACATCTGTCTTGGAATCCATACTGCCTATCGGTTCCAACGCAGAAGAGCTGTAAGGGCTACCAATGGGGGGGCTCAGTGACTTGCCCAGGGTCACCCAGCCAGGAAGTGTCTGAGGCCAGATCTGAACCCCGCCTCAAGACCTGGCTCTCCATCCACTGAGCTGTTTCCATGCGTGGGGCATCTGGCCTAGGGAAGAGGGAACCAGGGTTGCCTCCCTGGTGGCGAGGACAAAGATGGACTCTCACTAGTCAACTTGCTGCAGGGTCTGATGGATGGAGAGAGTCCTCCGCTGGGGGGTGACATGGAAGCAAGCAGGGGAGGCCACAGCAATCTTCGGGTCCAAGACAGCCAGAAATATTCCATCCTTTTCTCCATCCGTCAGCCAGGCACTCAAGCCACCTCCCTTGGGCTGTTCCTCAGTGCTAACAAGATCCAGATGGATTGCCTTTGGGCATCTGCAAAGTTCTTTTCCTGACCCCAGACTTCACGATATGAAGCAATGGTCCATCTTTCTAATGCCGCTATTCTCTCCATGTGGCTTTATGTCTCGGAGTCATAAAACATCACAGTTTCTCAAGAATTAAATGTAATTACTATCCAGAGGGCCACAGAGAGGAACATGGTGGATGTATGAAGATTCTATCCCCTGTGCCTGGAGCGTTCTCTTCTTTCTTGCCTCCACCTCTTAGAAACTCTCTGGCTGTCTCTTCAAGACTCAGCTCAAGAACTACCTTCTGCAGGAGGGTTTTCCTGGTCCTTCCCACCAGATGCTTGAGCCTCTCCCTCTGCAACTACTACCACCTACCACCATGGAAATTCATCTCCCACCTCCGTTCTTTTGCAACGGAAATATGGTGCATTCCCTCTGCCAGGAATGTACTTTCTCAGTCAACAGCGGACCCCTTCCTAACTACCTTCGACTTTCTTTGCTAAACTCTTGTCTCCCTTAGGTCTACTCCATCCTATGATGCCACTGGCCCTCTTCAAAACAAAGGACAAACAATGCCTTTCTATTTAATTTCTCTGTGTTGTTGGATGGGCTGCCATCTCCACTAGTAGAGGTGGAGTTTCCAAGGGGAGCATAGCAAAACCTGACCCTTTTTCTGCTCCAAACCAACAATTCTTAGCAGCTTAGCAATGGGGAAACCAAGGCACAAGACAGGCAAATCTTTGCTCGAGATCACATGGGTGGATTTTTGGCCAAGCTGGAACTAGAATTCCTGGTTCCATTATACCTTCTCTTAAATATATTCTCTCCCAGACACAGACCCAGAGCCATCAGCTGGCTAAACTTTGATTGCCAAAGATCTTCATCTTTTTTTTTAATAAAATTTTATTGAGAGATTTTATTTTTATATCATCTAGATTTCCTCTTCTATCTCTTCTCCTTTAGAGGCAGCTAGGTGGCCAAATGGGTAGAGCAATGGACATGGGATCAGGAAAATCTGAGTTTAAATCATTTCTCAGATACTAACTAGCTCTATGACTCTGCCCAAGTAAATTACTTTAATGTCTGTTTGCCTCAGTTTCCTCAACTGTAAAATGGGGATAAAAATAGTACCTACCTCCCAGGACTATTGTGAAGATTAAGTGAGATATTTGTAAAATATTGAACACTTAATACATTTTTCTTTCCTTCCTTCTTTTCTCCTAGAGAGCCATCCCTTATAACAAAAGGTATGTCCTACTTTTTAAAACTTAGAAACTTAAATTTTAGCAGGGGGAGGAGTGGGAGAGAGGGAGAGAACATAGATTGAAAAATGTCAAGAAATGAATATTAAAAATTATATCAACATGTAATCTGGAAAAAAATTAAAATATAAAATTTTTTAAATCTTGATTTTTTTTTTTTCAAAACAAGACTGAGTTGCCTGGGTCTGCTCAAAGACACTTTCTGAAAGTCACCATCCTGGCAGCATATTTCAGCTCGATGTTTTTACCTTCCTTTTTGAAAAAAAAAAAAAATAAGTGCAGATGGGTGCCCAGATTTAAATATACTTAATATTCCATTTTTAAATTGATTGGAGTAATCCATTTTTAAAAAAAGGAAAACACTGTGTGAGCTTTAGAAAAATTGCATGTAGAGGTATTTTTATTTAAAAAAATATATATATATATACACACATACTAGTTCTCCGCCCAGGTTCCCTCTTTCTTCCCTGGCTCCCCATCTTTGCCTCACTCTAGCCCATTGGCCTACGTCTTATGTCAGATATTAGCCCCACTTCTAAATAAATAAATCAGTTTCTATCAGAACCCAGTGGGGCTAGGAACTCTCTGAGTTCCTTTGCACGGGTTAAGCTCATTGGTCATAATGGATATGAAAAATTAACAAGTATTTATTTAGCACCTACTATGTGCCAGGTTAAGAGCTTAGATAGACTAGGGGAGATAGTGGGGGACAGAAGGGCCTGCTGTCCCGTGGTCTGCGGGGTCACCAAGAGTTAGACTTACATCAGGCATTGTGCTAAGCTTTGAGGGTGCAAGTACAAAGGATGAAAGAGCTCCCCTTCTCAAGGAGATTCCGTTCTAATAGGAAAGACAAGAAGGTCATTATATCTCTGGCCAGTCTAGTTCTCCAGTGGGAGGGGTTGGGTTTGGCTCCATACACCAGCTACCCCGACATCCTATCCTGACAGTGGGCATTCTGGACCCCTCTCAGTGGGAGAGCTCTGTCCAACACTGAGCTACCCAGCTGCCCCCTGTAAGGTCCTTTTTACTCCTGCGTGACCCACCTAAGTCGCTTAACCTCTAGACCTCAGTTTCCCCTTCTGTAAAACAAAGGGGTTGGACTAGATTGCTTCCAAGGCCCTTTCTAATTCCAAATCTAAGTTCTGCACTTTTCTGTGTGTGTATAAGTAATTGACTTTTCCTGGAGCTGGCGCCACTGATTTATTCAAGATGACAGAAGCTAAAATCGGCTCATCTAGACCACTCCAACACTTCCCTGCTGCTCAGTCAACGCAGGGGACAGAGGCTGGGCCTGGGCTGCCAAGCTGATGGAGAGACTGACTGAGGCAGACAGGTGGAGGTCGGCCTCTGTGGTCCTGTGCCCTTCACCCCAGGCCACCCCCACCCAAGGCGGTGAGCAAGCTCCTTCCTGGACCTTGCCAAGGACTGGGAGAAGGGGACACCATCTCCCTCTGAAGCAGGATGAGGTTTGTGGTTCATCCCTTCCCCTTAATGCATAAGAGCCTCTCATCTCTTTCCTGGAGATAAATCTCCAACAGAGGCCATTAGCAGCGAGTTGTGCCATTTTAAACACATCCTCTTCTCTAGGAATCGGCTCTCTCTCTGACTCCTTTAAAATAAAACCCAGGCTCGATCTCCCTGTTTTCTCCAAGTTTTCTACTCCAAGTTCTCCTGTTTTCTACGGCATTGGACCAGGGTATCCCAGAATCAGGAGGGATCTCAGAGGTCATTTTGTGCCAACCCCAACCCCCTCAACACCCCAAATCTGCCACTAATTTCTTCAGTCGCCCTGGGCAAATGGGCTCATCTCTCTGGGGCTCAAAAATGGAGCTCATCTAGATAGACTCCTAAGGTCCTTTTTTGCTCCAAATGTGTGATCCTGGTGTGACCCAGGTAAGCCAACCAGGTCTCAATTTCCCCCTCTGTAGAAGGGGTTGGACTAAAAGTCATAAAGTAAGCCAACCAGGTCTCAATTTCCCTCTCTGTAAAAATGAAGGGATTGGACTAAAAGTCATAAAGTAAGCCAACCAGGTCTCAATTTCCCCCCCTGTAAAAATGAAGGGGTTGGACTAAAAGGCTTCCAAGGGCCTTTCTTAACTTTAAAATTCAACAATGATCTTTAACATGGTTCATAAATGTAAATTATTATTAAGATTATAGAGAACCAATGAAGTCACTAAGTATCCATGGGCCTGTTTTCTTCTAGAAATATTTCGATAACTCTATTTCAACATATCTGGTTTCCTTTACAAACTGTGTTAGTGGAAATTTGGGGTCTTTGGTCTTAGTATCAAGATCCATGATATAAACTTCCTATGGACACTTAGGGGACCTGAGAACTACATTTCCCATGATTCAATGGGCTTCCTGCTCTTACGTGGTGAAGTAAGACAACGTAAACAGAAGCTTAAATAGGGAGATTGGGATTGGTACGCTCTCTTTCCTGCGGAACAAGCCAGGTGGGCAGAGGTCATGGCGGGGTATTTGAATTAGATCCTAGCAGGCATGTGGCCTTCTTAATTACCAATATGGCTTTAAATAAACTATTAAATATTTTGAATATATCCATCTATATCAATGGTTCCCAAACTTTTTTGCCCTACTGCTCCCTTTCCAGAAAAAATATTACTTAGAGCCCTGGAAATTAATTTTTTAAAATTTTAATAGGAAAGATAAATGCACCTGTGGCCATTACCGCCTCCCTGGATCGCTGCAGTACCCACCAGGGGGCGGCGGCGCCCACTTTGGGAATCACTGATCTATATCAATATTATTCGTAACAAAACCTAGGTATGGGGTAGAGTTTCAGACCTTAATAAGACTTTTTTGGGGTAGCCTGTATGTGTTGTTCTATGTTTTTAATTCTGAGCTCTGGCCTAGAGGGAAAGGGATAGCTTGAAGGACCAAGAGACTCCATCCCACCCTACAGCCTCCATGTCTCAAGGGGACAAAGATGGCAGCCCCACCTTCCTTCCATCCCCCATTTCCCAGCTCACCAGCACCGGGAAGCCCATGAGGCAGTCATAAATGAAGACAATGCCGGCCACCAGGTACGTGATCTGCAGGGAGGTCTTGATGGGCTCAGAACCATCGATGGAAGAGCGGCGCTTGCCCTGGGCGTCCTCCACCACGATGGTTGGCACATTGAACTTGTTGCGGTCCAGGTTGTGGCCGGTCTGGAGGGAGAGGGTCTGGAAGAGCGTGATGGCGGTGCAGACCACTCCCATGGCCACGCTGCCTCCTATGAGTAGCAAGAAGCACACGCCGAAGCCCAGCCCGATCTCGGTGACGATGAAGCGGCAGTCGTGGGCGTAGAAGCGTTCGGTGGTGTCGTGCCAGCCCACAGCAGGGAGGGTGGACAGGATGAAAGACACCATCCATATGCCCATCACCGTGTGCACCGCCTGCTTCTTGGTGTTGCTCAGCCTGCCGGGAAGAGTATCACGTTGCTCACTCACGGGCTCTCCTGAGGGCCAGGGGACGTGCCCAGGTCCTAGCTCATCCCCTGGCCCAAAAGAAGACCCAAGTCTTTCCTCTTTCCCACCCTCAACCAGACCTAAGTCTTTAGCCCCATGGCCCAAGAGTGAGTTGAGTTTACAAAATATTTCCACCCCGATCTTTGACATTGGAGGACATCTAGAATGACTTTTTGAAATTCTGCCATCCCTTTATGATCCTTTTAGAAGTGAGAAATCTTGTGGAAAAAATCTGGATTTGGAGTTAGAGGCCTTAGGTTCAAATTTTGCCTCTGTCATGTACTATCTGAGTGACTTGGGCAAGTCACAATCTCTCTAGGGCCCAGTTTTCTCCTCAGTAAAATGAGGTGAAATAGAGAACAGTCCTAGAGGGATGAGAGATGATAAAACCCACCTAGGAACCTAGGAGGGGTGAACTAGATGGTTTCTGAGGTCCCTTTTAGATCTGGAACAATGATGGGAGTATCCTTTCTTTGCCTCAGGTTACTTCTCTGTAAAATGGGGAGGGGGTAAATGAGCCGTCAATGATCTTCAGATCTCTGTCATTAGTTCATAGCTAGGTCCACACCAGCCCCTTTGTGGTGAGATCCAAGAATATTAGAGCAGGAATAAGACCATGAGCTCATAGTTATATAGGAGGTTAATGGCTTCTCCAAAACTGGCTCCTCCTGATGCTGTGAAATAGGAGGCAGGAGTACCATTATCCTCATTTTACTGATGAGGAGACGGAGACTCCAGGAGATAAAATGATTTGCCCACAGTTATAGAGCTATGAAGTTCCTGGGATCCCAGAACTCACTTCATTCAAGCCTTTCATTTTATAAAGGAGGAAATTGAGAACAATTTGCCCAAGGCTTATACAGTGGTGAAATTGGAACAAGAATTAAGGTCCCCTGGACCAATAATCTGTTAACCCTTTTGTAACAAGTCTAAGACCGAGGGGCAAAGGCTAGGCAAATGGGGTTTAAGTGACTTGCCCAGAGCCACACAGCTAGAAGTGTCTGAGACCAGATTTGCACCCAGGTTCTTCAACTCCAGACTCTATCCATGTGCCACTTAACTGCCCCTCCAATAATTTTCTCAGTATGTCATAACTTTCCCTGAAATGGTCCATGCAATCCCGTTCATTAACCACAAAAAGCATTCCTGGCATTAAATGTGGCTAAATCTACCCTCTACCCAATCCTTTCTTTCTTGGGGATGGGATGAAATGTCTGTGCTTTCTTCCATCTGAAAGAACTTGGGATGTGCCCATCTCTTCCTCCTGGCAAGAAGAGGATCCAGGATGCCAAGAAGAAAAAGCTCTCTCTTTTCTCTCCCCTGATCCTACTCTGAGCCTGAAAGGAAGGGTCCCTTGCCATATCTGCTGCTCCAAAAGATTTTCCCAAGCTCCTTCAGCCTTCTGACAGTGACTAGATCTTGCTTCAAATGGGTTTTACTCGGTCTCATCAAAGTATGGGACCAGAGGAGGAAAGGTGTGACTCCTCTCATCCTCCCTCTCTCTACCCAACAGCTGGAGGGGTGAGGTGGGCTGGGCGTCCGCCTCCCAGGATCCTTAGTGGAGCTAGGAGTGGGCAAGCACACAGACACCAGTTAGAGGCTTCCAGACAGTGCAGATGTTTCCCTATGTAGGTCAGAGCTCTCGCTGTATACGGCTAATGTTCACCACCCATCAGTTAATTAGACAACGGGGCCTGGTTTGTTAACTTAACTCTTCATTAGAGGTAGATGGCATAAAACAAAAGGGTCAAGAACTTCTCAAATGAGTTCTGTGGGCAAGAATAAACACAGGAACATTTTATCACTGGATTAGACTTAGATATTTTATTTTCTTTTAATTTTTGATGTGCTAAGAGTACCTAATGAAGACAGTAGCCAAAAAATTTAAAGGAAAGAAGTCATTAAGGTTAAGAGCAGAAACTGTCCCCATGAACATAATCTGTTGCTCTCTTGGGCCATCCATCTTAAACTGGGCAGGTGGTCCAGGAAAGGAGGCATGAGTTTAGGGAAAAAGTGGGGCTCAGCCAACGACCATCTCCATCACCATTTTCCTCCTTGCCCTTGCTAAACCCAAAGAACAGGGCTCTTTGCCCCTAAACACAAGCCTTTTTTATTTACTTTCATTTAGGAAAACAGACAACCCAGCAACCCCCAGCTGCATGGGGATGGCACCCATCTGGGATGGCTATCCACTTTCCTATTCTGTGGCCCCTTCAGGTATAGCCATTGGGACCCCTCTGTGATCTGTGACTGAGTTGGGGGTCAGTCTAAGGAACGGAAGGGGGATGGGTACAAACCTCCCTGCCAATACTTCCCCGCACTCCCTAACAGATCCTCAGGTTTCTTCCCACGCCTTAAGCTAATTCCATGGGTGAAGGGGCCTCATTAAGAGAGATTCTGTCCTCCACCCAGCCCTGAGTCACTCGTTCTGTGAGGCCCTCCCTGGACAAGGATCCAGACTGGCCATAGGGAATGTGCAAAGTCTCTTCTAGCTATGTCACATTCTAAGATGACGACAATAATAATTAGCACTAATATAGCACTTTAAACTTAAATTTAAATTAAACTAAACAAAACTAAAATTCAATTTAAATAAAAAAAATTAGATGACAACTTATAGATTATCTCACTTTATCCCTACAACAGCCTTGGGAGGTAGATGTTATTATTATTATCTCCATTTATTCTATATTAATATGGAATCTCCATATTATTATCTCCAATCAGAGACAAACACAGAAAAAGTGACTTACTCAGATTCACACAACTAATAAGCATCTGAGGTAGAACTTGAATTCAGATTTTCCTGATTCCAAGTCTAACACGATCTCCTAGGACACCTATACCATAAGGACAGGTAGCCAGTCCAGTTTACAAATAACTTTCTTTCTACATTGTGTGATATTTCAAATATCATTATCATTTTGTGGATGAGGAAACAGGTTTGGAGGAAGTGACTTGTCTAGAAATGAACATACATTGTAGGGAGACTTGAATCTTATATAGTTTAAAAAAAAATTCAATGTCTCTCAATTACCAAATATTAATTTCCCCCTTTGGACAATGCTCTCCTCACCTGCTAGGAGAATCCACTCTTGGATAAAGAGCAAGAAAAAGGAGGAAAAAATCGGAGTCCATAAAACCAATGAACTCATCAACTATGTCTGACAGCATCTGTAATAATCCACATCCATAGTCCCTCATCTGTGCAATTGAAAGAGAGAAATGGATAAAGCAATAGCTCTGGAATTGGGGGACCTGAGTTCAAGTCCCACCCGTGCTGCTGCAGTTTCTTCATCTGTAAAATGAGAGGGTTGTACTATATGGCCACTGGGGTCCCTTCCAGCCTAGGTCCGGGATGCTATTATCCTTCAATTCTCCAGGGCCAAGGCTGGTGATTATAATCTCCGAGGTCTACATCTTCCAACACATTCCCCTACACATGTATATACACTTCCATGGAATAGAAAGGAAGTTGTCCTGAATCCGTCAGAATTTTTTATTTTAAACCCTTTCTTTCTGCCTTAGTATCAATTCTAAGACAGAATGGCAAAGGTGAGGCAAAGGGGATTAAGTGACTAGTCTAAGGTCACATCGCTAGGAAGTGTCTAGGACCAGATCTGAACCCAGGACCTCCCCTCCCTAGGCTTGGTGCTCTATCCACTGAGCCACCCAGCTGCCCCTGAATCTGCCCATATTGAGCTGCCTGACACCGGATAAGTCACTTCTCATATCTAGACCTCCTTTCCTCATCTGTAAAATGACATACGGAAAAAGCTCCTTTTTCTACATCTGCATACGTTCTACATCTAAAGAGATAACATGGAATAGCGTAGAAAGGTCTAAACCAGGGACTCTGGAAAACCTGAGTTCAAATCCCACCTCTGACACATTAAGTGTGGGACCTAAGGCAAGTCACTTCACCTCCACGGGACTCAGTTTCCTGATCTGTAAAACCAAAAGTTTGGACTACCCGGTCCCTGAGATCCCTTCTTGCCCTAAATCTTTGGTCCTCCGCCCAGACTCACCGGTAGTTGACTGGCCATCGGACCATCCACATGCGATGGTAGGACAGAGAGGTGACTGAGAAGCAGGTGACCAGAGTGAGAGTGTAGAAGGTGGACACAAAGACCTTGCAGAGACCCTCGTTCCACTCGTAGTCAGAATGCTGACGCCGGAGCTGCACCACCGCATACATCGTGATGGGGATGGCGATGTTGAGCATGTGGGTGCCGGCCAGCGTGCACAGGAGGAACTCCAGGGGCTTCCATTTTTTCTGCTTGGCGCTGACACTCAGGATGCCCCACGCGTTGGCCAGCAGCGAGACCCCGGCGCAAGCCAGCCAGGCCACAGCATTATTGTGCAGCCTGTCCTCATCCTTCATGGTGCAGGGCAAGGGCCGGGCCTCGGGCCCAATGGAGCTGGATGGGGACAGATGGACGGACAGAGGGCTAGGGGCAGCACGGACATCCTCCAGTGGAGCCCGAGGGCCCCAGGTGAAGAGCAGCGCCCCTCACAGAGGGCTGGTCCCAGGCATCATGGACAACGGGCGAAGGGACCTGTGGAGATGGAGAGAGGGTGAGCACTCTGGCCCGGCCCCAGGACCTACTGAGCATTCTCAGCTCGGCCTCCTGTCCCCTGTGCTGCTCTCCTTTGTGCTGGGCCTGAAACTTCTGACCTCACTCCTCTAAAACTAGCTTGAGGTCCTCAACAGCCCCTCATGCCCAGCCTTAAACCTCCAAACTATCCCCTTTGCACCAAGCTCAGAACCCCGAGTCCTGTTCCTCACACCCAATCTGAAACGTCCAATCTTTTCCCCTTGACCCAACTCAAAACTCCCAATCCTATCTCCTTTGCCCAGCCCGAGACTTCCAAACTGTCCCTCTTGGACCAAGCTCAGAGTCCCAGTCCTGCTCTTCATGCCCAGCCTGAGACCTCCAATCTGTCCCTCTTGCACCAAGCTGAGAGCCCCAGTCCTACCCCTCATGCCAAGCCCCCCTTGACCTAATTAAAAGTCCCCCATCCTGTCTCCTATACCTGGCCCAAAACTCTGGTCCATACCTCTTGTACCAAATTCAGAACCGACAACCCTGTTCCCCGTGCTCAGCCTGAAACCTCCACAACTATCCTTCTTGTAGGTCCATATTTCAGCTCATAGCCCTCAATACTACCAACTTGGGTCATTCACACCAAGCACAGGGCCCCTAGACCTGCCCCTTACTATCTATTCCAAGATCTTGGCCTTGGCCCCCAGCCCTTTCCCATCTAGTCTGGCATCCTCAACAGATCTTCTCCATCTAGCTTAAAACCTTCAAATGTACCCTTCTCCACCTAACCTTATTACCTCATTTGGCCATTTGGCATTAAATCTCTCAAGGCAGCCCCTCTCTCCACGTAGCCTGACTCTCCTACCTTTAATTCTCAGCTCGACACTCCCAATCCAGCTTCTCTCCATTTAACTCCAGAGACTGACAATACACAAAGGCATCTCTCAGCCTAAGGCTCTCTCCTACTTTCTGTTCCTCTTAGCCCATCCTCTCTGGTTTCATCCAGAACCTTTTCCCTAAGTACTTAAAATACTTTCCTTGGTCAACTGAATGGACCCACCTCTACCACACAGCCACAGAGTCGAGTAGGGAAAAGAAAAGAAGGCTAAGTAGAGGCAACTCCTTTCTTTTTTCATCCCTGCCCTGCTGCCCTCTGGGACAAACCCATGCCACTCTGCTGTCCATCCCACCATTAATTACCAGATCTTACCAAGGATCTCTTAGCCCCTGCCTCCAAGTGGTATCTGCTCAGAGATTTTCCAAATCCCAATACATCCTGGGAACATCTTGTCTGCCTGGGAATGGATCACTTGTCTGAAGGATTCTGTAATTTCCTGAGGTCGAGGACCTAGAGATGGTCAGCTATTGGCAGTGGGAGAGAAATGGTCTAAGAGACACTGTCCTTTCTTCTCATCAAGCTCAGGAGAGGCAAGAGCCCAAACGGAGATGGCAGGGATGAAGAGGAGGAATGATTGTAGAAGTAAGGAGTGGTTTCCTCTCTGATGAAGGGCTCACACACAGACAGCACTGATTCACACTCCTGGATGTACCTAGACACCTCAGCTGCAAGCACACACACATTCACATGCACACATGTTTTCTCTCTCTCTCTCTCTCTCTCTCTCTCTGTCTTTCTCAATTTCCCCTTCCTCTTTCTTTTTTCCCTCTCTCTCCTATCTCTCTCTCCCCCTTCCTCTGTCTCTCTTTTCTCTCTTTCTTTATCTTTTTTCTCTCTGTGTCTTCTCTTTCAGACCCACAGCTTTGCTTCTAAGTGACTTCAGGGTAGTTTCATAATCAGAAGAATCATAAGATTTTTGAACTGGAAGGGATCCTAGCCCTAGAGGAGAAAACTGAGGCCCAGAAGGGTTAAATGACTTGTACTAGTTCATATAGGTAATAAAAGAGCAGAGTCAGGTATTCTAACTTTAAATCTGTGCTCTGCTGGAAAGGCAGAACTCAGCATCCGTCTCTAGGTTTCCTTGAGGAGATGGTGGGGAAAGTGGTATGTCTTCTCCTCTGTCCCTCTGCCACCTACCTTGTTCAGACATCAACACAAACACATATGCACCCCCTTCCACATTTCCCAGGATTGCAGAACTGGTTAGGACAGAGAGCTTACATGGGACAACCTGCTGCATCTTTTCTTCTCTAGGATCTGCCTCAGCTTTAGGCTATGCCCCCTCTCTTGCCTTGAGCATTCTCCTGGTCTTGGGGACCATTTCAAGGACAAGTACCTTCCTCACCACTCTTCAGTTAGTCAATAAGCATTTATTATGCTCCTACAATGGGCCAGCCATTGTGTTAAGTTAGGTGCACACAGGGAAGGGCAGAAGACAGTCTCCTGCCCTTAAGGTGCTCCCAGGCTAATGGGGTTCTCCTAGGAGGTCTATAAAGCAAGATGATCAGCCAAGTGGAAGGCAAGAGACTGGAGTCTAAAATTCTTCCTTCTATAAACTCTCTAGTGTCAGTGTGTGGTCAGGAGTGGAAGGAAAGATGAAAGAGTGGGAGAAGGGGGAGAAAGGACCAGGAAGGAATATGGCTGACTTACACAGAAACTTCCCACAGGCAGTTTAATTCCACAATTCAATTTCTGCTCTTTGGGCTTAAGGATTTGAGTCTAGTGTGGGATGAAATGCTAATATCTGAGGTGGCCAAGAGATAGAAAGCCAAGCCTGGAGACAGAAGGTCCTGGGTGCAAATCTGGCCTCAGACACTTCTTAGCTATATGATCCTGGACAAGTCATTTAACCCCAATCGCCTAGCCCTTGCTACTCTTCTGCCTTGGAACTGATGTTTAGCATCAATTTTAAGACAGAAGGTAAAGATTTTTAAAAATGCTAATGTCCCTGGGAAACTCTGACCTCCTCAGTCATTTTCACCCCAGTGTGAGTGTTTGTCAAATTCTTCCACTTCATTCCACTCTCTTTATTCAGCGCCTATTTTGTATATGGCACTATGCCAGGAGGTACCTTTTACTAGAAGGCTGGAGTTTCACATAAGTAAATTTATAAAAAGCAATAGAGTAATTTAAGTAACATAAAAAGGTAATAAAAGTAATTTAAAGTGGGATGGAAAGAAAAATGACAATGAGGTTCCGGGGACCGTGGAATCAGGAAAGACATTACGGAGGAGACGGAGACTGGGCTATGCTTTGAAAGGAGTCACTGTTTCCAGGAAGTTACCCCAGGTGTGGGGTGCAGCCAGTGCAAAGAGGTAATCTCACTGGTGGGGCAACTAGGTGGTACAGCAGATGGAGTGCTGGGTCTGGAGTCATAGAGACCTCAGCTCAAATCTGGCCTGAGCCACTTTCTAGCTGTGTGACCCAGGGCAAGTCACTAAACTCCATTTGCCACAATTTCCTGATCTGTCAAATGAGCTGGAGAAGGAAATGGCAAACCACACCAGGATCCTTGCCAAGAAAACCCCAATTGGGGTCGCAAAGAGTTGGAGGTGACTGAAAATGATTGAACGACATTCCTGGCATGGGCACCAGCCAGGGCAAAGAGGCAATAGGTCAATTTAAAGGGAAGAGATGGTATGTGAAGGGCACTTATAGGAAACAAGACAAGGGGTATACAGATATAATGGACTACTTCTGACTATTAGAAATAAGGAATATGAGAAAATTAGGGCACCAGGGGGAGATGTATATGAATTGACAAAGAGAGAAGAACCAGGAAAACAATATACCTGGGGATTATAACAACACAAATGGAAAGAAACCAAGCCGAGTGACGCAGAGTCACACTGACCAAGTTTTGACCTAAAAAACGTTAAGAAAATGAATCTCCCTCCTTTCACAGGAGGGTGGGAGCCTATGGATGTGGAATACTACACTGGTTTAACATGTTAATTCTTTTTTTCTGAACTGCTCTTTGCTCTGAAACATTCTCATTCATTCTCATTCTTTCTCTCTCTCTCTCTCTCTCTCTCTCTCTCTCTCTCTCTCTCTCTCTCTCTCTCCTTCACCCTCACCCTCAGTCTTAGAATCAATATTAAGTATTGGTTTCAAGGAGAAGAGTAATAATGGCTAGACAACTGGGCTTAAGTGGCTTGTCCACGGTTGCACAGCTAGGAAGTGTCTGAAGTCATATTTGAACCCAGGACCTCCTGCCTAGAGCCTGGCTCTCTATCCATTGAGCTACCTAGCTACCCCCACTCTTTTTCTTTTTAAATCTTTGTTACCATCTCAGTGGTGGAAGGGATATATTGGACAATGAATGTGATGGAAACAAAGACTGACAGGTAGGTAGTTTTGATAAAGCAAGAAGGAGGGAGAGGAAGATGAGAGCCAGGTGGAGGGACGGGAGCTCAGGATGACAAACTTCCCTTTTTGCTCCGAGTCCCAATGGCCAGGATGCTCCCAAATCCATTTTATGACAGTAACACAAGGCTTTCCTTAATTCAGACTAAGAGGTAGAAAAGCTGGAGGTCTCTGGATTGTTTGGGTCAGTGGGGCTGATGTATCCCTAAAGGTGCCCCCTAGTCAGTCCAGTCACTAAGCAGAACTGAGCAACAGCTGGCCCAATGGGAGTCAGCAGCTCCAGGGCCGTCCTGCCTACTGGCCACCACTAAGCACAGATCCCCCATGTCAGAGAAAGATAATGATCAGCATCCTTCACCCTCAAAGGGATTCTGACAGTTCACAAAGCACTTCCAGGCTCAGTATCTTCCAGATTCATCCTCCCAAGAACCTGGGGGAGGATCCCGAGATTCATTTGTTCACTAACGATAATATCATGGCTATATTCCTTTCAAGATTTACCCCAGGCTTTACAGATGCGATCTAATTTTGATCCTCATAACAGCCCTGTGAGGTGGGTGCTCTTAGCATCCTTAGTTTGGAGCCGAGTTGATGGATGGAGATCTTGAGTAGCCTTGCACAGTCCGAGGTAGGATTCTGAACTCAAGTCCAGTCATTAGGTACTGCATAACCCGGCTTCAATAAACACTCATTAAACGCTTAGATGGACACACATATGAGTCTTTCCTACGTAGATCGCTTTCTCTTATCCTTAGAGCAAGGGACTTCCTGGTGGACCCCTTTGGCAGCCTACTGAAGCCTAAGAATCCCTTCTCCGAATAATATTTTGTGATCTATATTTATAATCAAAGGACGCGCTGAATTTCAGTTGGGGCTTAGTCAAGTCATCCAGCACTTAAAGAGCAGAAATCCAGTTCCTGCCCTCAAGGAACTTACATTCTAATGGGAGAATACAACATGTGGCAAGTTGAAAAGGGGGAATGGGGAGGTACTCATGCAGGAGTAGAGAAAAATCCAGAGAACTGGTATGGAAGCCTGGATAGGGGATTTTCTCCCATCCAATTTAGGGGACCCCTTGCAATTTACCAACAGTCCCCTTAAAGGATCTGTGGTATTCCAGAACCCTTTTTGTTGTCTTGTTCAGTCAGGTCCACTCTTTTGAATCCCAATTGGGTTTTTTTTTTTTTTTTTTGGGCAAAGATACTAGAGTAATTTGCCATTTCCTTATCCAGTTCATTTTTACAGATGAGGAAACTGAGGCAAACAGGGTAAAGTTGACCTACCCAGGGTCACACAGCTGGTAGGCATCTGAGACTAGATTTGAAGTCAGGAAGATGAATCTTCCTGACTTGAGGTCTAGTGCTCTATCCACAGTACCACCTATCTGCCCAAAGCATCACTTTACAAGTTAGACAGAGGTCCTAGGTTCAAATCTGGCCTCCAACACTTCCTAGCTGGGTGTTTCTGGGCAAGTCACTTAACCCCTATTGCCTATCCCTTACTGCTCTTATGCCTTAGAACCAATATACAGTATTGATTCTAAGACAAAAGGTCTTAAGAAATTTTTTTTTTTAAAGAAAGAGCTTAAAAAAAAACTCACTTAAAAAAAAGTGACAAGTCAGGAAGTTTTATCTTCCTGAGTTCAAATATGGTCTGTTGCATGACCCTGGACAAGTCACTTCACCCTATTTGCCTCAGTTTTCTCATCTATAAAATGAGATGGAGAAGGTAATGGCAAACTACTTCAGAATCTTTGCCAAGAAAACCTCAAATGTCATCATGACAAATCCAATATGACTGAAAAAATGACTGAACAACAATAAGAAAAATGTTACCAGCTCAGAATGTACTCAAGACTGAAAGATAATCCTAAGGCAAACAGGGCTCTGTACCCAATGGGACTTAATGGATCATAAATTTAAAGGGGAGAGAAACTTCAGAATCAAGTAGTCCAACCCACTCTCCTTATTGAAACAGATGAAGGAACTGAGAGATTTCATTGACTTACCCCAAATCACACAAATTGGAAAAGGCAATGAAAATCTGCATTTGAAGTATAAGCTAAGTGTGGCTCTGTCCTATCCAGGTGGAGAGGGTGGAGAATTTTGGCAGAAAACTGGCAATTTCAGTTTTGGGAAACTGTAAATATACATGGAATTCAAGGGTGAAGTTTGGGGGTTAAGGAGGGTTCTAGGTCTCCAGGCCAGCCCTCGCTGGAGACATTGCCTATGGACCTGAGGCTAAGCTAACTGGATACAAATGATCCAAAAACTACAGACAGAATAGTGTATTGGGGCTCTTGTCTTCCCACAGTGTTAACCATCAAAAAATTATTCTTTCCAATCTAGCCCACTTCTGGTTAAAATCCTCCAGAAAAAACTACTGATCCACTAGAACAGTTCAGTTAGCCTTGGAGTTTCAACCCTGAGATTCTGATTTTTATCAACTGTGTGTGTCCAGGTTCCTTAATCTTCCTGAGTCTTACTTAGACTGATGTATATAATCTAGGAGGGTTAGCCTGGATAGGTTCTATAGTCCTCTTCCCAGAATCTAAATATAGGATCCTAGGTTTCCTCTTTGACAGTTAGGTATCTCATATTCTTTTTCTGATGGGGAAATGTTTTGTTTTGTTTTGTTTTGTTTTGAAATCCTTACCATCTTATCTTCAAATCTTAAGACAGAAGGGAGGGACAAAAGGCAAGGAGGTGACTGGCCCAGCTAGGAAGGGTCTGAGGCCACATTTGAACCCAGGTCCTCCCGACTCCAGCCACTGTGACACCTAGCTGCCCTGGGAAGATTTTTTTTTTTCCTTTATGCCCAGCCTAAACCCTCCTGGTACAGCTTAGAAGTCTTGCACTGGTATTGTTGTTATTGCTCCTTTTCGCTACCCCAGCCTGATGGCCTCTTTCTCTCCTCCCACCCCAAAGTGAATCCCAGGGAATTGCTGCTGTGCTCAGGTCTAGGGGGATCCTTGGGCTGCGGGCACAGAAAGAGAGACACCCAAACCTTTAAGAACACAACTCTGAATTCGGGGGTGGGGCCAATATCTCTTAGGTCACATTCCTGGAGGCCAATGAATAGGCAGACTAGAGGCTTATTGCAACAAAGAGGACTTGGGGGGGGTATGAATTTAAAAGGGTTCCTATGGCATTCCAAGTCTCTGACCCAGACCCAGAGGTTCTCTTAAAGGTCTGCTTTCTATCTCTTCTGCTATTGAATGTCAAGAGGATGTGGTGGGAAGGGGGCGGCAGTGAAGTGTTGCCCATGAGAATTCGTCTTTTCTTTGAGAAGAACAATCTCTGACCAGGACTGAGGGATCGTTCTGGGGCTCTCCTGCCCTTTGGACCATTGAAGGCGGCCCCCTTCTATTTTTATCCCCCCCCCGCCCCCTCAATTAAATCCCGATCTGATTTCTAGTATCTCCAACCCCATGAATACATTTCCTTTACCTTTCCACCCGGCCATGGCCAAGCCCAGCTGCCTAGTCCAGCTGGTGCAAGGTCCCCGCAGTCCCTACCGCCACAGCCCCATGCTAGTGGCAGCTGTCGCCCCCTCCCGCTTTTTCCAGCCCTCCTCTGGGGACGCCTCCCTCCAATGCGAACGCTGGGGCGCCCAGGAGGGCGTGGGTTAGCACCGCCCCCGTCCAGGTTTGCATCAAGGGCGCTGCTCCGGAGCCTGGGCTTGGGTGCCCCGAGGGGGCGGTGGCTCCCGCTGGGGAAGCTGACCGGGGCAGGAGGCCTGGGGCTCTCTTCCCGAAGAGCCACAGCCAAAAGAGATGTCCGCGGCCTCCTTTCCTCGGGCGAAGTATCACGGGGGCAGCCTGAGCACTCTCGTACGTTCCGGGGGCTCCCTCCAGTCAATGGAACCCCGGGGGAAAGTTCCCGCGGGGGCCAACGGTGGTGGGGATCCGAAGCTCCAGGAGGCAAAACCTCTCGGCTGGCAGGCGGCGATGGGGTGGAGGGGTGAGGGGGGTGGGGAGAGCCAGCGCCTCTTTCCAAGACCGCGGGTGGGCGAAAAATTAGGGTCAGCGCCCTATCTCCCGCTCCGGGAGCCCCGAAGATGAGCAGGGAGGCTGACCGAAGGGGGATGGATAGGTACTCGGAGGGGAAGAGTGGGGGAGGAGGAAGAAGATGAAAAAGAAAGAGGGGGAGGAGGAGCAGTGCTCCCCGCCCACTCCGCCCAGAGCCCCCCTTCGCTACCGCCCTGCCCTGCCCGCTAGCCGCCGCGACTCCCCCTCGCGTGCCCAGACGCGCCCCCTCGGGCCTGGGGCACTTACCCTGCGGCTCCGTGCCCGGGGCTCCGAATTCGCTCTGGAAGCCTTGTACCTCTGGCCCCCAGCAGCGGCGGCGGCTCCCCCGGCCCCAGAACAGCAGTGGGGGTCGCCCCCCAGGCGGGGGGCATCCTCTTTTCGTGCCCTGCCCTGGCTGGCGGCGCCCAGGCTGGCAAGGCTTCGGGCGGCAGCCC
>NC_058132.1:40070295-40101004 GCF_016433145.1 Gracilinanus agilis
CCCCGCCCCCGCCCCCAGCTCCGCCCCCGCCCCGCCCCGCCCCCGGCAGAGGTTGGGGGAGATCCAGCCAGAGAGGCGGGGTCGGCGAGCCTGGAGCTGAGAGCCTGAAACTTCCCCCTCTTCCCCAGACCCGAAGCAGCCCCGGAGAGCGAGGAGGGGGAGGGGCATCGAAGCCCCTGGCGAGTGCGGACGCTGTGACTGGGTCCAGCCCACAGCTTTGGCTCCCGGCCGGTCACAGGGGAATAGTGAACAAGGGGGAGTCCAGCCCGGCGGTCCAGGGTGACTGCTGTACCCCGCCTTCCTCAACTGGTAGTGGCCGCTGTCCCCGCCCTGGCCAGCATCTGCCCCTGGGACTCCCAGAGAAGGAAGGTTGTGCTCTCTCCTCTCCCTCCCTACTCGCCTCAGTCCCGCTCTCCAATCATCCTTTAACCTCTCAGAGTCCGAGCCTCCACTGTGCCGCCCTGTCGGGGCGTTTAAAGGGACTGCCCTGGACCGGGAGGGGGAGGATTGAGGTCCTTCTTAAGAGACCTGCTGCTTTGTGTGTGGATGGATTTGGTTCAGCCCAGAGAGACATCCCTGATGTGAGCGAGGTTAGAACCTCCGAGGTTAGCTAGTCCAACTTCACTGGAGTTCACAGGAACAGAAATAACCCTAGAAAGTGACTGTGTTGGGATTTGAATTCTAAACCTGTGGCTCCAAGTTTATTAATCATCTGACTGCACTTCCTGCCTCTTTTTAGGTTTTTTGTTTTTAAATTCTTACCTTCTGTCTTAGAAGGGAGAAGAGATGAAAGGGCTAGGCAGTAAGGACTTGCTCAGGGACACCCAGCTAGGAAGTGTCTGAGGCTAGATTTGAATCCAGGACCTCCTGTCTCTCTCCTGGTTCTCTAACCCCTGAGCCACCTAGCTGCCCCAGCTCCTGCCTCTTAAACTGTCTCCTGATCTTTAGCTACTATGCAGCCATTAAGTCAGGTTGGCAGTGCTAGGATATAAATTCTGCAAAGCTAGACTTCCAGCACTGAAAAAGAGGTAAATTAAGGAAGCATGATTACAGGTGGGTAATCATGAGGCAGCTAAAGCCTCTAGCCCACCCTGGATGTTGTATGTGAGAGAAAAGATGGAGGCACCTGGGAATGCTCCTTCTTTTAGGTACTTGGATGTCTCAAAGGTTATCTTTGGCCTGCAGAACTCCCTACGGCTGTCCATCTTCAAGAGGCACTCATCTCTTTGAGAGGAAGCGTGATATAATGGATGAGGGCACTTGGAGTCAGGAAAATGTGTTTGGATCCTGCCCCAGATACACTCGCTGTGTGTGTGTGTGTGTGTGTGTGTGTGTGTGTGTGTGTGTGTGTGTGTGTGACCTTGGGCAGGCCACTTCTGAGGTGCTTCAGTTTTTCCAGTTGTAAACTATCTGGTTTCTCAGAACTTTCTATTTCTAAATCTCTGATCCTCCCTCTAACTGGAGACTGTCGTCCCTAGGATGCAGCAGAATTCAACCCGTGTGTCATTTGATGGGGATTCTGCCCGAATCTCTTTTTAAGTCTCCATCCCCAAGCAAGCATTTGAAGCCCGATGGAGCCCAGAGATTCCTGGGGCTCACTGGTCTTTGAAAGAGCGATGATCCCTTTAACTCAAGTTGCGTGTAAGGGCAGCGTCTCTGCCCATTCCTGGGAAGCTTGCCCGAGAGCAGGGCACTCGTCCGGGAACAATGATGACCCGCTGGAACCTCAGGGCTGTCCTTCATCAGAAGGCACTTAAGCATCTTGGTGTGTTTGGCTCAATCCAGAACACACGGGGCATTCACTCTAGTTCTTTGTGACCGGGATCATGCCCAGGCTCTTCCGGGCCAAAAGGAGTAGCCCTTTTCTTCTCCAGCGAGCCCAGGAAGGACTGTTGCTTTTTTCTAATCAGAGATCGACTTCTTAAGTCTCTACAATCCCCTTGAAACTGCAAATTCTATCTCAAGGAGGGGAGAGAAACATCTTCTAGATGGATTCCACAAGGGAGCTTCCATCCATCCCCAAGGGACTCGTCTTCAGAGAGAAGCCAAAATGGGTGATTGGTGTTTTTTTTTTTGGTGGTTAAAAATAAATCCGTGAATATCAACGTGTCAAGGAAGGAACTGGACCCCAGGCCCCAGGGTGGCTGGGAAGACAGGTAAGGTGCCTTGGTCTTGGGGCTTTCATGGAGAGCATCTGAACATTGCACAGACAGGCCGAGTTTATACATGGAGCCCTGGGTATAAATAGAATAGCTAACAGTGGGAAGCAGCCGTACACAACTCTTCACGTAATCGAATGTGACATTTATAAGTCAAACATTTCTCCCCCTCTTTCATGAGTCACAGGTGATTTAGTCACATGGAGACATTGGCCCCATTACATTGTGCCTCGGGCCATGATATGGCCAGGACGGCCTCGGTCTACTCGAGTTCCCAGCAAGCCCATCTCTGACCCTTTAGCTCTCACATGAGTCGAACCCAGTTACCTGCCACAGCTTTTTCTTTTACCGACATTCGGCTTGTACTGACCTCTCCTGACTCCTAATTCATGGAGGGTTGGGGCTACCTTGAGGTGGGAAGAACTGAGGTTCTCTCCTCCTCCAAAAGCCTGTTTTTTCCAGGGGATGCTTTTGGTAAGGTCAGTCCCTGTGATGTCTGCCAAGAGCAGATCTGGCTTTCATTTGCCTTTGCAGATGCATCTCAGCTTGCTCCCGGAGTGGACATTTCCAGGCATGACTTCCCACCCCCCATACTGCCTAGCTATGGTCTTGGCTTTTCACAAGCCTTTGGGTGCAGATGGCTCCTCCTGGGGTCCTCTGTTAACTTGGCCCCGGGCACGTGAAGTCTCAGAGCTCGGACATTGGGTATAGTGCTGGGAATTGCTAACGGATTTTGGCAGATAAAAACAGATGATGGGGAATTAAGCTAAGGTGAGGTCAAGTCAAATCCTTCCTTGTACTATAGGGAAATCTACAGCAGTAACATCAGTACCTAGAAAGGAACAAGCAGAGGGGGTATTCGGGAAGAGGATGAAAACATAATGAGGGAAAAACCAAACCAACAGCGACTGGCCAGAAGAGATTTGGGGCTGGTCATATAATGAGGTGCTGTGTTTAGAGTTAGGAAGACTCATCTTCCCGAGTTCAAATCTGGCTCAGGTACTTTCCAGCTGTGTGACCCTAGGACCTCATCCTGGTTGCCTCAGTTTCCTCTTTTGTCAAATGAGCTAGAGAAGAAAACAGCAAACCACTCTAGTATCTTTGCCAAGAAAACCCCAAATGAGGTCACAATAAGTCAGACAAAACTAAAACTTCCGAACGTGGAGTGAGAAATGGACCACCGGAGTACTTTATGGCCATTGATGAAGGCTTGAGGGACTTATTGATTGGGGGACATACTGTCTTCCTCCCAGCTAAATGTGAGGTTTTGGGGGCATTCATTGCCCCTCATAGCCCCTTCCTACCTTTGCAGTTTTTTAAAAATTAAATTAAATTAAATTTTTTTTAACCCTTAACTTCTGTGTATTGGCTCTTAGGTGGAAGAGTGGTAAGGGCGGGCAATAGGGGTCAAGTGACTTGCCCAGGGTCACACAGCTGGGAAGTGTCTGAGGCCGGATTTGAACCTAGGACCTCCCGTCTCTAGGCCTGACCCTCAATCCACTGAGCTACCCAGCTGCCCCAGTTTGTTTGTTTTTTTAACATCAAATTCCCTACCATCTACTTTGCCGCCCAATAACAGTGGCCTCCTTGTTGTTCCTTAAACAAGTCTCTCCTGGCTCTGGACATTTTTACTGGCTATCCCCTCTTGCCTGGAATTCTCTGTCTTCTCTTTTCTGCCTCTTATCTCCTCTGGCTTTAAATCCCAGCTAAAATCCCACCTTCAGGAAGCTTTCCTGGTCCTTCCATCTGGTGCCTTCCCTCTGTTGAGCTAGTACCCTTCATCCTATCTACAGATTGTTTGTACATACTCGTTTGCATGTTGTCTCCCCCGTTTGAAGGCATTTTATACATTTACACGTGCCCTTTTGGTGCATGTGAAGCACTCAATAAATCCTTGCTTTTTTTTGTTTTGCTACCTTCTGTTTTAGAATCAATACTAAGCGTCAGTTCCAAGACAGAAGAGCAGGAAGGGCTAGGCAGCTGGGGTTAAGTGACTCACCCAGGGTCACACTCATTCAGCTAGGATGTGTTTGAGGCCAGATTTGACCACAGATCTTCCCAACTTCAGACCTGGCACTCTATCTATGGAGCCACCTAGCTGACTCCTCAGTAAATCCTTTGAATTGACTAGTATGTTCCTGGAGGCTGAGGGAAGGCAGCCCAGAAGCATGGGCAAGATAGGAGGCAACTCCCAGATATCCTCTGGAGGAGAGGTTGGATGGCTTGCCATGTTTGTGGATGCAGTATGTATAATCAATCCCATTACCACCATCTTTAAAAGCCTTCCTTCAGAGGTCTCATGATGAGGGTTAGGCTTCTAATTCTAGAGATTCTGACAGATTGAACACCTTGTAAAACCTTTATCAATAAAGTACCTACTATGTGCTAGGCACCGGCACTGTTTGGTGCCTATTTGCTGCCATCTTTGGAACCATTTCTTTCTAGGTCCCTGAGAGAAACCAGTACCTTAGAGGGAAGGAAGCGTCTGTAGCTGTTCATTGCTGGTCAGGTAGAAGCTTCCTTGGAGAAACAGCCAGCCACATCCTCCTTTTCCAGGCTGCTTGAGCTGGAAGCATTCTCCTTGTTTCAGTAAGTGAACACTGACAGCAATTGCTTTTTATTCCCTTTTCCTATAAAGTCCGAATCCATTCTTTGTTCTGAATCTTGGTAGATGCCCTGCTTCCCCGACTCTCTCTCTCTCTTTCTCTCTCAAGAAGCGTGCTCAGAGGAATCCTGGGGGTTTTATCCCATAAAGGCTAATTTACTTTTTTCTGAACCCTTTTCCCTCCTCTTAAAGCGGCGTTTGGGTGGATAATGGCTGTGGGCATGGAGAGTTAGATGCTGAATGGGGGGGCTCGGGCTCCAGAAAGCAATCTGGCTAGTTTCTTATGACAGAAGGGTCTTGCCTCTCACATTTAGAAAGGGCTGGTTAAGAAGAGGAGCCAAGCTGTCTTGACTTGAGCTTTTTTGTCAAGAGCCCAAGTGGAGATGGGGTGGGTGGAGAAAAAGACAATGTCTCCTCCGGGCCATCCATCTACCAAGAATTTGTTGGGCATCACTTAGGGCATCAGCACTGCCTGAGAAGTGTTGTCTTAGTTCTGGAAGTGCCAAAGTTCACACCGTTCCCTTTGCGACAGATTCCCTGGAGTCAAAGAATTGGTGTTGATTACTGGACTTTGTGTCAATGGGCCTGGGGGAAGGTTCCCTGAGGAGAGGGGCAGAGTAACCTCCACAGCTCCCACCCAGACCCTCATTCATTCCCTCAAGAAGTAAACACCACCAGTCAAACGGATTAGCTCCAACCAAATAACTGCTTCATTAACATCATTGTATTCTTTATATAACTTACAATGTGCACAGAAGTTTTTCAACTTTTTTTTCATGGAATGACTTGAGATGGTTTGGAATAATACCATAAAGCAGTTCTACTGGAGTAATGTAAAGAAGCTTTGGTGTATACATTGTCAGAATATACTGTAGGCTAACACCGCATTACAAATATTTCACAGAACACCAGTTTTCAACGGGAATTGGTTTTTTTGGCCAAGTGAGTTACTTCTACGTGAACAAATTCCTTCCCAGCTGCACCTTCCCTGGGTTTCTGAGGCTCAGGGAGAATTAGGGATGGAATTCAGCTGGGCCTGTCGCTTGGCCTTCATCTGCAGGTATCTGCCTTTTCCCTCTTCGAAACGCTTTTTCTCCTCTTCAGTTTCTACCTGTTGACCATGAAAATAAAGAAGAGTCAGAACTTAAAAAAAAAAACCCTTTTTTTAAATTAACAAGTTAAATGAAATTTAAATTAAATTTTAAAATAAAAAATTAAATTAAATTTAAATAAACAATTAACAAGCAATTATTTTCTCTCCCCTTTCCCTAAACCTTCCTTCTCTCTCAATTAGGAAATTAGGAAAAAAAAAAAGAAAACCTAAACACTCATAATAATATATATTCAAGCAAGACAAAGTTCCCCCATTGACTACATCCAAAAATAGACATCTCTTTTGAGCCCCTAAATCCATCACTTTTTAGTCAGGAGGGAGGTAATGTGATTCATCATGAGTCCTCTGGAATTGTGGTTGGTCAGGGTCCTTAAATCTGAAACTCCTTTATCTGACCCACCTCCTGGCTTTCCACCTCTCCTCTTGCCTACTCTTTGTCCATATGGTGACCTCCAGAATCCCTGGAAGGCATCCCTTGAACCTTGAAGTGGTTCTCTCCCAGGTCGTCTCTCCTTTACAAGAGCCACTTTCTCCACTTTTCTCCATCTTGACCCACTGGTGAATCAATTCAACTCCACGCTGTCCTCTTTTTCTGAGTTCCTCCATCCTTTATCATTCTGACTGCATGCTGCCAAGCCTCAGGCTTTGAATACTCCCACCATCCCCTGCCTTGGCTCCTACACACATGCTGAATGAAGGCAGAGAAAATCATGCAACAAGTCCGAGTGGGTCCACTATAAATTTGTTACACAACAACTTTGCTGTGCACGACAAGGCATAAAACATTAGTTACACCTCACCTGGGCTCTTGCTGCTGCTAGGAAATCCTGTCATATTCCTAAATCAACTTACTCTCCCACCTTCTACAGCAGTCCTTCCAGACCTCTCACGGCTGCCCATCCCCTCACTCAGCTAAAAATCCTGCCTCCTATTGTAGAGAAAAAAATTGAGGCCATTTGCCCATGAAATCCCTCTTTTCCCTTCTTCTTTGTCTTCTCTGAGTGACAAGTGAGAGGTGCTTTCTCCCACTCTCTCAGGATGAAACAGCCTTTCTCCTTACCAAGGCTAAGCCCTCTCTACCTGGACAAACAACCCCATTCTGCCTCGACTCCCCCGTTAAGACTGCCTCCTCTTTCATCCAACCAGTCAATTCTCTCCAATCTCTCCCTGTCTGCTGGCTCCTTCCCTACTGCCCTCAAACCTGCCCATCTCTCCCTCATCCTCAGAAAACCCTCTTCTGACCCTTCCATCCCTGCTAACGATCAACCTATATCTCTTCTGCCTTTGGAAGCTAAACTCCTCTATACAGCTCTCTACAAAAGATTCCTTTCCTTCCTCTCACCTCTCTGCTGAACTCCCCAAGAAGCCAGTTTCCCACCTCATTTTCCCCACTCTTTTCAAAGTTACCAATGCTCTTTTAACAATCCTTATCCTTGGCACTTGTTGACCACTCTCTCAATTTTCAGGACACCCCTTTCTCCTGGTTTTCCACCTGCCTCTCTGACTGCTCCTTCTGTTGTCTTTGTTGTCTTTGTTGGATCCTCCTCCAGATCATGCCCTCTCCATAACTGGGTATTCCAAAGGGATCCTGCTCTCTTCTATTGTGCAGAAGATTCTCAGATCTATGTAACCAGACCTAACCTCCTCTGAACTCCAGTCTTGTACCTGTGCCTGACTTCAAGACCTCTTGAACTCAACATGTCTAAAACAGACCTCGTTATCTTCCTCCCTAAACCAAACTGCTCCCTAAACCGCTCCCAAACTTCTTTTACTTTTGAGGGTACCACCAGCATCCTCACTGGCCTTCAGGTTTTCAATTTGTTGCCAATCTGTGGCTCTGGCCTATTGAATCTGCTTTTGCAGTATTTCTCTAATACACCCCTTTCTCCCTTCTAACACTGTCACCTCCCTGGTACAGGCCCCCATCATTATCTGCCAGTTCATCTGCCTTCCCACTCCAGTCCATCCCCCATTCTGTCACCAAAGGTCAGATGTGATGGTGTCACACTTCACTCAGTGAACCCCAGTGGTTTCTGTTACGTCCGAGATCAAATACAAAATCCTCTGGAGTTCAGTGCTCTTCATACCCAGCCTCTCCTCCCTTTCCAGTCTTCCACAGGACTCCCTCACATGTTGTACCCTTGGATGCCTCTAGCTTCCTGGTTGTTGCACAAACAAGACCCTCTATCGCTTGGCTCTGGGCATTTTCTCTGGCTGTCCCCAGGCCTGAACTGCTCTCTCTCTCTCTCTCTCTCTCTCTCTCTCTCTCTCTCTCTCTCTCTCTCTCTCGCTCTCTCTCGCTCTCTCTCGCTCTCTCTCGCTCTCTCTCCTCATCTCCACATACTGACTTTCCCTCAAGTCCCAAATAAATTCCCATCTTCACCAAGAAGTTTTCCCCAACTCCTCTTCAATCTAGTGCCTCCCCTCTCTCCATGATTTCTGATTTATCCTATATTTAGCTTGTTTGTCCATATTTCTTTGTTATTCCCTCCATTAGACTGTGAGCTCCTCAAAGACAAACACTGTCTTTTGCCTCTGTTTGTAGCCCCAGGACTTAAGTTCAGGGCTCCCACCAAAAAAGCCCCCAAGTTCCTCCCCCATCTCTTTAGCCAGCAATTCAAGTTTAAAGGCCTTACACAATGCACTCTGAGGGACTGATCTATTATGCCACCTTCAAGGTGTCTGGAAGCCAAAGAGAAGAAAATCAGTCAATCGGGCAGATGCCCTTCATTTCCAATGACACTCAACTCCAGCAGCTATTTTTAGTTTTGAGTGTTTTACAGATTAACAGCATATTTGCAAAGATGACTACAATCAGTTTTAGAATGTAATGTCAAGTTATACCAAATATTTCCTCCCCCTCAGACATCTCTGAAATCGTTCTCTAAATGTCACCAGGTGTAAATTGTCAAAACCTTGCAGGCTTAGAGCCTGTAAAACTTAAGGGTATCTGGGGCAGCTGGGTAGCTCAATGGATTGAGAGTCAGGCCTAGAGACAGGAGGTCCTAGGTTCAAATCCGGCCTCAGACACTTCTCAGCTGTGTGACCCTGGGCAAGTCACTTGACCCCCATTGCCCACCCTTACCACTCTTCCACCTAGGAGCCAATCCACAGAAGTTAAGGGTTAAAAAAAGAAAAAGAAAACAAGGGTATCTGAAGAAAATGTACTTTGTTGCTGATGGTAGTTCTCTTCCCTTTTGAAACTCTTAGATACACACAAAGAAAGTTTGGCCATATCTCTTTCCAAGACACTTTACTGAAAATCTCCCTTCACTGTTCAAGTTTTATCTTTGGCTGGCCGTTTTCATTAAGTTTCTAAAGCTAAAAGCAATTTTATCTGAAATACCATACAGAGAACTAAACATATAAACAACCTTTTAAAACCAGTACAGAAACAGCAGATACTCTTCACCTACTTGAGATCTGAGAAAATCTGAGGCCGCATCCCCATTAACTGATAAGGTCTTTCCTTAGTCCTGGCCAACTTTCCTACATACTATGCCTGTCAGGGCTTCTTTCTCCTACTCTGTATAAGATGAGGTGGATTTAAACGTTTTCAGCTTATCCCAAGCCCAGATGCAGGGAAATCTGGCAGCAGTGAGAACTCCAAGGCCAAGCCTGCCGGTACCGAGATGAAGGACAAAAGGTTAACTAAGAACTTCTTCTATCCCGTAAGAACACCTGGAGCAACTTTGGCTCTCACTGCCCAAGTGGAAGGAATGGCTCCTCAGTCTGGCTGCTCATCTTTGCAGCAGTGACCCCTCGTTGATTGGTTCCCATAAATAAGGAGTGGTCACAGCCAAGACAAGGGCCAGGAGGTGGGAGGCAGCAAATGTCTGATGGTAGTAAAGAAATCGAGGGGAAGGTCCCTGTATCTAGTGAGAGCCAGACATGGTGAAAGACAGTGAGGTGGTGGGAATACCCTTGGGGTAGAAAGGAGGAAATCTGGCTTCTAGTCTTTGCTCCAACACTACTAAACAATCCTAAACAATCAACATGAGACCTTTGGGTCTTAGGTTCCGTTTGTAGAATAATCCTTCATAGGGAAGGAGAAATAAGATGAGGCAGAAAGGGGCTTTTCAAGTCAACAAGCAAATAGGGAATCACAGAATTTCATAGTTGGGAGGGACTTCTGAGAACATCTTGTCCAATCTGTACCTTTCTGAGAATCAGAGGCTCATGGATTAAAAGCTAGAAAGGACCTCAGAAGGACACCTAACCCTGAGCCTCTACAATACTCCCAACAAGCAGACTTTGAAGATCTCTGTTTAGGAGGAGCCCATGACCTCCAATGACAGCCCATTCTGCTTGGGGAGAAGTCTACTCGATTGGAAATTTTTCGCTTACATTGAGTCTAAATTGATCTTGTTACTCTTGATTCTGCTCAAACAGAACAAAATGAGTTCTTCTACATGACAATTATCTTAATTCTTCTTCTTTTTTTAATTCTTACATTCTACATTACTAAATGTCGGTTCCACGGCAAAAGAGGGGTAGGAGGATTAAGTGATTTGCTCAGCGTCACACAGCTGGGAAGTGTCTGAGGCCATATTTGAACCCAGGACCTTCCATCTCTAGGCCTTGCTCTATATCTACTGCGCCACCTAGCTGTATGCAATTATTTGACTTTTTGTAGTCAGCTATCATGTCCCCCTAAGTCTTCTCTTCTTCAAGCTAAACATTACTATTTCCTTCAACCAATCCTCACATGTTACAAGCACAAGGTCCTTGATCATGCCAGTCATGCCTATGGATACTCTATCTTAGCAATGTCTCTCCTAAAATGTGGTGCCCACAATTCAACCCAATATTCAAGGATGATCTTACCAAGCAATAGTGTGATTATAATTGCCAATGTGCCTGGACCCTTTGCCCCCTCTCCTAAGATAGCCAAGATTTTGTAGTGTTTTTTTTTGTTGTTGTTGAGGGAGAGGCTGCTATACACACTATTGACTCATACGGAGTTTGGAGTCCACTAAAAACCCCAGATCTTTTTCAAACTGCGTATGAGCCAAGGCTATTGACTTATCGTGGCCCTCCTGTTTCCTAGCTGTAAATGTGATTGTTTTTCTATTTTTTGTTACATGTGAATTCCAAGTTGCTTGTTTCCTCCCTCCTTCCCAAACCTGCCCCACAGAAGGCTAACATCTGACAGATAGATATATATATGTAAAATTATACAATATATAATTCCATATATATCAGTTCTTTCTCTGGAAGTGGCTATAGCATCTTCCTTTATAGGTCCTTGGTTGTTGATCTGAATATTCATGTAATTCAGCATAGCCTAGTTCATAAACAGTTCATCTTTGAACAATATTGCTATAATAAACTTAAATTTCTGAACCCAAGTGTAAGACTTTACATTTATATCTTATTAAATTTCATACTAGTTAAGATCCGATCGAAACTTCTAGCCTATAAAGGTCTTTTGGGGTCCCAGTTCTGTCATCCCATAAGTTAAACTATTCTTCCTTGTTTTGTATCATCTGAAACTTGGATAAGCATGTCATCTCTGCCTTTATCCAAGTCACTGACAAAAACATCAAACCTGGTCTAAGAATAGATCTCTAGAGCCTTTTATTAGAGACTTCACCCCAAATGATGCTCAACCATTAGCGATTTTCTAGGCTGAGCCATTCGACCCATTTGGCACTTACCTAACTGTACTATATTGCACATCTCTCCCTCTTATCCACAAGAACAGCATTTGAAAGCTTGTCAAGTGCTTTGCTAAAATCTAAGCACTATATCTACAATATTCCCTTAATCTACCAGTCTAGTAATAGTCACTCTGTCAGAAAGAGAAATCAGGTTAGTCTGATGTGGCTTGCTCCTGATGAAGTCTTCCCTGTTCTCCGAGATCCACATTTCTTTTTCTAGATACTCATAAATCAGCCTTTTGGACTCTTGTCAGAGATAAAAGTCAAGCTCAGTAGCTTATAGTTTGAAGACTTCATTTTCTTCTTTTTTTGAAAAGGAAGGTAGCATTCGCTGTTCTTTGTTCCTGGAGCTGTGCCATCTTTCAGATTCCTGGCCCCCAGGAAGCAATCACATTGGCAAGCTTTTGGTGCCCTGGTGTGTTGTTCCATCTGTGGTTCATCATGATTTGAATTCACCCAAGAGCAGCCAGTGCTCTCTTGCTTCTCCTTTATTCTCCTGGATTTTAGCTTCCTAGAAACCATTTTTATTTGGCTCCTTCTTGTCCAAAGATATTTTTCCTTGGCAGAGAAGGAAAAAAGGGATGGACAGTCTTGCTTCCCTCTCAGTTTGTTGCCAAAGATCTGTCTGCCCAGAGGCAAAGGTCCTACTCTTTCTTTGGTCCTCTTTTCTTTTAACCAATAGTGAAAACCCCTTCCATGGCTCTCAGCAGTCCTCCCAAAGCCCAGCTCTCTCTGAGCTTTAGCACTCCTATCTCTATTCTTCCAGGCCTGCATCACATTTCTGAAATGTATCCTTAACCACCTGCCCTCACTTCTATTGTTTATACCAGTCTTCTTAAGTCTAAGTTGGTCTTTGTGCATTTGCAAGGCCTTTACCAACAATTTCCCTTTTTCTCCTCACTAGAATACTTTCTTTTTGTGCCTTCAAATAGCATTCCTGACACCTCATTCTTCCTGGAAGGATTTTCTGAGTACAATTTTAGGCTATGGGATCCTATCTAACTCTTTGAAATCTGTCTTCCCAAAATCTCCTGCACATGACAGATGACATTCAATTTTCTTGTCCTTTATCACAAGGCCTAAAGGGGAGCAGCCACTTCCCCTTCAGCCTGTAATCATTTCTCCTTGAGTAACGAGTTCTTTCCCCTATTAGAAAAAGTAGACCCTGAAACCCTTCTCGTTGCTTCTTCCAGCTTTCAAAGAATCTAATTATTATTAAGAAAAGCCAAGAAAGTATTAATATCTTTGATTTTGACACAGGGAGGGCTTGTGTCCAGATAGTTCACTGAAGGCCTTTGTGGAGTGTCATTTGAGCCCATGTGAATCACCAGAAATGGCTAAGGCAAGTCCTATATGTACATCCCCAGAAAGATAGCTGGCCTCTTTGTTTTCAGTGGTTTCTTAAAATTCTAATCATCAAGCTAACAAACAATTTCAAGTTTTTCATCAACTCAGGCTTTCAGAACTTTCACAGGTGCCCTAATCTTTCCTTTAGATGCTGTCTTTAGCAGAAGAAGTTGGCTTTTGAGTTGCTGATCATTTTACTTCTCTGACAACCCTCATGGCTTATATTTTCTGAACTTTCTGAATTTCCGGTTCCTATCCTTCTTCTCCCCCCACCCCCTTTAAACCCTTACCTTCTGTCTTAGAGTCAATACTGTGTATTGCATCCAAGGCAGAAGAGTGGTCAGGGCTAGGCAATGGGGGTCAAGTGACTTGCTCCAGTTTTTATTCTTCTTGATCATTCTTTACCAACAAGAGAGGCTCCCATAATGGCCCTCTGGGATTTAACAGCTCAGCGAATCCTTTTCTTTTGAATTCCTTCCAAGGATAACTTCCTGTGTTTTCTTCTATGAAAGATAATTCAGCTGCTCCGCTTTAGGTTTCCCTTCTAAAGGAATGCAGACTCACATTTTGCATTCAAGAACTGGAAAACTTTACCATTGTTCTGGGCATGGATGCTATCATTATGCAGGAAGAAATCCTTCCTGAAGAAGCTTGATCTTCATGTCTCTAAATACTACGGATATGGCAGAGAAAAGGAGGCAGTGATGAGAAGGGTCCTCTGAAGCTAATGTCAACGATCTCAGAATTCTTCATCAGAGACCCATCAATTGCCACTATTCACCTCTTTTTCCCCTTATGAGATGAGATATTTTTTCACCTGGAAGCTGCTGAGGCACCACATTACTTTTCAGGAGGGTAAATAGCTATTTGCTTCTCTGAAGAGCCTCCCTTAATTTCAGAAAAAGGGAACAGAACAAAGTCTGCAAACTACAGTCTACCAAGTTCAATTTTAATTAGCAAAATTCTTTTTTGAGAGATTCTCATTTTTAAGATGATAGGTTTTAAATGAAATCTTAATTTTCATATTGCCTACAATTCTTCCTGTATCCCTCCCATGCACTCAGAGAGACATCCTTTGCCAAGATGGAGAAACCCAAAGTTGTGGAACATTGTATATGATGTTCACTTTTTTTTTTTTTTTTTTAATGTATTGGTTGGTTTTACTGAGGTTTTTTTTCCCTTCTTCTTAAAAAATACCTTTGGTATAAGACGCCTTGGTATTTCATACCTAGCTTTTTTTCATTCCATTGAACTTCAAATGTTCAATGGTTCATTTTCCTCTGTGCCATATTCTTTTGTCCTTCGGGCCTCCTGTCACAGATCCAAGATCACCTTCTGTCTCTTGCAGATTCTTTTTCTTCATTTTTGCACTGAAGTCCTTCTTTTATTAAAAAAAAAGTTTTTTCTAAGAGAACCAAGAAAGTGCAAAGGTGTTTGCTGAGCCCCATTATCTTCTCATGTAGGAAGGAGGCAGCTCTCTTAGCAAAGATAGCTCCCTGGCCTTCCCAGAAACACAACTATTGCACACTCTGTGTAGGTCAATGCAGTATTCGTACTGCTCTTCATGCTTGTTGGAAATGAGACCCTCACAGTCTTCTGTCTTTCTTCCTCTAGCTTGGGAAGCTCACCCAAGCCCAAGAGAAGGCTCTGACACATACCAGAACTAGAATCGGATGCTGTCTTTGCATTAGGAGGAGAAAGCCCTTGGATTTCATTCTCAAGCACAAAACGTCAATAAACACACGAACACAGAATATCTACGAGGAGCCATTCATTTTGTGAGTGTCCCCGATCTCCAGCTGTGTGCTTTTGGGGTAGAAGGGGCAATCCTAGATCACCAACCAGTGCATTCCTCTTTAGAATCTATCAACTCAAGTGTAAAGATCGGCAAGTGGTAGGTATGAAGAGTGGCAACGGGGATGGCCTATAATAGGTCTCTGCCAGAAAGAGGTCATTACGGCTGAGACCAAAAAGAAAGCTTCATTTTAGCTAACGGATCATCTCACAGTCAGCTTTAGAAAGAGCCGCTGGCTACATAATGGTGTCCTGTGGAAAACGGTTTGGAAAAAGCCCAGGTGGTCAGAAATGGGCAACGCCTGTACAATGCCTCTCTTTGCCCATTGTGTGTCCGCCGGTTCTCTCTCTACTTTATACGGTGACTGTATGTGCGACGTGCTGGTGATTTCATTGATCCTTCCCTTCCGGAGAGTCCTTATTACATAACTTAGTAACTCTTATTAAATGGGGAACAATCAAGTTTGAGCTTGCAACAGTAATGTTAGCAGTGTCATTCCCGAGCACACAGACGACCTAATCTAATGCGATTCGACACCTCTACCATGAGCAAGGATCTACGCTAGGCCTGGAAACCCAGAGACAAAACAATGACGAGCCTCCGTGGCTCCGATTCCTACCCAGGCACTCGCTTGTGGTCTGTAGAACACAGAGGCCCGAATATCTTCCCATCCTTCTACCGACAAGGAGGTCCCAGGCTTAGAAAGAGCTCCGCCAGAAGACGTCCTGCAAGGCCAGTTCCGCTTCCACCTCCTTTCCCCAAGCTACTCTGACCGTCTTCTCTGAGCTCCTCTAGCGATACCCTCAGACACTCTTCTGTCCCCAGGAACATCAGGTTTTGTATTTCCTGCTACATCTTTCATTTCACCAGAAGGCAGACTTCTCAGGAGCAAGGCCCACACCTTGGCCTTCTCTTAGACTTTGCTCAGAACACCTTGCACAGTCTAGGTCGTCTGAGACAAATATTTGAGTTGAGCCCATGTGCTCTTGCAGTCACATTTTAGACTTTTCTTTCCAATAACCTGGGGACCCCTGGAAGCTCTCACCTGTTTCAGTGAGTTCCATGGGGCTGGCATAACCTGTTTCTACACTGGTAAAATAAAACCTCATGCTGGAAAACAGCCCCCATGCCCCTGACCCTCGACCCTACAGAATATGGCACTTTCCACGGTATAGCAGCAGGTAAACTATAAAAATACAGGCAAAGCTGCTCCAGAATTAACTAACGGCATTATGTTTTACTTGACCAGCTTCGAAAGAACCCCTCTTTGCTCTGTGTGTACAGATACCTGGAGATTCTAGAGCAGAGAAGAGATAAGAGGAAGATACTGATTGAGTTTATATTTCTGTTAAAACCGAAGTGGCTTCGTTCGGCTCTGACATCAGGCTGGCAGAAGCAGCGGGGGTATCTCAAAGGGGAGCAGGACTAACTTAAACCGGTTCTGGCTCCAACATGTCGCTCATGGCCTCTTAAAACAGACTGGAGCAAAGAACTCTCTTCATAAATAAAGGGGCTGATGGGAAGCAGAGAACAGAATGCTAGGCCAGGAGTCAGGAATTCAAACCTTTTTGCCAGATTCACATTTGGCAAATCCCTTCAAGTCAGTTTGCCTCTGTTTCCTCATTCATAAAATGGGAATAATAATTAATAGCGTCTACCTCCCATTATTGTTATGAGAATCAATTGAGATATTATTTGTAAAGTACTTAGCCCAGCCTCTGGCATGGAGTAGCTTAACTACTATGTAATTGCTAGTTGCTATTATTGTTTTTATTTCTTGAACCTTTACCTTCCGTTTTAGAATCAATACTATGTATTGGTTCCAAGGCAGAAGAGCATTAAGGACTAGGCAATGGGGGTTAAGTGACTTGCTCAGGGACATATAGCTAGGAAGTGTCTGAGGCCAGATTTGAACCCAGAATCTCCCCAGGCCTGGCTCTCTATCTCCTGAGCCACCTGGCTGCTCCTTCTAGCTGCTATTATTAATAACAACAACAAAATTTCAGAGTTTCAACGAGGCCTTTATCCCCTAACCAAATCGTGGCACAGCTATAAACATGAGGCTAAAGGGAAAGCAAAGGGATGAAAGACACTGCTTGCTTAAAAAGGGGCATGCTCTTTCTTCATCTCCTTTCCCGTTCCCACTCTATGCACACACACCTCTCTCTCTCTCTCTCTCTCTCTCTCTCTCTCTCTCTCTCAACAGGGGGCCTCATGGGAAGCAGGTGAAGGTGACTCTTCTCTACAGGGTAAAAATCTGAATTATGCAAGAACAAAAAATCATTTCCAAGCAGTAATAGGAAGAAACAGCATGAATTCATCCTGGAAGAAGCTCTGGGTGGGAAAGGTTTGAGTTTGGGAGCAGCTTTGATTTTGTGAAGGGGGTGAGGGTGGGGAGGGATCAAGATGTAAGCAGACAAAATCTCAGGGTGTAGAGATCAAATCTCTGCTTGTCCCTAAACGCTCAGATGAGTAAACAGCCCTTAGTCAGCCCCACACTTCTAGACTCCCCTGCTGGCTGGGTCGGCATTAATGAGGCCGTGCTGGGTTTTTTCTTGCAGATGAAATGCAGTGAGCCCAGCAGAGGAACAAAGCAGATGCCTCTTCAGGCAACATCTGCAGGCTCCAACTCTGCCCAGATGTGACATGGGCCTCGATGGGCTGCTGAGGACATGGAATACTCTTTTAATCCAAATGAACCCTTCCTTCCTTGCAACCAGATCTCTGCAAGGGGAAGAGATTCCTGGGGGAAGAGCGAGGATGATGGTGGACAGACTGATCCCTCCAATCTCTAACGCAGAAAATGGCCACGAGCCATATTGGATCTCTTTGATCACCAGTTGCATCATTCATTAAGAATTTACAAATGAAACATTCTGAAGGCCAGGAAAAAAACCAGGCTTCCCCCGAGGAAGATGGGAATAATGGACAAGCGCACGTCACCAAAGGGTGATGGACAAGCCCTGCAGAAGAGCATCTCTGCGTTCTCTGACTGGGGACCGACTCTTAGGTTCTCCCGCCCGGTACCCACCAGGGCCCCATCACACACTCTAGGTCCCCCTTAAAATTTTGCAAACAAGACCCTCAGATTTCTTCCTGGCAAAGATTCTGCTGTGAAAAATATGATGGAAAAACCCCCAATGGTGAGAATCAGAAGGAAAAATGTGCAGCCCAGTCTGTCTGCCCGCCAGTCATGGCCAGTGTCAGGAAGTTCCATATTCTCTATGGCGCCATGCACTGGCTGGGGCCCAACAAATGTGTTTTAATTCTCCTCCTCCTCCTCCTCCTCCAAATATGTTAATAACTAAATTGCTGCCAGGAAGGGAAAAAAAATCTGCTCTTAAAACACTGCAGGCATACTCACAAATGTGAGCAAAAAGCACACTTGGAGTTGCGTTCCCAGGAAATTTCAAGAGCACCCCCAAATGACCTCGACCGGCTTTCCATGACGTGTGCAGTAGGGTCTGGCATCAGAGCACTGTCACCGTGCATTTGCTTCTAATACATCAGCAGCCCCGGATTTGATGGGTCTTACAGCTGAGCTGCCTAAGGATGTCCTAATGACCTGGTGCTCAAGTTAAATCTGCCCTTGTGGGATGCCTGACAGTGGAACATGCCAAGGCACACTCTCCATCCATTATCGGGGTCTCCGCCAGGCTGGCAGAGCTCTGAGGGGAGTACTACCCCTGGCACAAAAGGAGGAGATGCTTCCAATGGAAATCAGCACTCAGGCTGCTGATGGACTTCTTAGAATAAATCACTCAGTCTTGTTCCTTATGCCACTCGGAAGCACTTTGGGTGTACCTAGCACTTAACTCGCTGGGGGCTGGGCCAGGGCACATCTACGCTTCACTTGTAGGAATTTCATGCCATTTTAACCAAAATTGTTGTTTTTGTGAACATTGAAAAGGATTTCCTAGCCACCACCAGGAAATTAAGAGGCCAAGCTTCTGTTGATGGAGCTTTATTCTGTTCTCAGATTAGGGCTGAGCGTCGTTATGCCTGTGCCCATACATCGTGGAACGGTTTCACTGGGTTTCAGTCAATGGCCTAGTCTAGGAGACTCTGTCTCCAGGTGAGGAGAAGACAAGAACAGAGGGCAAGGGCAGGCAGGTTTCTGCTGGGCCGCCTCTTCATCCAACCCAGCTGAAATGTCCTGCCTCAGCCTGGCCTCGATGACCATCCTGGCCTCGGTAACTATCCGTAGGGATCACCCATATCAAAGGAGCAGAAGGCCTTGGGAATGGTCCATAGCTGGAGTGTTCCAAAGCAGCATTCCACAGTCCTTTCCCAATGAGGGTAATTGATCTGAGTCCACTGAGGAACAAAAAAGATGGAGCTGAGACTTTTCCTTAAGCCTGGCCTAGGATCCAAAAGGCCATTGCTTTAGTGTATGACAGGCTCCTTTCCTGAACATATAATGGCTATTACAAAAGCTAAGAAACCGGGTCTTCCTCTCCGAATAAATGAAAAAGCATTCATTAAGTGCTTACTATAGGTAGAGTGCTCAGAAAACAAATAGAAAAGTCTGTCCTGCTCTTGAAGAACTCTGTAATTATTGAGATAAAGAAAACAAAAGAAGCTGGCATTTCTCTGAGAGGTAGCTAGGTGGCTCAATGGATCAAGCACCAGACCTAGAGACCCAACGAGACCTAGGAGGTCCTGGGTTCAAATTGAGCCTCAGGTACTTCCTAGCCGTTTGACCCTGGGCAAGTCACTTAACCCCCATTGCTTAGCCCTTAGACTCTTCTGCCTTGAATCTAAGATGTAAGGTAAGGTAAGAATTAAAAAAAAAAAAAAGTCAAAGTCAGTCAGTCACTTTGGTACCCTTTCCTCATTAGTCTGAGGGCAACAAAAGAGTGGCCAGTGGATAAAGCACTAGGTATACAGAGCATTAGTCAGGAAAGGCTGAGTCCAATCCAGCCTCACACACTTATGAGCCATCCCTCATTTCTTTGTCTTTGCACAGTGTGTGAACTGTTCTCCCTCCTGATCTCTGCTCCTTTCAAGACTTGGATCAAGTCTTACCTCCTTCAAGAGCCCTTTTCTGAAGGATCTAGATCCTGCCTCCATTAAAATCACTTATCTCAGAACTGGAATGTACACTCCTCGAGGGAAGAGGAGGCTTTGTTTTTGTCAACGTAGCCCTGCTGCCCATCACAGTGAAAATCTGGCAAACCCTTGGTACTGCCTGGGCCCTGAGGACACAAAGAAAAAGCAAAAATGGCCCTGTCCTCAAGAAGCTTACAATCGGATGGTGGAGGCAACATGTCTATAAATAAATAACTCGTATGCACTAATGACAGAAGGTAACCTTAGGAGGGAGGATCCGAGGAGCTGGAGGGGGACAGGGAAATGCTTCTGGAGGAGGGGAGGAGGCCAAGGATTCTACCCGGTAACGGTGAGGAGGGAGAGCATCCAGGCCCAGAGGAGGCTCAGAGATGGCAGGTGGGGCGTCCTGCATTAGGAATCCTGAGCGGATCAGTAAAGCTGGACTATAATGTATGAGGATGGAAGGCCCGTGTAAGAAGGCACAAAAGCTAGGCTGGGGTCAGGCTACGGAAAGCCTTCAATGCCAAACGGAAGAGGAGCTTAATGAATGGCCGGATGATGGAGGGATTGCTGTTCAGCTGGAATTTGAGACGACGTGGTCCCTACAGTTGCCTTAGCTCTGAGACCTGATGAGTTGAGTCGATCAAATTTAGGAAACTCAAAGCTCAGGTTCTGTCTCCGTTTTTAACTTGCTTGTTAAAAATAAGGTGAGAGTCACGACAGAAGACACTGCTTTGTGTTCCCAACATCACAGCATTTGAGGAATGAAGAGCCCAGGCAAGGAGAATGCACAGATTGAGACAGAAGCGATTCTTTCCCACGCTTCTGGCAAAAGGACGGTGAATTCCAATAGCTAGCCAGACTTCTACAGGAGATGCCAGAGTCCGGCATTAGTCAGAACAAAAGAGACACTAACTATAGAGTTCTCAGGGAGGTTGCTTACACTTCTCTTTGACATTCTGGAATGAAGCCATCAGCCAGGATCTACCCTGAGACACAACTAATAATTCCTAATCATGAATATGCAGGAAACGGTCCAAAAGAACTCTGGCCAAGGAAAGCGCTGAAACTCCTTTTCTGGAGCCAATGAGAGTTTTCATCTTTTCTTCTTCTCATTTCCAAGCATGGTGGCATCTCTGAAAACTTGTGGCATTTTCTCAAAGCTCCACATTTTGAGAAAGAGCCCAGATAGAAATAGGAGCAATATTTTGCCTCATTATTGTCAACAAAAATGTACTGAGCGCCTACTCTACGCATGCCTCCCATACCGGGCGCTAGGGCATATACATCGAGCCTCAGACAATATGGGAGGAATGCTCGGGTATTTAAACACAGTATAATTTTTCCCTGCCTCTAACTACAGGGCTGATTCCACCAAGAGACAGCAGCCCGTCTCTGAAGTCTTGGCTTGTGATTCCAGGTTTCAGGGTGGCGAGAGAATCAGGGCTATCAGATGACTGTCGGGAAGGGAAACCCAGGCAATAACGCTCAAATATAGAATGTCACTGACATGTCCTGGATGGAGGCAGGCAAAAGAAGAGGTACAAAAGCTGAGAGCAGCGAGATCAAGAATCTAGGCTGGGCCAAGAGGAGACGAATAACTGGAACACCATATAGTGAAAATCTGTGGCTACCATTGAGAAAGGTTCCGGTCTGGCCCCTGAGCTCCTTATATCCTTCCAGATGGGGAAGGGATTAATGCCTGAGCCTCCAGGCAAAGGGAGATAAGTGACTTAACCAAGCCAGAAAGTGGGAATGAGAGAGCAGAGCTGAAGGCACATTCCAACACGCTCGGCTGGTCTTTTAGATAAAATGCATCAATCTCCAATAGTTACTTGTCAGATGTCAAGCAGGCAGAGATAGAACTGAGCGATCCCAACAGGAGGAAAGATATCCAAACTCCCTCTGCAAGTGCTATCTGCCACAACAGCCACCTTCCCAACAACTTAGAATCCAGGGCTGCCGGGGAAAGGGAGAGTGATAGGATCGGTCACGGGGTTCACACTGGTGGGGACCTCAGAAGTCCAGCCTCCCTCATCTAATAGACGAGTTAATTCAGACCCAGAAAGATTTAGGGACTTGCCCCAGCTCACCCTGGTGGTATGGGCAGAATTCAAACCCAGGTCCTTTAACCCCAAAAGGCAGCATTCCTTCCACTGTACCACTCTGGCCCCTAGAAAATGGAAAGTTTCTGGTATTCCATCAGAAACGTTATTGGGGGATTTCTCTGAAAAAAGGCTGACCTCAAGGCCTGTCAACAAAGGAGGAATTCATCAGCAGTAGCAGCCTTGGTCGCCTGCTATCCCCATGTCAAATGCCAAACCAGGGAGATCCCAAATAAAGGGATTTGGGCAGAGAATCTCTGCTCCGCCGCCTCCGAAGTGAGGCAGAGGCAGCCTCCGTCATAACTCTAGTCAAGAGCAGGCGGGAAGTTAGCATTTATTCAGCCCCCTGGGGCTATTGGTTCAGATATAATTTTTCCCATTATTCGAATGACTAAGTGGAACCCCCGTTTTACAGCTTGGAATGGAGACAACATAATGAAGCAGATGGCTAACTGGCATGCTGCACACCCCCACACCCCAGCTGTCTCCCTACATTTCCATTTCCTCCTCCCTGCTAAACAAACACATAAATAAATAAATAAGTGGATGGGGGGTGGAAGAGAGACTAGAGCATCCTTCTGGGGGGAGCTAGCCTTTTTTTCAAGTGCCAGAGGTTGGAGCTGACAATAAAGCACGGCTACGGCGCCCACCCTCCTTGCTGTGGCGGGAACTATTGTGAAGGCTTTCCTTTGTGAAGGATTGGGGGGGGCTCCACAGAGCTCGGCCTGGGACAAGCTTTGGATCCAGGATAAAGTCGAACTCGCAGATGTTCTGAGAAAAGACAGCCGGCCATCAAAGACACCAAACTCCAAAGGGTGCCCTGGGACAAGGGGTATTCCAGAGACACCAGCACCCCCCACCCCAGCCCCCCAGCATGGAAGGGCCATGGCTAGAGGCCGTGAGACCTGGGCACAGGCCCGACTCTGCCAGGGGTCTCACTGCCGACCTCTCAGTGCCGGAGCCTCAAGTGCCTTCATCTTTCCTGACTCCCTTCTCTGGGCTCTTATAAGGATCACATGTAGTTGAAAGCACTTGGAAGTGGAAGGCCCTTGACAAGTAAAAGTCAAGGCTCATTTGCTGGCCCGGCAACATGGGAATTTGCCTCGCCTGTACCGAAGAAGCCGCCGAGGGGCAGCGAGGTGGATCAGAGGCAGGGCTGGAGATGGGAGGTCCTGGTACAAATCTGGCCTCAGACACTTCCTGACTGTGTGACCCTGGGTGAGTCACTTAACTCCCACGGCCCAGCTCTTCCTGCTCTTTTGTGTGGCACCAATACTAAGTATTGACTCTGAGATGGAAGGTAAGAGTGGCTGGAATGTGGGCCAGAGCTGGATGGCCTTTCTTGTCAGTCCAGGGGCAGGAGGGCCCATCTTGTGGCTCCCGGGGCCGCTTCTTCCCTTCGGGCCTCTCAGGGACAGCCATGTGGTTCCCTGAACTTCTTCCTCCCTCCCTCCCTCCCTCCTCCACCCCAGCCGCTGTCTGCCTTCTGGGCATCCTTCCACGGGAGGGGAAATCTGTGGTTTTCAGATCTGAACATTACAAACCAAATGTTTTAGATTTTCCATTTCTGCGCTTGGAGAACACATTTAGAACTTGGCCCATACGGCAAGTGCCTAGATTCCACTCTTGGTAAAATCAATAGCTTGTCCTTTTTGTAATGAATGACGGTGCGGCGCGAGGAGCTTCCCGGTGGCGGGACGGCAGCTTCCTGTGGGCCTGCGGGACCGCCAGGCTGAGGAGGCGGCCTGCCCACGCCCGACATTCCTGTGACAGCTCCCGCTTTTCCAGAGACCCCCCGGGCACGCCGGCTGTGCCCGGCACATCACGGCTGACGCGGCCCGGCGGCTGTGCACTGGCTGCACGAGCTCCGCTGCGGCTCCTGTGGAAACGCTCGAGCGCGTCGGCCTCTCCTGGGAGTCACAAGGCTGCCCCCGCCCAGGGTCACCAAAAACGCTCCCTACTCGCCCGTCCTCCCTGCCTCCAAGAGCGGAGGCCAGGCCAGAACCGGAGGCCAGAGAAGCTCCGCCTGGACGCCTCCACACCCAGCTGGGGGGGCTTTCGCACGCCAGGCACTGCCCGAGCAGCAGCGAGTCCTCCACGGAACGAGAGACGAAACTGGCCTCCGTCTGGTCAGCGATTAAAGCAGAACCACCATCCGGCTTCCAGGACGTCGGGGAAGGCGGCTGCGGAGTGGAGCCCAGGATCGCCGCTCGGCCCCAGGCCCTCCGACTCCGGGCGGAGCCTCGAGCTCCAGGAAGAGAATCTTCCAGGGCCCGGGGCAGCTCGGCGCGCAGACCCCGTAGCAGAGAAGGGAACCCGAGGAGGCGGCACCGCCAAAGCTGAGGCCTGGAAGGCAAGAGCGGGGAGGCGGGAGGCTCGGGTCAAGCCTGGGAGCGGGGGCTCTCCAAAGGCAAGGACGGAGCCGAGGCCACCTTAAAGAACTCCGGGCAGCCGGGTCGTCACTAGGTGCTTCAACTTGGAATCACAGACATCGGAGTTCCAGCGTGCCCAGATGCTTCTTGGCCGGGTAGCCCTCGGCAAGTCGTTTTACCTCTGCCTGCCTCCGTTTCCTCAGGTGAAAATGGGAAAATAATAGGCCCGTCTCCCAGGGCTGGTGTGGGCTGGGACGAAGGAACATGGCTAAAGCGCTCTGCAACCCTTAAGGCACTACGTAAGCGTGCCTCAGTTCTCCCCGGCTGCTCCCCGCTTGGGTCTTAGCCCTCGTCTCTCCTCCTGGGAGCCTGAGCCCAGGCACCGCAGCCTTTCCCTCCACGATCCCCCTTGGGGGTGCCCTCCCTGCTGGGGAGGAGGTGCCGCCTGGGCGACGGGCCCTCGGGCCTATGGCCAGAGCCAGCTGCTCCTCTTTCTGCCTTCTTCAGCTCTTACTTTCCGGCTTAGTATCTAGTCTAAGACGGAAGGGCAAGGGCTGGGCAAACAGGTTACGTGACTGGCCCAGGGTCACACAGCCAGGGAGCGGTCCTCCTGGCCCCAAGCCCGGCGCTCCACCCACGGAGCCACGTCGGTGCCACTAGCTGCTCCTCGTACCTGGGCACGGCGAGCTCCAAGAGCACCACCAACACGAAGCCAACTGCGAAGCGCTGAGCCCGGGGCTTCCCGGCCAATACGGCATCTGCAGGAAGGCCCCCCCCAGGGAGCCCGCGGCTTCCTGCCTGGAAAAGCGTCCGGGATCTTTTCCCTTTAGCATTTCCACATGAATCAGATAGGATCCATTCGTTTACTAAAGGCCTCTCCTCTGGCCTTTATTTATGCATTTCGAAATGGGGTTCTGAGCAGGGGTCCACAGGCCGGGACCCCAAGGATGCAGCACCTGGGAGCAGCCTCGAGAAGCACCGACAGAGAAAACATGGCCAAGGGCCCCGGCCATGCTCCCGCCTCTCCCTTTGCTCTCTCGGGGACAGGCAGGGATGGGGAGACCCAATGCGCGCGTCCCCCCGAGGTCCGGCCCACACCATCCAAGAATCTCAGGACACGGCCAAGTGCTGGCCACGACTCGCTGCGTTGTCTTGGGTGGAATAATAGGCATTTTTCTGCCCCCTTCATTCTTAAGTGCTTTTTAATCAGCAGTTCTTTCTCTGTGAGACTCACAGCCCAAATTCAATGTCTTGCTTTATAAAAAATTTGTAAATCCTTACCTTACGGTAAGGGTTAGGAAATCAAGGTTAAGTGACTCGCCCAGGGTCATGTGGCTAGAATGTGTCTGAGACCAGATTTGAACCCAGATCCTCCTGACTCCAGGCCTGCACTACCCAGCTGTTCCTCCCTGCCCTATAGCTTATTTTATACACTTACAAGATGGGACTGGATGTGTGAAATGTTTTTATGGCCACCAGTCAGTCAATAAACATTTATCAAGCACCTACTGTGTGCCAGGCACTGTGCTCAGCCGTGGGAGAGAAAGAGGAAAGCCAGCCCCAGTCTTCAGGGAGCTGAAGGTTCAATGGGAGAGACAAATGCCATTAATTATGGACAAACAAGCTAGAGACAGAATAAACTGGAAATCCCCGACAAAGGAAAGGTACTCGACCTAAGAGGGGGCAGGAGCAGACTCTTACTGGGGGGTCTCCTTGCCTCCCAACACGCCCCTCGCCGATCCTTCCTTCCCACAGCGCCCAGAGCACGGGCCTGACGGTCCCTCAGCACCTCACGTGGCTTCAGTGGGTCCCTGCAGCCTGGAGAACGGCCTCCCCCCTTCAGGCCTCAGCTCCAGAGCCCCCTCCTAGCTCAGCAGGCCCCCAGCGGCCGGCCCGAGCTCCCGCTCCTCATCCCCGCTCCTTGGCGTTCAATCGGGCACATACTTTTATTTTCTTGTCTGCTGCCATGTTGTACTCCATTCCTCAACAGAATGAGATTCTTGGGGGGAGAGGGTGAGGTCTGTGGTGTTTCCAACATGGTGGTAGACCCCCCAGGGTCTAGGCCGGGGCAGGCACTTGGTAAACAACACCGGCGACGCATAATGGCCGTCTGTGAGAGCAAGTGCAGCCAATGGGCAGACAGTGGAACAGGGGAAAGTCATCGGCTTCTCTCCTGCGGGGTCCCCACCCCCACCGCCATCACCATCAGAGGCTGGGCTGGCCTCATGGCACCCCAGTGGGTCCACAGACCCCCCCCATACACGTCACCGAGCCTTAGTGAGAGCAACCGAGATTTGCCCCCCCTTTTATTCTGAGTGGAGGGAAGACGGATTTAGGTGTTTCTGCTTATTTACATCCGCTAGGCTGACTCAGTGCCTGCACCCTGTTCTCTACCCCCTTCTCACCCACCCCCGGCTTTGATTCGCAAGTGGATGTGGGAATAAGAGGCCTTCAGCAAAGGGCCCAGCACGGATCCATCCCTCGGCGAGCTCCTGGGCTGGCCACGAGAGCGAGGCAGCCCTCATTCCTCACCACGAGACAGACTCTGGGCTAAATATCCAAAACGAACAGGAAGAGCCGGGCCACGCCGGGCCGCTAGCCGTGATCCGTATTGGAGGAGATGAATCCTTAGCAGACAGACAGAGCAGGGCAAAACTTCCCAAGGAACAAAGGCCCGGAACCAGCCCCGCGGAACAATGATGGTTCTTAAATTAGTCAGCAATCCAAAAGCTACTCCCAGAGGGTAATTCTGGCTGAGGCAAACAAAGGAGATGCATGTGGAGAGTGCTTAGGTCTGCAAGATGAGCCAGAGAGCCCCCTAGAACCATCTAGGCAGAGGGGCTGAGCGCACTGCTGGGGAGAGCCCTGGAGAGCCCCCTAGAACCATCTAGGCAGAGGGGCCGAGCGCACTGCTGGGGAGAGCCCTGGAGAGCCCCCTAGAACCATCTAGGCAGAGGGGCCGAGCGCGCTGCGGGGCAGAGGCCTGGAGAGGCCCCTAGAACCATCTAGGCAGAGGGGCCGAGCGCACTGCGGGAGAGAGGCCTGGAGAGCCCCCTAGAACCATCTAGGCAGGGGGGCCGAGCGCGCTGCGGGGGAGAGGCCTGGAGAGCCCCCTAGAACCATCTAGGCAGAGGGGCCGAGCCCTGGAGAGCCCCCTAGAACCATCTAGGCAGAGGGGCTGAGCGCGCTGCGGGGGAGAGGCCTGGAGAGGCCCCTAGAACCATCTAGGCAGGGGGGCCAAGCGCACTGCTGGAGAGAGGCCTGCCGACACATCCTGCTTGGAAGGCCGTGGGCAGGTCATGGCAGCTTCATGATCTTCCACTGGTGGGGTGGGAAGGGTCCTAGCCGTTGCTTTCCTTTCTCCTTCCTTTGCCCCACGGGCAGTACAGACCCCATCGGGCTGTGAGTCAGGAAAAGGGTCACAGCGGCTCACCCTGCTCAGAAGTGATGGGGACCAACCACGCTCTTCCTTGCAAGGAGACGGACGGAAGAGCAGCAGAACGCGGCCCTTCCCTGGCAGTGCATCTTCAGGAGAGGACCCAAGGGGGGCCCCAGCCGCCCTGCTGCTATGCCTTCTAGACCTCCAAACCGTGCTTGACGGAGCCCCATTCCCTGAGGCCCCGGGCCTTGCCATCCACCCTTCTAGCACACGAGGCATCTCCGGGCCTTCTCTCTCCCCCTAATAAGAGTGAGCCGCGTCAGGCTGACATCTGAGGCTCAATGAGGGAAAAATGAACGCCATGAGAATGCCACCCGTGTGGCAGTTTGAGATCCGACATGTAAGCCTCTGAACATGCTAGACCTACAATGGCTCGCTTGGCTCTGAGGCTGACTCTTTATACTTTGTCCCCTCAACTCGGCGAGTCAGTGAGCATCTATTAATGCCCGCCATGTGCCAGGCGTGGCGCTGGGGATGGAGGCGCAAAGACGAAATGCCACGTTTGTGCCTATTGTGGGGAACCCCAGGAGTACCTGTGGGCGGACACAAAATAAGCCGAGGGGAAGGTGGGCCGGGAGCTGCTCTCCAGGCCCAGAGCTACCCACTGCCCCTCCGAGGCCTCTCTTCGATGGGCCATTCCAGGGCATCCCTGGCCTCCATGCCGCAGGCATGCCATCTTTCACGTGGTGGTTGCTCTGCCGTGTCTCGTGCTCTCATGGCTCAGCAGGAACATCTTCCAGTTCTTCAGGACCAAGAACGGAGCCGTCTGGGCCAGGTGATCGGATCCGTTTGGGGGGCTCACGGCTGTGCTCTCTTTGCCAGTGCGAAGGTGGAGGCGCCATGCATCGCCTCCTCCTACATTGTCTTCTCTTCAGTTTCCTCCTCTGTAAAATGGGGCCGATGACGGTGCCTCCTTCCCGGGTGGTTCTGAGGCCAAACGAGCTGATCAGTGTGGCGTGCTTGGCACGGCGCCTGGCACACAGCAGGGGCTCCACAAATGTCAGCTGCTCTTGTGTCTGTTCTCCGGCGACCCCCTTCTCTGGGGCCTTGTATTTGCTTGGAATGTTCGCAGTTTAAAAAAAAGACAGTTACGGTAGTGAGAAGCGCGTCAAGGTTTGGGACTTTCTCCCCGTTCAGTGCCATTCCAAGTGCTTCTTTTCACACACGCTTCTCAGTCCCTGCTTTGTGCCGAGGACAAAAGTACAAGAGCCCCGGCCGGCACGAGCCGCTGCCCTCGGGGAGGCGTCCGTGCTGGCGTTCCCGCGCGCTCGTCATTCTATCCCAAAGAGTCCTGGGCGCTGGGCCCCGCCGCGAGCCCCCGCTTCTCCCTGCCCGCTCCCTGGCGTCCGGGCCGCAGGCCGCTCTACTCTTAGCGCTTCTCCCCCAGCCGCACCGGAGCGTTTCGTGCCCCTTCCTGGGGAGGGCAGAATGGTGGGTGGGGGCCCCGCGGGGAGCACCTTCCAGACTAATTAGAAATGAGTTAGGAGCCTGTGGGGAGGCCTCACAGGGACCCCGGCTCCCGGAGAACCCCCTTCTCCCTTTGCCTCTGAACCCCACGGCGTGGGTCCTCTTGTGAACGCTTTCTGGCTGTCAGCGGGTCTCAGGGGGCCCCCTTGGGGAGAGGCCTCCGTCGGGGCCCGGCCCCAGGAGGCTTTTCGGGCAGCGTTGCGGAAAGCTTTGCCCGGGTTACGTCAGAGATGGCGACGCCTGACTCGGGTCTGTGTGGCCCCGGGACGCCGAGCATCCTTCCGGCAGCGGCGCTCCGGCCTCGGCTCCGGGGCAGCAGGGGCTTTGGCCTCTGGGCTCCCCGGCCCAGGCAGGGCTGTGCCCAGAGACCCGAAGGCCCCGGCTTAGCGCCAGACCTCGCGTGCTCCTGACGGGGCCGCCTCCCGACGCCACTCCAAAGGAACAGGCCTCGCGGCGAGGCCCCTGCCTGGGAGCCCGGCCTCAGCACAGCGCAAAGAGGGAGGAGAAATTCCTGAGCGGCCGTCGTGCACGGAGGCACGCGAGGAGCCGGACGGGCTGGGAAAGCCGAAGGATCAGGAACCCGCCTCGGGTGGGTTTCTTGTAGACAACATGGTAGGACTCTGGTTTCTGATCCGCTTTTGGGCGAGTTCATCCCATTCACATTCGACGGGCGGCCAGAAACAAAGACTTCCTGCTGCTGTCACCCAAGGCCGCCGTTTGTGGTACCCACAGCCAGGGATCCCCGTCACCGACCGGACTGTGGGAGGAACGAGAGGAGAGGGACGCTTCCTCTGCTCTCTCCGTGAAGCTGGGGTTTGGACTAGACAATCTGCCACGTCTCCTTCTGTTGTTCCCTTTGGGCTAGGGTTTAAGAGCTGTCCCTTGACCTCTCCTGTCCTGAGCAGTGCAGTGGACAGAGTCAGGCCCAGAGTCAGGAAGTCTGGAGTGCAAATCTCGGGCCTCAAACTTACTTGCTGTGTACCTGGGCAAGCCATTTCACCTCTGTTTAGCTACATTTCCTTGACTGTAAAATGGAGATAATAACAGCCCCTGCCCCCCGGGGTTCTTAGGAGGGTCACACACGAGATATATGGGAAAAAGCACTTTGTGCTGCATATGGCAAATAGTAGGTGCTCTATAAATGCTTATTCCCTTCCCTTCCTGTCCTGGGGGAATAATCTTGTCACCATTCGGGAGAGTCTTGGGCAAAGTCTCAATAGAATGTGAGTGTCCCTCACCCTCATAATCTTCCAGCCCTGGCCTTGACCGTTAGGACCATGGACTCAACCAGCGCCTGCTCCCTCCTTTATAGTGAAAAACCCAGTCAGACTCAAAGGGAACATCCCCTTCGCTGCTGTGAAGTTTGTGACATCGCACCAGGCAATCAGGGCCCTTGCAGCTCTTCTGCTTTGGAACTGATAATTAGTATTGATTCTAAGACAGAACATAAGGGAGAGAGACAGAGATGGAAAGAGATTAAGAGAGAAAGAGAGACTGGCGGGGTGGAGATGGGGGGATGGAGAGAGAGAGAGAGAGAGAGAGAGAGAGAGAGAGAGAGAGAGAGAGAGAGAGAGAGAGAGAGAGAGGAAAG
>NC_058132.1:40101373-40174663 GCF_016433145.1 Gracilinanus agilis
CCTGTTGAGAGAGAGAGAGAGAGAGAGAGAGAGAGAGAGAGAGAGAGAGAGAGAGAGAGAGAGGAAAGAAAGGGAAGGAGAGAGAGACAGAGAGATACTGGCAAACGTCTAGAAAGGGAAACGGTGTTGAAAAACGAGCCAGCAGGGCCTAATCAAGGAAAAGCTGGGCCAATTCAACTCCTCTCCTTGTTTTGACAGCACGATTCAATTAGGAGATGAGGGGAACACCACCAACATTGTATTCCTAGTTTTTTGGCAAAGCTTTTGGGACGGTATCTCACACCGTTGCTTTGGAGAAGATGGAGAGATGTGGACTAGATGATAACCACTGAGATGGATTCAGACCTTGCTGAGTGGCTGGACTCGGGAAGCAGTTTTAGTGGTTCAGTGTGAGTGTGGCAGGAGGTCTCTAGTGGAGTACCCCAGGATCTGTGCCTGATCCTGTGCTTTTAACATGTTTACAATGACTTGGACAATGGGATACATGTTCATCATATCTACAGAAGATTCAATACCAGCAGGTAGAGCTAACACATTGGTTAACAGTCACATCCAGCAAGATGTTGAGAGGCTGTCTTAGGGGTCCACAAATGATGGTGGAGGCCAGACCACAATTTGTACATTTTAAAATATAATAAAATTAATAATTAATCAAAATATATTGGCAGGGACAATATACAAAAAAGCTGCAAAAAGCAGGCAGCCAAAGAGATGAGGCCCAGATGCCTGGGGTAGGGCACTGGACTGAACCAAATGAAATACAATAGAGATGAATGTAAAAATCTAACATTTGGGTATGAAAAAATAGCTTCACCAGAATAAGACAGGTGCATAGTGAGATAGCAGCTGTTTGGAGAAAGACCTGGGAGCTTCAGTAGATTGCAAGCCATAAGGATTGTGATGGAGCAGCCAAAAAGTCAGGCAGAGCATCTAGAAAGGGAGGCCGCAGGCCCTCTGCCAGACCACCCCAGCAGGAGACGTGAGTTAGGTTCTGGGCAACTGGAGGACATGCAGAGAGGGACCATGAGGACAGTGAAGGGTCTTGAGCTCATGTCATGTATGTGAGAATCAACTAAAGAAACTTGGCTTGTTTAGCCTAGAAAGGAGAGGAAACCGGAGCCACAAAACTGGGCCTTTGTAGTTAAAGGTCAGTTGTAGTACGCTTCTTCTGTTTGGGTCCAGAGCTATCTATAATTAGGAGTCATGGGCGGAGGCACTAAAGCAGCCGATCCTGGCTGGACATCAGTGAAGACTTGCCAATCCTGAGAGCTGCCCACAAGGGACCTGGGCTCCCTCCTGCCTCTGAGGACCTCGAGTGCTGGAATGGCCACTTGGACAGGATGGTGTAGGCTCTTTTCATGGCTGGGTTGGACAAGATGGCAGGCAAGGTCTTCCCCTTCCAACTGTTAAGTCCTGCCTCAGTGAAGAGGGGCCGTCAGTTCAATTCAAGCTGGCACACGGCTGCTAAGCGTGTGCTCTGTGCAAGGAACAGGGTGCACCTCTGGGGGAGTTCTGAACCTTAGTGGAGACCATGGCCTGAACCCATGGAGTTCAGCAGTACAGACTACCTGACACATCAACAGCTACTATAACACCCAGCCGTATAAGTCAATTTAAAATAGATTAAACAAAATCTTTAGTGAAGTCCAAGAAGTCCAAGTCCCACTTGGGGGTGGGAGGAGAGATCCGCGAAGGCTCCGTGAAAGAGGCAGTAGATGTGGGTATGGGAGTAAAGCATAGCTACTGCTTACAGGATGGCACATTTATAGTCGAGTCCAAATCAAAAAAGGATCTCAACAGAGCAGAACAACTGGCTGAATCAAATAAAATTAAACTCAACAGAGAATAGTGCACTTGGAAAAGAAGAATCAGCTGAATGAGTACAAGTTAGGGAAGGCACGACCAGACAATGGTTCCCAGGAAGGAAATCTGGGCCTCTGAGGAAACGTGACAGGTTAAAAGATAGTGGAGTATCCCCTCTGCTGGGACTCCCAAACCCCTCCCAGACTGGCCCCAGCAGCAGCCTCTTCTTGGACCTGCAGTTTTCATCTTTACTTTTTAAAAACTTTACCTTCTTAGAATCCATCCCAAGTATTAGTTCCAAGACAGAAGCGCAGTAAGGGCTAAGCAGCTGGTATTAAGTGACTTGCCCAGGGTCACACAGCTAGGAAGTGTCCAGAGGCCAGATCTGAACCTAGGCCCTCCCATTGCCAGTGCCACATTTTATTAAGTTCATTGAGATAAGCTAGAGTCATTGCAGAAATGGCACGGGGGACAGGAGAACTGATCCTGCCTGAGAACATCTGAAGGAGTTGGGATGGGGTTGACCTAGAGAAGAAAAGATGGGGATGTGGAGAAAAGGGAGGAACAGTGTTAGGGGAGAGAGAAAGAAGCATCTCTTCCTGTGTTAGGAGGGCAGGATGGAGTGGGAAGTGAGATACCGTTCAGCCCATCGCTCCTGTTCCCTAGTGCTCTTACACCTGCCTGCCTTTTGGTCTTATGGGGAAACAGAACCCTCATCACTAATGCACAGCCTTGAACTAACTGCTAATAAAATGGGATAGTTCGTACTAAAAAATAAATACAGACACCCCTTACTTCTCTCTTGGAATCAATACTGCCTATTGGTTCCAGTCTAGAAGGAAATAATGGTATGATCATAGTAACAGGAAGAAGGAAACCATGGATTTTGAAAGAAGAGGAAATCTGTTTATTGTTGCTGCTGTGTGTGTTTTAAAAAATAAGTTCATAGCCAATTTTTAAATGTGTGATATCTGACAGAAAACTGTAAATGAGCATGGCACGGACTAGACATGAGAAAGCAGATGGGGGTGGGGGTGGGCAGTGTCTCTGCAGACACTGTTTCTCAGGGCTGGTAGAACGCCCGAGTGATTCCGCCTGAACTCTTCCACCAAAGCGCCAGTCATTCGCTGGACACGAATTGGCTCTGGTTCAGAGTGATGCCGCTCGGGCTCCCCATCGCCATCTTTCATCCAAACTCCCTTCCCTCCACAAATCCTCCCTTCTTCCCAACCGTAACAACCACATCTCAGTTTATTCTAAGGGCCCTGGCTTCCTTCGTAGTCCATGAAATAGATGGAAACAGAAGGACTTGGTTCTAAGTAAAAGAAAGCTCTCAGGACGGTAAGCCTGAGAAGAGAAAGGGTGCCTGACCCCGACGTCGCAGTCGGGCCACCTTCTCCTTTCTCTCCTCTGAAGTACTTCACGGTAGATGCCAAGAAGCTCCTGAAGCTGTAAAACCACGACTTTTAAGCACAAACACAGGATAAGAAAAGATCCATCTGACAGCCTCCAAACATGCCTAGGGTGAGAGACCAGACGCCACAAATTCATCAAAAATGCCAGCAAGAGTAACCCAATTTATAACGCGAGTTGGAGAGCCCAGAGTCGTCGGTGAGAGCAGGCAAGAAACCAGCACCTGGGACACAGACGTGAAACCTTCCTTTGACTGGGACACCAGAGCTGGGCAGGGCCTCTGGGATCGCCAAGTCCAATCCGTCTGCCTCAAGAGTCAGCGGCAGATCTGGGACAAGGCCATTTTAGTGAGTTAGAGCCCAAGCGAAGGCACAGAAAGGAGACGCTCCCGGGGACCTCCTCCCAGGGCAAAGCCGGCCCTCTTTCAGGAACTGATTTAGGAGCATTTTACAGCCTACAAAGAATTCTAAACTTGATCTTATTAATACCCTTCCCTTCTGCCCGAGTATCAACGCTGAGACAGAGGAGTGGTCAGGGCTGGCCAGTGGGGGCTAAGCTAAGTCCGGGGTCCCCCTGAACGCCGTCGGGGCTCTCGGCAGAGCCCGTGCACACAAGGTGTACTCACCACAAGCGGAGGCACCGGGAGTGTCTTCCCATCTTTGCTCAGGGACACGTACGTAAAGAAGGCACTGGCGGCCCGGAATCTCTCTTGGGATTGATCCACGACGTGGTCTGCGTCCACCAAGACTTCAATCTCCATGGACTTATTGCTCGTGAAGGTCAGGCGTCCAGAAATGGTGATGACACAACCTGCAAGGTACCAACATGGCCGTGAGCCCACAGCACCTCCCTGCTCCCGCGAGGCTGCCCCTTGGGGCCGATGGCCGAGGGGGAGCTGGGCGCAAGGAGAAAGGGCGCGTGGGGCCGGGAGAGGTTAGGCAAGGACAAAGTCAGAGACACTTTGGTTAGGTGAGAGAAATCACCGGAACGACAAGGAAGACGATGACCGACTGAAAATGCCTCTTCCCTCCAGCTCCCTGCCGTGCCCGTCGGTCACTAGTCTCCTCACGTCCGGGCTCTCCCTACAGCCATGCTGAGGATGACCCGGGGGAGTCTGGCGGCCCCAGGAACCAGCCCCGGGGGGGCAAGGACCCCTTCCTGCACGGCGGGCACCGGCAGAAGTGCGGGAAAAGCAGAGGGACGCGTGGCCAACTGGCCCGAGATCCGGGAGGACCCTTCTAAAAGTTGCTGCTCTGCACCCTGTAGGACGACACTCCCGACCCCAAGCTCACGCGAGGAGGGTTAGATGAGTCGTGTTTAGTAGGGCCGGGCAAAGAAGCGTGTCAGGAGGAGACTGCTGTTAGGGAGGACTGCACAGGCAGCCGACACACGAGGGGTTATTCTAGATCACGGACAGGCTTCTCCGTCCCACACGATACTCACGTGAACCGCCGCAGGCTGAAATGGCGTGGTCATTTCTGGGTGGGAAGGAAGGAGCCCCATGGTCAGCAATGAGAACCATTAGGAGTGCAACGTGTCAGGGCTCTAGTCATTGGGGGCAAAAAGGCCCGTAACACCCCCGTTTCTAAGGCACAAAAGGGGTCAGATGGCCTCCAAAAGTCAAGACAAAATGGGGCTTTTCAGGCCTAAGACCTCTTCGGAGGCCCCAGAGAGAAGGGAAAGGGGTCCAGAGGCCAGAAACAGAGCGAGAACGTCCCCTCCTGCCCCAGCGCTGCTCAAGGACTTCCCTTGCAGGGAAAGGGCCAAAGCCCAGGCATGAGGAGTTATGGCTTCTTTCCCAGGAGCGCACAGCAGGAAAACGTGTCCGAGGGACAACGAAACATGAGGCCTTTCCACCGAGCTCTTCCCCCCATGCCATGAAGCCCTGAAAGCCGAAGGCTCAGGGGAGGCTATGAGGGCCTCTTCCAAGCCTCCCCTCACTAGAGAAACCCGCCCTGGGGCCCTAGACAGCACAGCTCTCTCTCAGGGCAGGGCAGGGCAGTCTTCCTTCCACAGGCTGGATTTCTCCTGGACATCCTTCACTCCCAGGCCCAGGAGGGGAGGCTCCTCCAGGGCCACAGCTAAGCCCCCTATCCCCCGCCCAGCCCTTTTCTTCTGCAGAGGTTCTGCCTCGGACTCTCAGAGGCCCCACAGCAGCCCCCTCCCCACCTTCCAGGGGCCCAACCTTCTGACTTAAACGAAAACCATGGAGACCCTCATTTCCTTGTATGAGCAGCCCTGGGTCAGCTGTTGCTGCTCCAGCCTGGGCACCCGCTCCTCCCCACTGACCATTCTTTCAGGCTGGGGACGCCTGTAATAATTGCCCCAAGGCTAAGGATAATGACAATCATGGAAGGCCTCAAGCACGCAGTCGTCACAGGACACTGAGTCACAGCATCACAGATGGAGCTGGGAAGGAACCAGAAACCCCTGTAAGTGACTTGCCCAAGGCAACACATCTCATGTCAGAAGCGGGTCTTTCTGTCACAAGTCAGCACCCTGTTCACCACCATTTACTGGATGAAGAAACTGAGGCCCATAACAGTGAAATGATTTGCCCAAGATCTCACAGACAGTCCTCCGGGGCATCATTTCAAACTTTGGTCCAGAGGGTTGCATAGAACCACAGCTCCACAAACAATGCACCAGTTTTACAGCATTCGGGGCTTCCCAACTTACTCGGGCTAACCAGCATGTCTGTGCCCTGAGAGGTCCGGCCAGCCTCCCCGGATTGGATGTGAATGCCCCCAAGGAGCCCACACTGGTCCCAAGGGCAGCAGAGTTTAGGGCCTAGAGAGTTGGGCTTCAAAAGGGGAGGCCCCACACAATGCATCTTCTGCAAGTACTGACCCCCAACTCAGGGGCTCCCCAGGCCTCTCCAGCCTCCTGCCAGCTTGAGGAACTCAGCTCTCCTTCCTCCCTCCTGGGCCCCGGCCAGGCCGGCCTGCAGCTTCCCTCACACAGAGCTTCTCCCCGTCTCCCGGGACCCTGGGCTGTCTCCCCCTAAATCATTTTATTTCTCCAAAAGATCATGGGCCTCCTCCAAAGCCAGGAGGGCTTCCCGGCGGCCCATGTAATGAACACTCAGTGCCTGTGGAAGGACCAGCGTCTGCAAAGGCTGGTGGGCCGAACCTGAGAGATGGCACGATGGCTACAACGGGGGGGGCTCCTTCCAGCTGGCCACCCTGCCCAAATGTGACACAGGTTGGCAAATGGCTTTTTTTTTTAAAACCCTTAACACTTCCTAGCTGTGTTACCCCAGATAAGTCACTTAACCCAGCCCCTCCCCATTGCCTAGCCCTGACCACTCTTCTTCCTCAGAACCAATGCACAGTATTGATTTTTTTTTTAAACCCTTATCTTCCATCTTGAAGTCAGCACTGTGTATTGGCTCCTAGGTAGAAGGGTGGTAAGGGCTAGACAATGGGGGTCAAGTGACTTGCCCAGGGTCACACAGCTGGGAAGTGGCTGAGGCCGGGTTTGAACCTAGGACCTCCCATCTCTAGGCCTGACTCTCAATCCACTGAGCTACCCAACTGCCCTGGCAAATGGCTTTTCAAAGCAACTTAAGATGTGTCTCTTGGGGGTGCCTAGGTGGCTTGGTAGAGAGCAGGCCTGGGGACGGGAAGCCCTGGGTTCAAATCTGTCCTCAGACATGTCGTGGCTGTGTGATCCCGGGCCAGTCTCGTCCCCGACGGCAGCTCTCCACAAGTTGAACTGGCTCGGCAGAGACATGACGGCAATTCTTCCCGTTTGGACAGTGCTCTGACGGGGGGTCTCCGGTGGTGGGGCGGGCAGGGGCTACGGACCCCGAAACAAGTGACACGGAAATAATGTTATCAAGATGCCTTTTTTTGAATTTTTTCCCAAGAGCTGTTCTATGAGGTCACAAGAGTCCTGTGAGTGGGACAATAAAAGGGTTGCCAAACCCGTTTTACAGGTGAGGAAAGCCATTCTGCGGCGTGGCCACTGGAGCCGCATTTGAATCCAGGTCTCCCGATGTGACGTTCAAGGGCAAACTTAAATATCATTTCATCTGGCAGCTAATTGGCTCCCTTTTTGTAAAAATTACCTTCTCTTGAAGGATACCGATTTGTTTTTCCGTCATGTCCACTTTTCAAACTTATTCCTCTCGCTCTCCTGTTCCCATCAAGCCATCCCTTTTCAGAAAGAGAAACAAGAGGTTCATCCAAGCCAGCCCACGTGTCCAGCCCTGGCCAAGCCGCCGCCGCGCGCACGGGGCCGCTCAGGGCTCGCCCTCGGCCACGCTTCGGCCCTTTTTACGCTCTTAAATAGTATCGAGGCCCTCCAGAGAGCCCTAGTTAATATGGGTAGAAACGACAAGGCCATTTAAAAATAGGATTAATGAATTTAAAACAATAATGGACGTAGTACAACATGTTTGTGAAAAACAACTATTTTCCAAAAGAACGCCAAAACGAGTGAGAAGAGGGACCCCGCGAGGTCTGGCCTCATTTAAGAGAAGACAGACAGCCGGATCCCCAGATCGGCCTCTGCACTCGGCCTGTTGTTGTCACGTGCTGTCTGCTTGAAGAGGAGGAAATCTCAGCCTCCCGCAGAGGCGTGCTGGGAAAGGAGAAGCGTCCGGCGCTTTCTTCAGCTCATCGTGGATCCTGTTTCCTGATAACTCACACCGCTAGTTTGCCAAGGTGGAGTCAAGCTAAGTCTGCAACAGTCAAGCCGCTGGTCTCTCTCGCCCTTTGGATGGGGACTTTTCTACACGGTGAGAGCAAAACTTAGCACATACTCCGAGTACTTTAATCTACCGGATCTAATCGGCCACGTGAGCAGAGCCCAGGACCAGAGCCACACCTGCCCCGTGAGCAGCCCCGCCATCGCCATCGGATGGGCTTTCAGCCACGTTTGTCTCTCCAGCGTCACTTAAAGGATGCAGCTCGGGCGCGCCCAGTTCCCGCCTGCACAACATCAGAAACTGGTCCTTTGGGAAATGCTGACCCGCTGATTTACGCAGGTCTCCGAGGGGTGGCTCGTTTGAACCTATTTATGATATGTAATATGCAAATGTGTGCTTATTACCGCATTGGTCACCACCTCCCCGATCTCATCAGAGACGCGTTTCAGTATTGACAGCAGTCAAGTTCATAGTGGCGGGTCCGGTCTTCTCCAATTCCAGTGATCATCCAAAAGCTCCTATTTTATCATTGGTAACCAACGTTGTTCATCGTCTTCCTTGAAGTGATAGGCTCAGGGACTGCATTTTTGGTAAAATGTCTGCAAACTCCCAAGGCTAAACAACCGTGGTTTATTGGTTGTTCTTTCAAGTAATCCTGGGGTTCTATGAGAAAAGTGGCGAGTTCAGCTCATACTCAAATGAGGACACCAGTGTTCTTCCGAGATGACTGTGGCTCTTGGGATGCAGCAGAAATGCTTAATGCTTCTCTTTTAGCCACTTAGAATATTAGAAAGACACGTTCTCTGGCTCAAATCTGGCCTCAGACACTTACTAGAGGGGCGACCCAGGATAAGTCACTTATCCCCCATTGCCAGCCCTTACAGCTCTTCTGCCTTGGAACCAAGACATAGTAAAGGTTTAAAAAAAAGGGAAAGAGGTGATTTCTAAAATAAATAGTTGACTGCCTTCAGCCCAAGGATTTCATGGCTTTTATGGTGTCTTCTTATCCCTTCCCCTTTTCACAGGGGTCAATCACAGTTTCCAAATTGTCCAGCCCTGCCCAGGGGCAGTGTCTGGGGGATTCAATTGGAGTCTCCTAGAGAGTGTCTCCTGGAGATAGTCTTCCAGGGAACTGCACTGGAGACTGTGGCGTGAATCATGGCTTCAACTTAGATTCTGACTCTTGGACTACTTCGTTGGTTGAGTGAAAAGGGCTGACTCCTTTCCCAGTTTCCTAAGAGACTAGCTTCCATCTTGGAGGAGGCCTCCTAGTTACTCACTACTGGCCCTCCTGTCGAGGACTAGTATAGGTATTTTCTCTCACCTCTCTCACATTTCTCTACTTTATTGTTTCCCCTCTATTTTGTAAATAAACTTCTAACTTGAGATATATTAACTTTGGCAACCACGTTATTTCACATAATTTAAGTCCCACCACTAAATTTAACCTTTACACCCACCAAAGCATTCTTTCATTAGCTGGTTCAGTTGATCATTTTTATCAATGACTTAGATAAAGGCATGCATGGCAGGCTTCTCAAATTTGTGACTGTCACGAGGAGGGCTGCCACATGTCTGCCACTAGCTAGCTAAGTGACCTTGATAAAGTCCTTTCCCCTCTAGGTCTCTGGTATCCTCATTCCAGCTCCCTCTAAAATAAGATGGTTGTACTAGATGGTCCCCCTTCCAGCCTCAACACTGATCGAATTCTATGACTTTAATGTGTTGAAGGACAAAAATGGTATCCAGAAGGAGCTGAGGAGGTTAGAATGTTGCGCCAAACCTCATTAGCTAGGACTCAAAAGGAAGGGATAAATACCTAGTCATTGAAGCTATTAGGCCAGAGTCAATAGTACGACACAGCAATCCCAAAAGCTAACGGCCCCTTCTCCTGAGTTCCCAGGGAGCTGGATACCATGTTTTAAGAGACTCCATTGAAGGTCCTGGGATTGCAGCCTAGAAAATAGAAAACTTGGGCTGGGACACAATAGCTGTCCTCAAGTGTCTGAAGCTTTGTCACATGGAAAATGGATTAGATTTGTTTTGCCCCAAAGTTGATAAAACTGGAATTAGTTGGTAGCAATTGCAGAGCGGCCAATTTTAGCAACAACTTAATTAAACTTGTCCAAAAATAGAATGGGTTCCCTCAAGAAATAGGGAGTTTTTCTGAGGGATTTAGGGAAAAGAACGCTACCCAAATTCAGAGGAAGAACTACAGGAGTGGAAACAGAAGAAAAACAACTGCTTGAACACATGGGTTGAGGCGGACATGATTGGGGATGTAGACTCGAAACTACCACACCAATGCAACTATCAATAATATGGAAATAAGTCTTGATTGATGACACATGTTAAAACCAGTGGAAATGTGCATCAGCCATGGGGGGGGGGGGGAACGGGGGGGGGTTGAAGGGGAAAGGGGAGCATGAATCATGTAACCACGTTAAAAATGAATATTAATAAATGTTAAAAAAAAAAAAAAAAAAAAAAAAAAAAAAAAATATGGAGTTTGCCATCACTGGAAGCCTTCAAGCAAAGGCTGGATTCAACACGTTTATGATAAAGATTCCTGCCTATAATTAAAGGAGCTCTGATGTGTTTCCAGTTCTTGAAATCCCACGATTCTTCCTCCACAACAGCCCTCGCCTGTTTCCACTCTCTCTCTTTTCTTTTTGGCTAGATTTTTGGAAAAGCTTCCTAAAAGGTATTCCTTTCTAAAATCACTCTAATCTTCCGTCTTCCCTTCATTATCACTGTTAATAAACATTTACTAAGCACCAGGCACTGTGTCACGTGCTGAGCACACCAAAAGAGACTAAAGCGTCCCTGCCCTTAAGGAGCTCACAATCTATTAATGGGCATTCTTCTTAATCCACCACCCAGCAAGCATTTGATGAGCACTGCCTCTGTTCAGACACTATGTAGGGAACCTCCCCCAGATAAAATGCCAGTTCCCTGGACTGGCATGGATGCCCTGTCCCTGCTGGGCTCCAACTTTAATCTTCTACCATACCATTCCCCTTTGGGGACCCCATAGTCCAGCCAAATTGGACTTTGGGCCACTGCCCAATTTTGCCCTGCCAGTCTGAGCTCAGGGTATTTGCAGACTATATAATGCCTAGAATGGACTTCTTCCACTACCCTGATAGTTGAAATCCTGCTTTCAACAGGCAACTGGTGGCACAGTGGATAAGGTGCCAGGCCTGTAGTCAGGAAGATCCGAGTTCAAATTTAGCCATAGACACTGATGAGCTGTGTGACCTTGGGCAATGTACTTCACCTCTGTCTGCCTTAGTTTCCTCAACAATAAAATAGACAAGATAATAAGCCCCTGCCTCCCAGTGTTGTGAGACTCAAATGAGATGATATTAGCACAGTGCCTGGCACAAAACAAATGCAACACAAATGCTTATTATCTCTTCTCTTGCCCCCTCCCCTTTTCTCCTCCAAAGGCCCAGTAGTTACCGTCTTCATGAAGTCTTCCATGATCCCTTACTAATTTTTCATTACTGTTTCAGCTCATATTCTAATTTGGTCAATTAGATTTACATATCATTTCCCAGCACAGTTTATTTTTGTGCATTTAAATTTAATGGTAAACACAAGTTTTAACTAGCATTCATGTTCAAAATTAAGTATGTGACAAATCTTTTAATTACTTTAAAACAAATGGACTAAATAAAAATAGTTCTTGGAGAAAGGCAGAGGGAGAAAGAGAAGGACTGTCACATGGAAAATAGATTAGACTTGCTTTGCCTCAAAATTGTTAAAACTGGGACCAGAGAAGGAATTTCTGAATTCAGAATCATGGAAGAAACCGAGTAAGGGCAATATCTAAGATGTGGGTGAGAATAAAGGTGGAAAACCTAAGAGTCAAGAAAACTGATGAACTGGGCATTTCAGGGGACACCAATGAATACCCTGACGTCTCTCTCACCTGATGTTGAACATCAGTGATGGGTTAGAGACAGTCTGTGAGCCAGGACATGAGCTTCTTTGAGAGAAAAAACCCCAGTGATTTAGAGCAGCGCTCTTCATAAAAGTCAAAAACTAGAAACTGAAGGGGAACCAAGAAATGGCTTAAAGAAATGATCATCTGAGAATGGACCACAATATTATTCTACTTTAAGAAATGAGGAAGTGGACAGTTCCTGAGGAAAGAAGAAAAGCTACATGCACTGAGGCAGAGATGAAGTTGGTAGAAATTTCAATAATGAGAACGATGATGATATTAAGGGAGAAACTAACTTTGAAAGGCTGTAGGATGTCTATCAGTGCCACAATAACCCATGAGTCTGGAGGACACTGCTCACCTGCTACCAGTGGGCAATGAGGACATGATCAATTCGAGAATTTATCTGGCTGCTCTGTGAATATTTGTTAGAGGGGTTTTGTGTTGTTTTCTTTCTGTTGTCAATTTGTTTAGGAGGGAGTGATAAGTGCTTATAAAAACATACATCTTAAAAAAACCCTTACCTTCTGGTCGCAGAATCAATGCTAAGAATAGGTTCTAAGGAAGAAGAGTAGCAAGGGCTAGACAATGGGGAGTTATGTGATTAAGCCACCCAGCTAGGAGGTGTCTGAAGCCAGATTTGAGCCTAGGTCCTCCAGACTACAGACCTGGCTCTCTATCCACTGTGTTACCTAACTTAATGGAAATAGCAGGGGTGGGGGAAGAAGGAGAGACAGAGACAGATCAAGGATGAAAGGAAACACAGAGAAAGAGGAGAAAAAGAGACAGACAGACAGACAGAGAGACAGAAACAGAGGAAGATCTAAGGAAGGAATCACAGAATTTCCAGTTGGAGAGGTCACATAAGCCAACCAATACCTCTCTTCAAAACATTCCTCTCCACAATATCTTTAGCAATCTTTTAAAACTTCCAGAAGAGGCTGTTACTTTCTGAGGCACCTTTCTATTCTACTGGGGTAGCTCTGAGACATCTTTCCTGATATTGGGCCTAAATTATACCTCTTTGGGTTAGGACCGAGCAGACCAAGGGCCTCTCCCCAGGACAGGGAGCACACTGTCTCCCTAAGTCTTCCCCTTTTATGTCCCCAAATGTCATGAACTCAAGACCCCTTTGCATCCTGGTTGCATTTTTAATACTGGCAATTCAGAATGGGCTGTTGTGTTTGACTAGGTCGGTTACATACAGCTTGATTATCTCTTCCTCCTTTCTGGAAGTTCCACCTCTCATGACAGCCTAAAAGTACAGGAAGGTTCTTGGCCGAGGTAGCATGTGGCCAGTTCCTACAGAGCCTGCAGGCCCCATAATCTCCTGGATTCCTTTCCCCTGACCTGGTGCCCAAACATCCTTTTCCATGTGGCCCTTGGGAAATTGTTTTTTGAGCTTCAGCACAAGACTTTTCATTTAGCTCCAGCAAAGTTGACCGTGTTCAATTAGACCCAACATTCCATCCTGCCTGTATCTTTTTGGAACTTGAGTCATCACTCAATGGATTAGCTCTCCCTCCCGGCCTTGCATCATCTGGAAAGAGGATCCCTTTTACTCCTTTATCTGAGTCACTGATAAACATGTTTGATGGCACAGGGCCAAGCACAGATCCCAGGGCACTCTTCTAGAGACCTCTTTCCAAGGGCTTATTGAAATATTAATGGCTCCTCTTTGGGGTTCAGTTATTCAACCAGTTTAAAATCCATTTCAATGTACAGCTCATATCATTCTATGTTTTCCTCTTTATCAAATGTTTTTCTAAAATCTAGATTTAATGACAGTTACATTTCCTAATTTACAGCTTTACAAATTGACAACTTTGACAACCCAGTCAAAAAAGTTAAGGCAGCAGAAGGCACAAATCTGTGAGCTCCAAGTACCAGCTGGCTGGGGTCACTACTTTGCAGAACCTTATGCAGGAAGTTGGAGCTACAGCTGAATTCCTGTCCCCAACATCAGGGAGGTGGGAAGAGGAAATGGCAGTGTGGAGTTTAAGGCCAAAGTCTGGGGGCCCAGAGAGTTTGCACCTTGATCTGAAATGTGGCTTTGCCCCTCACTCCCCATGAGATGTTAGGCAAGTCACTTTTCCTGTCCAAGATCCAGTTCCCTTCTCTATAAAGGCCCCTGTACAATATCAGCTAAAGAAGCTATTTCCCCAGATTAGGTCTTTGTTTAAAGCCTGACCTAGAACAGTCCCATGTCATGGTCAAGCCCTAGATCTTTCTGGTCAAGGGATAGTTGCAAGAAGGTACAAAGCCTCTGTCTAAGCCTCCAGTGTACCTTAAAAACCACAGGGATTTACTCCTAACAAAGGAACACCAAAATAACAAAAAATGCCTATGTGGCTGTTGGGTCACAGCTTCTTCTAAAGCTCCAACAGTGCACTGTCTACTCTGAACTTGGGCATTTCCAAAGAGGCAATATGGCTCATTTAATTCTCTGTGGCTACTATTTCTGGGAGTGGGGAAAGGAATGGAGGAACCAGAACACAGTCCCCAACTAACGTTGGTCTCCCAGCTTCCAGGAGGGTTACTCTTTAGATGAAGATTCAAGAACTTGGCACCTGGGATTTGGCATGGAGCAGGCATCCTAGCACACTGACAATGTCAGTATTTAGGTTCTAAGTCATAAGCAGATACCGGTCTGTTTTCAGAAAGGTGAATAGGCTGCCCACCATTTACCGTCATCACTAAACAAGAAGTTTTGTTGGGTCTTATTTCTGACAAACAAAAATGAAGAAAATCCTTCTCTAGCGGCACCCAATTTCTGCCTTGGCCTTTGCCTATTTAACTAAAAGCTTGAATTATGATGATGATGATGATGATGATGATGATGATGATGATGATGATGATGATGTGGTGGTGGTGGTGGTGGTGGTGATACAAAGCAGTGTCCTCAGAACAGCCTTGACAGGTTATCATTCTCTTCACTGATGAGGGGAGGAGGGAATAAACATTTATATAGCACCTACTATGTGCTGGGCACTGTGCTAAGCGCTTTGCGAATACTATCTCATTTGATAAAGCAACTGAACCATAATGAGGTCAAGACCAAAGATCATGTGAGCATTAAGGTGTCCCAGGAGTCAAAGCCAGGACTATTTCTACTCTGCCTCATGAAGATCTTCTCCAAGGTTTCCTCACTGAACTGAGTTTCTCACAAGCACGGGCAGCTTTAAATTGGCAATGATACCGTGCTTCTTTCAAATGCATGTTGACATTTCAAGGGATTTTCTAATATCTTTTCAAATGTCACTCTGCAGATTAACATGCTCTACTATAACCAGGCCACAAGCACAGGACCTCTGCACAAGAGAGAATTTATTTCTCACTATTTCAAGAGTAGGCTCTCTAGCAATTTCAATGAAACTTCTATGAGGCTAAAGGATGAGAGAGCTCTATCCCAAGGGACACAAGCACCTGTTTAAATGGCCCATATTTCGGTGCTCCCAGCCTCCCTTCTTCCTGAACTGGTATCCTGATGAAAGACATTACTGCACTCGCCTTTATGTTCCATCTGGTGGCTTAACTGCCTCATCTCAAATGTGGCTTTTGAACTCCTTCATGATCCCTGACACCAAAAGTGCAGAAAAATGAATGCAAAGTAGATTATTGTGCTCCCAGAGCTGAGCAACTGCTTTCCCATGAGCTGAACTGATACCAGTGTCCCCCTTCATTCTGTAATCATTAAAGGCAATGGAGGAGAGGGCAAGGCCTATTAAGAGAGATGCGTAAAAGGTAAGGAAAAAGGTATCAAACCACTCAAAAAACTGGAAATGGAAGGGATGTCCATCAATTGGGGAATGGAGGAACAAGTTTATGTTTTAATGGAATACTATTGTGCCAGCAGAAATGACAAACAGAATGATTTCAGAAAAGTTTGTTTGAACTGATGCAAAGTGAAATGAGCAGAACCAGACCAGTGTATTCAGTAACAGAAATAATGGACAATGATCGACTGTGCAAGGCTAAATTATTATCAGCATTGCAAAGATCCAAGGCAAACCCAAGAGCCTTGTAATGAAAAATGCTGTCCCCAGCCATAGAAGGAACTGTCAAGAGTAGGAATACAGATCTAACTATACTATTTCTTGCCTTATTCCTTCATGAGTTTTTTTCCTACATGTTAGATAAATGTCTTCTTTCACGACATAAAAAAATGGAAATTTGTATTGCATAACAACACTGGAATAATCTCTATCAGATTGTTTACCATCTGGGGAAGGGGAGGGAGGGAAGGAGAGAGAATCTGGATTGTAAAAGATCAGAAGGCAATTGCTAAAAAATTGTTACTATATGTAATTTTTAAAAAATAAAAGGAGTAGAAAGAAGGAAGGAAGGAAAGAAGAAATGGGGCCACTAAATCATACAAGATATGGGCTGCTGATTGACTCAGAAAATTACATGTTAACATGTCTAGGCTCCACTGTATTTTTATTTATTTTGCTAAATATTTCCCATTTACTTTTTAATCTGGTTTGGAAAGGCTTTGGAGCAACAATGAGGGCCAAAGCCCACATGTTGGACAACACTGCAGCAAAGCAGTCAAGCTCACTTGTAAAGGGTCAGACCTGCCACCAACCTGCCTCACAATCTTAATTCATTTATCAAAGAATTTATTAACCAACTGTTATCTGCATTGTGGTCAGATTTTCTCTTCACACCATTTGACAAACCTTAACTAGGTTTCCTTTCCCTCCAAAGCACCGATGTCCAATACCAAAGGATATATATAAATGTGGATGACAGATAAAGAACCAGTTTTCCTAAAGCAAATGAATCAAAAGGATTCTAGAATGCTTCATCAGCTGTCACACCAAGCCTACAGAGAATAGATCCTTTCATTTGTGGACCTATCTGGGATGAAACTCCATGGCTTAGCTCCAGCTGCCAAACTTTACCGAAGGTAAAGCAAGAACCATGGGATTTTAGATAGGAAAAGGTCAGAATTTGGCCTCAGCCCACTCACTACTGACTAGCAGAGCTCTGAAGTCACAAATGACCATAGAAAGCAAAGCCAACCCTACCTCTAGCTTACAGATTTCAAAATATTTGTAAAGAAGCTCCTGTTCTGCTCCTCCCGAAGTGGAGTACTCTGAGCATTTCAACATATTTGCGGACTGACTGAATTTCCCCCTAAACGCTACCCTCTTCTCAAATTTCCAGATATTGTTGAGGTTCACTCCAGCCTCCTGGTCCCCAGGAGGGCTGGCTTGGGGTCATCCTTGACTGCTCCCTTGCATTCATCCCATGTATCCTATCTACTACTATAAATCTGGTCGCTTCCTCCCTTCAAACTCCAGAGCCACTTCATTGCTTAAGAGAGCCTTTGAAGTTGTTGCTCTGCAAGTCTCTCTCAACTTGAATCCAGCTTTCACCCAGCTGCCAAAGGGGTTTTTCTAAGGCCAGACCTGACCATCTGACACACACCCCCTTCCTTGCCCCCATGCCAATCAACTCCTGTGGATCTTTATCACCTGATGAACCAAACGAAAGGCCCTCTGTTTGGAATTTAAATCTCTTCATAACGGTGCTCCTTCCGGCCTCTCCAGGTTTCTCACACTTGACCCATCACGTATGCTGAGAGCCAACTACACTCATCTCCTGCTTATTACACCCACTTAGCAGCCTATCTCCCCACTCTGGCCCTTGGCACTGGCTGTCCCCCATGCCTAGAAAGCCCTCCCTCCACATCTCTACCTCTCCACTTCCTTGACTTTCTCCAAGACTCGGCTCCAATCCCACCTTCTGCCAAGAGGCCTTTTCCTGCCTCCATCCCTAGCCCCAGCTCCCAGTGCCTTCCATTCCCCAGTCTCCATCTGTTCTGAATCCTTCCTCCTCAGCCTTCTTGGCTTCTGAAGTTCTCCAGCCCCCTCACTAGCATCGTCTAACAGTCTCTTCCACTGTCCAGGAACAAAGGTCCAAGATGACAGCGCCCAGAGGCATCGGAGAAGCAGCTGCAGGTGCGTCTGTTTATCACGGTAGGAAGGAAAACCATAAGGTACCTCCTCCAAAGACTGGCGAGGACAAAATGATGCCTTAACGCACTGTGTTATGAGAGCTCTCTGGGAGGAGGCTGTCTGGAAATGTGTGTGCGTGGGCAAGAATCTATAAATAACAAGTGCCACCTTTCAGAGTGGGGGTGTGTGTGTGTGTGCATGCGCACACGCCAGGCTGTCCATACATTGGCTTCTTTCCTCCAGTAGATGCATTTATATCCTGGGCAAGAAATGCACCCAGGATGGACGGAATGAATCCAGTGGCCTCACGGGTTGGTGAGGGAGTTTTTATCTTCTCAGCTTGTAAAGAATACAAGCTAATAAGGCTTCCCCTTCCCCCTGGGGTTCTGGAGATGGCTGCTGTTCTAGAGGAGACACAAAGCTTCAGCTCTGCATCCTGCAGTGTGAAACCGGAGGAAGGCCTGAAGCCTTTGGCCTCATCTTCCAAAACGATGGCAGGCCCACGAGGACTTGCAAACACGGGGAAGAAGTGGTGCTCCAGGGAAACAGCACAAAGGGTACCATCCGGCCAGACTCCCTTCTGGACCAAAAAGCTCCAGCCTACAAAGCTGCACCATCTCCAGATCCTAAGTGCGGTGGGCTACGTAGCTGGGGGCCAAGTATCTGTGGCAGTGGCAGGAGGGCCATTTCGCTGTCATTTCCCTGAATTCAGAAAGGTCACCACGTAGGACTCTTGCTCTCAGAAGGTTCTCTGCCAGCATCCTGTAAACAAGGTCTGGAAGGCAGACAGAGCAGAATGTGTGTGGGAGGAAAGAGCTGGTTAATGTGCCAGGAGGTGGAGCAGCCTCTGGTTTTAATCTGGACTGACTTGGGTGAAAATGGCCCTTTGGAAGGGTGCTGGGTGAATGTTTCCTGCCTCTCGCAGTCTCAGAGTGACTCTCTTTCTTCTCAGTTTTCATCGTACCACACACATTGGTGTGCACAGACCAGGAGAAAAGTGACTTCCTCAAAGGCACGGACTTATTTTTGCTTTGCTGTCTCCAGTGCCCAGCACAGGGTCCTACACATAAGAACCTTCATAAATGCTTTTGCATTGACTTGGGTCCTCCCTAAGGCTCAAAGGGCCACAAATAAACCTCAGTGATCATAAAAGTCTGATAGGAAATAGCTTTATGAACATTGCTTTAAGACTGAGGCACAAGAAACTCCCAAAACATGCCTCAGTAAAATAAATAAATAATGCCTTCCTCTACACCCCACCTGACTCAAATGTTTGTTTTTAATGCATAAATATTTTTCTTTTTTCCCCCTCTAACAATGCTTATCTTCCACCTTAGAATTAATACTGTGCATTAGACATAATACAGAAGAGCAGTAAGGGCTAGGCAAGGAGAGTTAAGTGACTTGCCCAGGGTCATACAGCTAGCAAGGGTCTAAGGCCTGATTTGAACCCAACACCTCCTGACTGTAGGCTTGGCTCTCAGGCCACTGAGCCACCCAGCTGCTCCCTCAAATATTTTTCAGACGAGAAAGACCTAGAAGCTATGCATTCTTCTAGCAACAAAGCCTTTTCACAAATGAACAGATAAGATCATTGTCGTTGCCAAGGCTCTGGCACCCGTAATACATAATAGAGAAGGACCAGGTGGATTTCCTGAAGGGAAAGATAATCCAGAGAGAGCATGTGCAAACCATTTAATTTGATCCACCATCCTGCTGGAAATAAAAATAAATCCCAATATCTGACCCCAAAGCAGGGGCACACTTGTTCCATGTTTTGGATCGGCCTGGATTTTGTTCAGCCATCGTGAGGCAGTTCACGCGTATGTCAGACACCAGAGTTGGGCAATCCGCATAAGGCAGAAGCAGCTCTCGTGGACTCTTGAGAAGCTCCAGAAAACAACCCTCCTCGGTGGTCCTGTGGGCCGTGAGCGACGCCAAGGGCAGAGGCCGGCAGCCAGCACCTAGCCAGAGGACGACGCGACGGGGGAGCGGCTAGTGTTCTCCTTCCGGCCATGACTTCAAACACACGAGGCTGCTTTGGTTGGGAAATCTCTGCTTCGTGAACTCGGGGTAAACTGTCCTGCCAAGGCTGGATCATTGCAGACCCTGGTGCCTTAGCAAGATGGTGGCAGGAAGGGAGCCGGCCTCAGAGTCCCAGGACCACCAGGTGAGGACCCAGGCAGGCCTGGCCTGGAGAAAATGAGACAGAACCGTCCCCAACTATCTAAAGAAGGGCCGTTGGGCGCTCTCTCAAGAAGGGGAGGTTTCCCCTCCTTAGCGAACCCCAAGGTAAAGCCCACTTGTCAGAGGCCCTCTGCTAAGTCCCCTCCTAACTTTCCTATAAGCAATTCTGTAACAAGCGGACCTAAACGTGTAGAGGGATACACATTAACTTATCTAATCGGCCCCTTCCTCACACTAGATAGGGAGAGAGATCCTAGCCGAGACCTCTTAGATACACCTGGACAATTCAATTAAACAAGCAATTACTGGGCACCCACTACATGCCTGGTCTGGTCTGGAGATGCAAAGCCAAATGTGAAGACAGTCCCTGCCCTCAAGGCAAAGAGTCCCAGCATATCTGAGCTGGGCCCTGTGGCTGCCCCAGAATGACAATGGTTGAGAGAGCCTCACTGACATCATGGACCCAACAGAAGATTAGCGATTGCTCTTTCATTGGAAGCGACTAAGTGGGTACTGTGGTGAGAACACTGGACTGGGATTTATGAAGACCTGAATTCAAATCGTGCCTGTGGTAGTGCCTATGAATCATGCCTATGGTAGTACCTATGAGCTAGATGACCCTGGGCAAGTTACTTAACCTTCTTGGTCTTAGTTTCCTCATCTGCAAAGTGAGGAAATTAGGAGCTACCTCATGGGGCAAGTAACAAGGATCAAACAAAGTTAACACGTACAAAGCAAGCAGATCAATGGAAAACCTTAAACAACTGAGAATCAGAAATAACGGATTCAAGAACTCAGCGTTTGATAAAATGGAAAACAAATTATTTGGAAAAGAATGCTCTGTCTGATAAAAACTGCTGAGAAAAACAGAAAGCCATCTGGCAAAATTTAAGTTCAAAACACCATATTCCATAACATATCACATAATGGAATGTAACCTTAATATTAAAGATTATTCTATAAAAAAACTGGAAGAGAAATGCATCACATACTTCTCATAGCTATGTGAAGGAGATGTGCCCTTAATCAAAAAAAGGTTCTTAAAACAATGGTTCTTAGTCAAAGAAGCAATTACAAAAGCTATAATAAATAAATGATTTTATGAAAATGAAAGGCTTTTGCACCAATGAAATTAAAGCACCTAACATAAGAAAGGAAGTGTTCAAATGGGGAAAAACATTTATCAAATTTCTTTAAGGGTTTGGTATTCAAGATATATTAAAAAATTACATGTATTCAATATTACAAATATTAAATTAAATAAACACTACATATATATTTATATATCAAAAACCAAAAGCCATTCCCCAAAAGATAAATGATCAAAAGATATAAACAAACAGTTCTCAAAAGAATTACCAACTATTAATAACCATGTAAAAGAATGCTCCAAATCACTAATAAGAAGTGAACTAAAAATCAAAAAAATCTTGAGGTTTCACCTCATGCCTTGAAAATTAGTAAAAATGACCAAAGATGGGAAGAGTCAATGTTGGAGGAGTTAAAGGAAGGTAGGCAGACTAGAGTATTGTTGGTGGAGCTGTGAATCAGTGTCACCATTTTGGAAAGCAATTTAGAATTATACAAATAAAGTGACAAAAACATCCATCCTCTTTGACCCAAAGATTCCATTTCTAGGCTTGTATCTATAAAGTAGTCCACTGATAAGAAGACCCTATAGACATAGTCCAGATTCACTCCTCTTTCCATTCAATTCTGAACCCTACATAATGTTCACTGGAACTTCAAGATATTCAACCTCAATGGATCAGTCTGTGTGGTGTTTATTTACACGAGGAATTAACACTTTCTCCTCTAAAGCTTTCGTAGCCAATAAGTCATATTTAAACTTTCCCCATCATGGTGTTGGAAACATAGAATTCACCCTGTAGTATAGCTGGCATAGCTGGGCACATACCCAATGGGATGTGAGAGGAATCAGGAGGGCCCCTTTGGCCCAAACAGCTCTCCTCTCTCACCTATCCCATCCTCTCTACTAAATATCTTGCTTCATATTTCACTGAAAAACACTGAGGCCATTCTGCCAAGAATCTTCTTTTCTTCCCTTCTCTCCTCACATCACTTAGGTGTTATCAACTATTTTTTTCTTTTACCCATCTCGTAGGAAGAACTGACTCTTTTTGCCAAGGCTAAGCCCTCCACAAATACTTTTGAGCCTATTTTCTGCAGTAGATTGTTCCCTCTAACATTCTCATTCACACAATAATCCAATCTCCCCCAGTTAATTAGGTGGCTTCCAAGCTGAATACAAAAATGCGCATGCCTCCCCTATCCTTAAAAGCCTTCCCTTGATCTGCTCATCTCCATTGGCCATTGCCCCCTCCTTCTCCTCTCATTCATGGCTAAACTCCATGAGAAGGCCAATTCCCATGTCCTGACCTCTCAGTCTCTCAGTCTAATTCTCTGCCATCTGGCTTCTGACCCCATCATTGCATTTAAGCCACTCTCTCCAAAATTACTGGTGATCTCTTAACTGCTAATTCAAGGGGTCCTTCTCAGGCCGGGTCCTCTGAAGCCTTGGGACACTAGCGATCACCCTCTATCTGCCTGCCTGATCTTCGGGCTCATTTACTGGGTCTCGCTCCCAGTCTTGCTCCTTAACCCCAGTTGTGCTCCCAGGTTCTGTCCTTGGCCTTCTTCTCTTGTTCTTTACTATCTTGCTCGATGATCTTATTAGTTCTCACAGATTCAATTATCATTGATATGCAGGTGATTCTCAGAACTATTTAACCAACCTCTCTTCTGATCACCACTCTCGAATCTTCAACTGCCTATCTGAACATCTGCAATCAGATGGCCCATAAATATCTTAAATTCAGCATGTCACCAACTGAACTCATGTTTCCTCCCTCCAGCTTCTCTATTACTCTTGAGGGCATCATTATCTCCCCAGGCACCCAGGCTCGTTATCCTTAATTCTCTACTTTTGTCTTCCACATGTAATATGTTGCCAACTCCTGCCAATTATACCATCATAAGATATCTCACATCCACTCCCCTCTTTGCTGTGGCATCATTGCTTCATGTCTACACTACTGCAACAGGTTGGTCTCTCCATTTCAGGCCATTTTCAGTGAGCGTCAAAGTGACCTTCCTAAAGTCCTAACCATGTCACCCTCCTTCCCCCATTTACTAAATTCCAGAGAGTGGCTCCCTACTGCCACCAAGATCAAGTACAGAATCCTGTTTGCCTTTTAAAGTTCTTCAAAACTCCTCCCTTTCCCTCACTCCCAAGAATTCTCGTGCCAGCTTCTTATACCTGACTGCCTTCCACACACTCTACAATTCAGTGATGCCATCCTTCTTGCGGTTCCTTGCAAGAAACACTCCATTTCCTAATATGCATTTTCACCCCTGCATGCCTGGAATGCTCTCTCTCCTCACCTCTGCCTTCTGGCTTCCCTGACATCTTTGATAAAATCCCATCTTCTAAGGAAGCCTTTCCCAATTCCCCTCAATGCCTTTGTTTAGCCAATGTTTCTTGAAGTTTTATAATATATAAATTAATTTATATTCTACATTTGTATATTATATATGTGATTGGAATTTTGTTATATATTTATCATATGAGAATGCATTTCTAAAATCCTTTTGTAAGTAAAGGTCTGAAAAGATAGACTATGAGATTTTAAAAGTTGGGGCTCTATGAAGAAGGGGTAGAGAAGATAATACTATCAAAGAGAGAAAAGGGCCACTGGAATAAATACGATCACTTCGCCATTTCCCAAAGGCCCGGACTGAGATAAAATGAGCTCACATTTGAAACATCTGAAATTCTGACACTGCCAAGCATCTTAGATCTATGGCTGGAAGGCACCTCAGAATCCAACCTTCTCGTTTTACACTTGAGGAAACCAAGATCCAAAGAGGTTAAAAGCTCCCCAAGCATTAAGGGGCAGGGCTGGGATTCGAACTCAAGCCCTCTGACTCTGAATCTAACGTTCTTTCACCATTTTCTAGGGCACAGGCTCTTTGGTTTCCCTTGAGGGGAGGTAAGTGGTTGAATCTGAACATGCTCCAGATTCGCTCCAACAAGCAGATGAGGATAATACATGGGTACATTGGCCAGCTCCACAGGACTCCAAGGCACTTCTGAATGATCACAAGAGAAATAAGCCAAAGAGACAAGCACAATTCACACTTTTCTTCTTTGTGCACTAGAAAAATGGGCTTCTTTAGCTCTGCCAGTCTAGCAGGATTGTGTGCTGCCTGATCATAATTTTGTAACAGCTTAGACAAATTGCATTAGAAAGTTATTTAAAAAAGAAAAAGAAATTCCCTAATTTAAAATTTCTCTGTCAAAGACAAAACAGGTATCCAGAATTGCTTCTCCTACAACAACAAATAGCATTTCAAAAGTAATATTGATATTTTAATTAATATTAATAAAATTCAACAGTAATATTAAAATTGAGATTGTAGGAAAAAGTCATGCAATGATCCTTGACAACTCCAAGGGACTCAAGACAAAGACTGCTATCCACTGCCAGAGAGAGAACTGAGGGAGCAGAAATCCAGAAGAAAACATATGGTTTATCTCTTGTTTATATGGTTATATGATTTGGGGTTTTGGTTTTAAAAGATGACTATTACAAAAATGAATAATATGGAAAAGGATTCGAGTGATAATATATGTATAACCTAGTGAAATTGCCTGTCAGCTCCATGGGGTGGGGGGGAAGAGGAGAGGGAAACAAGAATCATGGAACCATGGAAAAATAAAATAAAATAAAATAACCACCCCCCCAAAATTGAGATGTAGGAAGTTTTGGAGGAAAATAAAGAGGTGGTTTTCTGGTTTGTCTTTTGATTCATATTGAGGTGAAGATTCCAAAAGGGAGCTAATGATATAGGACCGGAGTTCAGGAAAGAGACATGGGCTAGATATAAAGAGACCTGGCATCATTTGAATATAGATAATAACTGAACCCAGATGAAATCAACAATTGAGAGCGCATAGAGGGGGGAAAGGGCTGAGAAATAAGTTTTGAAGGGCACCCACAGTTATTAGGTATGACCTGGATGAAGAACCAGCAAAGGAAAATAAAAAAGAACAGTCAGACAGGAGAACAGAAAAGATGAGCAGTCTCACAAACACCAAGGGAGCAGAGTGTACATATCCCAGACAAAGTAGTGATTGGCACTGCCAAAGGCTGCAAGATCAAGAAGGATGAACCCTGTAATCGTTCAGATGGGAAAAATATAAGGAAAACCAATTTCCTCCCATGAGGACATTTCTCCAGAAGATACCAAATAAGTTGTGACCTTGGAGACAAGACCTACGTGAACATTCCATAGAAATAATCCATGTTATGGAACAATGATCATAGTTTAATATGATGCTTAATGTTTTTCTTACTTTAAAAAAAAAAGGAAGGAAGGAAGGAAGGAAGGAAGAGAGAGAGAGAGAGAGAGAGAGAGAGAGAGAGAGAGAGAGAAAGAGAGAAAGAAAGAAAGAAAGAAAGAAAGAAAGAAAGAAAGAAAGAAAGAAAGAAAGAAAGAACGCACCTAAGAAAAGAGCAATAAACATAATGCTTCTCCTCAAGGTAGTCACTGGCCTAAAAGCACGACTCCAAAGTAACAGGACGAATACTGACTCTGAAATGAAACTAGGCAGACATGGGAGCACTGGGCTGTTGCCACAGATACTGGAGTCTGGGAAAGAGGCTTGGTTACGGGCCTGGGACTCTGTCTACCTTTCCTTTTAGACTTGTAATTGAGTAGTCTGTGGATGACAGCCTACTTTGGCTAATTAGGCAACCGAACCAGGTCTGCCCAGACACATCCATCCCTTAGAAGGATTGCCATGCTAGTTAGGTGATGATGGGTTCTGAAAGATGAAGATCACTTGCAGGAGCAAGAATTATTCCTTTTTCACTTTGACCATGCTAATGCATTTGTGAAAAGTAGATTCCTTCTGGATGGTCTGTTCTCATCTGGAATGTGAAATTAATCACACTGGAGAATGTTTCCTGGAGAAGACTGGAATTCAGATTTTCCATTCCAAAATGAACCATTCCTAATTATCCTTTTGTAAATTTGACCCAACCATCAAATGCCTTTGAACTTTCCTTTTAACATGAACACTAATCATATGACTAATTAAGGCTCTTAAGCTGTCAGCCTTCCTTGGCCTGGCTTCCTTATTTCAAAAAAAGGATGACTTTGGAGCTTTTTGAGGGAAATTCTTTTTCTCTTTGCTATAAAATGTGTCCATTAGTCAGGATGAAGTTTAGAAACTTGGGTCTCTGGAAGGTTTTCTTGATTTGTGGTTCTCAAAGTGTGGTTGAAGAAGTATTGATCATCCAAAGAGCAAGTCATACAAAAAAGTGGTTTGGGGGTTTTAAGTGTACTTTTAACTTGGGATGTAAAAGAGCACACAAAATGTAGCTACCATAAAGGTCACTTATCCAGGCAAAAACATCACAATGATGGTTCTTTAATTAAGCAGTGGAAATCGAGATGGGTGGGGACTTGGGACCAATTAACATTAATATGGTCCTTCATAAAGTATTTGGCCTTCATTATCTTATTTGATCCTCCTAGTCTGAGGGATAGGTCATACAGATGTTACTAGCCTCCATCCCCTTCAGAGGAAGGGAGTTAGCAAAGAAAGCAGTGAAACGCTCAAATATGTAGAGAACTGAGTCAAGTTTATAAGAATACAAAGCATTCTCCAAATGACAAATGGTCAAAGGATAGGAACAGGCAATTCAACAAAGAAGAAATTAAAACTATCTTTAGTCATATGAAAAACTGCTCCAAATTACTATTGATTAGAGAAATGCAAATTAAAATAACTCTGAGGTATCACTTCACACCCACCAGACTGACTAACCTGACAAAAAATGAAAATAAAAATGTTGGAGGAGATACGGAAAAATGGGGACACTCATACACTGTTGGTGGACAAATACAACCATTCCAAAATAATCTGAAATCATAACCTAAAGGCCATCCTTTGACCCAGCAATACCACTACTTGGTCTGTATCCCAATTAAAGATAGGGGAAAAGGAACCTATCTGTACAAATGTATTTCTAGCAGCTCTTTCTATGGTGACAAAGAACTGGAAACTGAAGGAATGTCCATCAACTAGGGAATGGATGAACAAGCTGTGGTATATACTTGTAATGGAATACTGCTGTGTCATAAGAAATGTAAACAAGATAAGTCACAAAAAAACATGGAAAGGCTTATATGAAGTGATACAAAGCCAAGTGAGAAGAACCAACAGAATGTTGTACACAATAACAACAAGAGTGTATGATGATCCAGTGTGAATGACTTAAGCATTATCATCAAGGCCAGGATCCAGGACAGCTCCAAGGAACTCATGATGGAAAAGGCTACACTGCCACAGAAAGAACAGATGGAGACTGAATGCCAATTGAAGCATACCATTCTTCACTTGACTTCTTCCATCAATTTTTCTCTAGTGTAAGCAATATGTACCTTGTTTCACAACATGATGGACATGGAAATATTATGGTGATGCAATACAACCTTTATCACATTACCTGCCTTCTTGGGGAAGAGGAAAGGGGAAGGAGGGAGAGAGCACAGATTGCAAACTGTCAGGAAACAAATATGAAAAATTATATTGATGTGTAATCTGGAAAAAATTAAAATTAAAAATTAAAAACAGAAAAGTAGTGAAATGACTTTCCCAACCAAGATCAGGAAGTGTCTTGGGGCACTCCTAGACCACATTAGACTGAGGATTTAATGGTCTTGATGATGACTCGAAACAAGGTGATGAAAGTGACCTGGGGCTCAATCCAGTGTCAACTGCCTTATGTAAGAGGCAGTACAACATGGCTTCCATTTTGAGGCACTATCTGGAGAACTGATGGTTAAATGGGGAATTCAGGATACAGAGCTCTCAAACTTTTACTCTTCTGTCCAAAATGTCCATTGAAATGCAGTGAGTATCCTCCCCTTTCGGTGGTTAGAAGGCCCTCAGTCAACCAAGATTTAATAAGTTAGAAAACTTTCCACAATGGAGCAGAACAACAAACTGTGACTGCATTTAATGTCCAAGAATTGACTGTCTTGGTGAGGAGAGGCTTTTTTTCAGAAGTCTGCCCACCCAAGGAGAATGACTGCCTATGGGCAACTCGCAAGGAGCTGGAACTTCAAGCTCTGAAAGGCACTCCCTCCCCATGGCCAGAATGGGGCTCTTTCAGAATTTCAAACATAAGTCACTTTAAGCCACTGTCCAGAGATCTCCAGAACTATTCCTAGGAATCCCTCAAGCAGCAACAATTGTTAAGTCTTTGCTATGCAACAGGAAGTGACCCAAATCTGGCAACCCAAAGTTTGGCACCGTCCTGTTTTCAAGGAGACAACAAACCACCCTGCGTGTTAGTAGATGGGGAGAAACACAAGTCTACATTTCAGAAGTCAGGATGTCTTATAAGGGGCAAGAGAAAGGGGCAGCCACTGGAGACAATACATCATGGGGCAGAGGGGCTTCTGTCTGGATCCTAAGTGACCAGGAGAGAGGAGAGTGTCCAGCAAGCTCGGGTAGTGGCTATGTGGGTGATGGCTACATATTGATCTCGTGAGCAATGGTGCTTTCTGAGGCTCATAGCAAGACTCCATTTATTCGAGCCTCCAGCAGGAAAGTAAAATAATTCAAGCCAGGCCTCCACTTCCTTCCATTTATCCCTCCCCACAGCAAGGACCTTGTCCGATCTGAAAGCACCTTGGAATGATCTAGATTTTAATCTCTCCATCCACGAAATCAATATCAAACTCACTCAATACTTATGTCCTGCTTCTGCAATGAACTGTTCCTTTTAGGGAAGGAGGGCCTGAGCTCAGGAGGCGGCACAAGGATAAATCACCACATGTCAAGACGAGAAAATTGCTTCAGATTGTCAGCTCAGCAATAATGGATGACAAGCCGGAGCTGAATTATGCATGAAATAAACTGCAGAGGGCCAGCTCAAGATTCTGGCATCTGTATCCAAGTAGGATTTCTCAGTGGCTGGTCGACTTGTCAAGGCTCAGTTTGCATTTTCATCAGGGGAAAAACAACCAAAGGGCAGAGAAACTGGCCCCGGCGTTATTTCCGGGGCACCTAAAGAACACGGCTTGTCTTGATGCATAGGTACTGATTCAGTCATCCCCTAAATTAGAGATATCTTTTCTCTAAATGGATGTGTCACTGGAAACGGTCTGAGCTCACTGATGGCTAAAAGAAGATAAGGAATTGGTAGTAGTCCCTGTGGCAAGGTGATTTTTTGGGTGGCTGTTTAGACATCGGCATACAGAACTCTCAAGGCAGCTGTGGGGCAATGGAGAGAATGCTAAATATGGGCCAGAAGAGCCGGCTGCACGGCCCGGGGAAAGTCACTCAGCATACTCTCACTGCAGCCAACTCCCCAAGACCCCACGGGGCCACGGTGGTGCCCGCTGCACTGACACAAGGAGTTTGCTCGGCCACGAGTCCTCTATACCAACATCACAGGCCCAGCACGTCTCCCAGACCCCAGAGGACTCTCGGGGCAGAAACTCCCTTCAACAAGGCTCTGTGCCTATAACTGACAGCCTTAAGAGTGCCTTCAGGCACAGAGAAGCTAAGACACTTGCCCAGGTCACACAGATCATATGTGCCAAAGGAAAGATTTGAACCGGGGTCTTCCTGACTGAAATCAGCTCTCTAAAAATGCCCTCCCTGGCCCAAGCCATACAGATAACACTGAAGCTAATCAGTGCGCTGGCCCTGGGTTTCAGCAGGACAAAGCACATTGTCACCAGGGAGCGAAAGACCAATAATTAACAGCAGTCTGGCCTCTGGACTCTTGTTGTTAAAGGAGATGGGAGAGTGGCACCCCATGGCTTAAAAAGCAAATCAAAGGAAGGCAGTCCTAAAGGGAAGAGGCCATCCCAGCACCACAACCTTCTCTTCCCCTAAACAGTTCCATTACCTTTTCTGATCTTGTTGTGAAAGTTAATGGCATCCACCGAAGCTGTGACGATGTTGGTCTTACAGTGGCGAGCAGCCACAATCCCAGCCACTTCGTCCATCAGCTTCATGGTGACGCCTGCAGAGAGGAAAAGAGATTCACAGTTAATTCACACAACAGCCAAAGAGAATGGGACTGCCTGTCCTGGAGCCAGTTCCTACCAAGCCCCATCGCCTCTGACGAGCAGAGCTGCAAGGTCTGGAGCAGGGAATTGGGAAAGGAGCCACTGAGGCTGTAGGGAAAAGGTTCAAATGTGGCGCATCGTGGTGGATGCATCAAACCATTGTTCCTTGAGACATTCAGCCGGTCTGGAGAGCACACAGACCTCTCCTCCCCAAATCTCTGAGCACGATGGCACCCTAGAACTCCGTGTCTTTAAATGTCTCGGGGGGGCATGGCAGGGCTTTACTCTGCCTCAATAACCAAGGTCTGGAGGATCATTTGGCAACATCAGGAGCAGGTGTCTTCCTCTTCCTTTTTCCTCCTTGGCAAAGGAAGGGAATAAGCGTTTATATAGTACCTACTCAGTGCCAGACCCTTTTGCTATACAAATTTTATTATACAATTTTAACTCATTTGATTCTCACAATAACCCTAGAAGAGAGATGCTATTATTATCTCCATTTTACAGATGAGGAAACTGAGGTAAACAGGTTAAGTGACTTTTAATGGTCACACAGTATCTGAGGTCGGATTTGAACTCGATGATTATGGACTCTATCCATTGCACCATCTTGGATGTCTCTCAGATCAGAAATAAGATTTACTTCGCTTGGATCATTCTATCTGCTCTTTATGTTTATAAACCTAAACCAGGTCTTTCTGACAGAGTGGAGAGAATCTGCTGTGAGAAGAACTGGTTGATTCTGGCTCTGTTGTGCACCTGGGGAAAAGGCACTTAATCTTCTTGGTTTTTAAGGTCTTCCTGGTCTCAATTTTCTCATCTATAAAGCTTATGAGTTGGACTGTGTGATCCTGAAGTTTCCTTCCCCCTTTAAGTCCTCTGATCTTGCCTTACCAGCAAAAAGCCTGAGGATATCTCTTTTCTTCTCCAAGAATATGGGTATTTCCCAAAATCTTTGAAGAAATGCAAAAATGTACAATATTACTTGAAGCCACACCTTATAGGCGTCTCTTCTGTCATGGGACAAAGCCTGTAGAACCAAAGAGACTGTTGCCAGATAGAAAGGCGAATAGGGCACGGTCTTGAGGATGACTGAGAACGTCTATCAATTTGGCCTTTGGATAGTTCATTCCTGAAGGGCAGGTGATGGGTCTCTCTTAAGTTGGGTTGGTGTTCAGAACATACACAAAGGGGCCCAGGACCATCTTGGGAGCCTTTTCAAGATGGCAGCACCATCCAGAGCTTGTCTTCAGCTAACCCAGAGTCACCTTTACACATCAGCTGGATCTCCAAGAAAACAGCCCCAAAAGGAGCCTGTCTATTGACACACGACTGTCAGTAGAATGGACTGTGCCAGGTACAGAAGCAGATAATCGGGATACACCACATAAGAGGAGCACTTAATAGAGATCAGTTGCCTTGACTCAACTACAGAGAGTAAAACAATCCCAACTTGAAATGAGCTTATGTTGGGATGAAGGAAGCAAGGATTTGTAAAGTGATTATAAGCTCATACAAAATGGTTAAATGCAAATACAAGAATGCTCTACACATTCAGAGAAAGGGCCCTATGAAGTGGAACTACTGGAGTTCCAGCAGAACATCCCATTTGTAGAAAGTTTCTTGGTGTGTCAGCCTTGCAAAGCCAGTCCTTAGAGCATAAGGGGGTTCTGAAAGGGGGAGAGCTAAGGATCTTCCACTACAAGGTTGCATGTGATGAAGGTAGAACAAGCAACATCAAATGTTGGCATGTTCCTGGCAAATGCCTGGTTTTGCTGGGTAAGGGAAAATGAGGAATGGGGGGTAACGGTGAGGTTCTGAACCTGGATTGCTGGAAGGATAGTTCTGTCCTAAAGGAGGAAAAGAAGTTTAGAAGAGATGAGGGTCTGAGGGTAGACGATGAGACATTTTGTGTACGTGGAGCCTGAGATGTCTCTGGGATAGAGAATGAGAAATTTAATGGCCCACTGGTGATGTGGGAGGGCTTAGAGCTGGATATGTTAGTCTGGGAGTCAACTACACAGAAATGATGCCTCAATCCATGGAAAGCTGGTGAGATCAGTGAGAAAGGCTGGAGAGGGGAAAAGAGAAGAAGGCCTCACACAGAACCTTGAGTTTTTTTGCAGTTAGGGAGGATGAGATGGACATTGGGCAAGCAAAGGAGGCCAAGAAGGAGCAACTAGGCAGGTAATAGGAAACTCAAGAGAGAATCAGGAGACACACAGAGATAGACAGATAGACAGACAGACTCTCTCTCTCTCTCTCTCTCTTTCTCTCTCTCTCTCTCTCTCTGAGGTATAAAGTAGCCAATAGTGTCAAAATGTAGCAGACAGGTCAAAAAGGACAACTCAGAACTCAGGAAAGACCATTGCATTTGGCAATGAAGAGGCCAATGGTAAGTTGAAAGAGAACATTGCCAATCAAGTGATGAGGTCAAAAGCCAGAATGCAAAGGGTAAGAAGGAGATGGAAAGAAAGTGGAAACAGCAAGTGTAGATGGCTTTTGCAAGGAGTTTGGCTGAGAAAGAGAGAAGAGACCAAGGGCAAATGAAGTGAGGGGGTGCGGTGAGACTAGGAACTGGCACAAATGTTTTAAAAGCATTAAAGGTTTACTTTAAGAAATCAGATGCTCTATTTCTCCATTCAGTGCCTTTGTTTGCTCATTTATATAAATGAGCTAGACAGGCTGATGGACGGTAGGCTTTAGGGAAAGGAAAATGAATTTTTTAAAAGGGGTTATAAATTCTTCTACAAGTTATAGCTAAGGTACAAAATGCTCCTTAATAATCCATGAGAAGAATATTCTAGAAAAATAGTGCCTATGTTAAATTAATGCACAGACAGGTAGTAGGAACTCCATAGAGAAAGCAATAAACTAATTTTCCCCTCAAAGACTAGTATAGAAGGCCCTGCTATTTCTCTGAATTTACAAGTAGGTCAAAGAATATGTCATGAGAATGGCAGAGGGGTGAGCAGAAGACAATCCTTTCTGATCCAAATGGCATGCCATAGGGCAGGGGTCAGCAACCTCTTTGGCTGTGAGAGCCATAAATGCCACATTTTTTAAAATGTAATTTCGTGAGCATCGTACAGTGCTCACAGTGCGGCTCCTGTAACGGTGCCTGAAAAAAAAGGCCTTTATGGCTCCTGCAGAAAGAGCCACATCTGGCCCTCAAAAGAGCCAGATATGGCTTGAGAGCCACACGTTGCCGACCCCTGCCATAGGGAAAAGCTTCTAAATCACTCCCAAAGCACTACCTCCACTTTGTACAAAGACCCTAAACTCTATGGATCCACCACAAAAGTAACGGAGGAAGGAAGGGAGAGAAGGACAGACAGATGGACAGATGGAGGGAGGAAGGGAGGAAGTTAGGAAAAAGAAAGTTATAATCGCTCAGTGACCCATTATTCCCAGTCCTGCTAGTCAATCAGGTTTGGGAGACAGATTTGTTCAGTCTGTACCTAGGTATTTCCTGAGGTTTGTCCCAGTCTGCTACCTGTATGGAAACTGTCCCATCCAGCCCACCTAGCCTGACCTCTTTTGCTGATGTGAACCTATTGGTATTGTCTTTCATTATAAAAACTGGCCTTGCCTCGAGACCTTGCTGATCCCCAGTGATCAGCCTGTCAGCATACTGCTACTTTGATGGGTTTTTTTTGTTTTTTGTTTTTTTTTTTTTAATTTTAAACCCTTAACTTCTGTGTATTGACTTATAGGTGGAAGAGTGGTAAGGGTGGGCAATGGGGGTCAAGTGACTTGCCCAGGGTCACACAGCTGGGAAGTGTCTGAGGCCGGATTTGAACCCAGGATCTCCCTTCTCTAGGCCTGGCTCTCAATCCACTGAGCTACCCAGCTGCCCCCTTTGATGTTCTTTTAATAAAAGAGTTTTGCCTTGTTAATCAGAGTAAAAGCCCCAAAATGTACATTTGGTTTGCTGCAATAGTACAAGTGACGCTGACTCAGAGCCCTGTGAGCCTGTGTCAATCAGGGTTGGGAGAGGGGTGTCCTGTCTGCAGCTTTTATTACCTGTTATTCAACCACAGGCTGAGTTATTCCCTGACCATTGGTACCTGGCAGACTGTCACTTACTTACTACCTTGAGAAGGAACTTCCCCTTTTGCTGATGTGGACCTAACTGAATTGTCTTAATCTTATTACAAAAGTTATCAATAAAAGTTGGTCCCATCTTGAAACCCTTTCTGATCCCCTGTTAACATGTTGCTACTCTGACATACATAATTAACTCTTTTTAATTTTCTTTGTACCAAATTTTGCCTCCTCAGTCAAGGCAAAAGCCTAAAGAATTTTCCTTTTAGCATTTGCCCTCAAGGAACTTACAATCTAATCTTAACTTCTTAGTCAACATTTTAACCTGTAAATGACATGAGTTTACACTTTCATAGACAATCATCATTTTTGTTTTGTATTTGAATGCTTATTCATTGTTTTAATTGAGAATTACTAAGTTCAGAGTACATTAAAAAACTTTTAATTAAATAAAATCATCCATCCTTTTCCATTTTCTTTCATTAGTACAGATCAGGAGTGACTGAACCAGAGACAGAAGAAGCTACACTAATGGCATAGCATGGCCGGGAAGGGTGGAATCTAGTCATAGCTACACTGTGCTTATGCACCCACTTTTCATTCTAGGGGTTCCTGTTCAAAGAAATACTTAGAGAGAGATGGAAAAACCACATAATCATGTAATGCATCTCACATTTTGTGAAGAACAAGTCTCTCTGGGGCTGAAGGAAGGCTTCTCAATATAAAATAGTCTGCAGCTATAAAAGTCAAAGAAAATCTGAAGGAAAAAGAGAATCGAAGGCTAGAAAAGGCCTAGGAGAAACAAAGGGAAGCTTATTAAATAACTGGGGAAGAAAAAGCATGCGGCCAGTAGGAGCAAATATTGTGAGTGCACCCCCAAAAGGAGTCTTTGGATCTGACTCCAGTGTAACCAAAGGGTCAAATGTACACATTTGTTACACACCAGGCCAGGGGGATTTCAGGTAAATAAGATGGGACCGTGACCACTATGGAAACTTGAAAAAGACTGCTCTATGATTACCTAAAGCATGGGTTCTTGAACCTTTATGTGTCATAGTCCCCTCTAGTAGTGTAGGGTAGCCTGTGCTCAGAATGATTTCTTTAAATGTATAAACAAAACACACAGAAATTGATCAGTATTCCCTACTTCCCAAATTTTTGCCCTTCTCAAAAAAAAAAAGAGCTTTATGTACAAATATTTTTGTACATAAAGGTCCTTCCCCTTTTTAAGAACCCTCATTTAAAATGGAAAAGAATTGACATTTCCTAGCTGTGTGACCCTGGGCAAGTCACTTACCCCCCCCCCCCCCAATTTGCCTAGTCCTTGCCCTCCCATCTTAAGAGTTGTTACTAGCACAGAAAGTAAGAGTCTTGAGAAAAAAAAGGAAGAGCCTAATATTATAGGTTTAGGGATATATGAAGATATCACAATCTCTTCTTCACAATGCTGGTGCGGCAGCAGTACTACCAAGTTCAGGCAATTCCCTACTTAAGTGGGTTTGTTTTTCAAGGGCCAAAGATAAAAGTCAAATGACCTCTTTTGAATTCATGCATCCAAAGAATTTGTCCTGATCAAGTTTATAAAGATCTTTGCAACTAAAGAGCTAGCAATACTGAAAAAGTCCAGAGGTTCTTTCTGCCTTTCCCATATCCATCTAGAATAGGAACTAACTCTCTGCCTATCTGCAAAATTGAAATTTGCCATGGTTTGGTTTTGTGTGTTTGTGTAATTTGAATCTGTTACCCTAAAAACTATGATCCCCAAACAAAACTATGATTCCCAGCACTCCGCTCACTTCCTGTCGTTGCGTGCTGATGTAGACAGGCTATAGATTGGGCGTAAGTCCATCTCTAGCGCTCTTTCCTTTCTGTTGTGGCTTTGGTGGAGTGGGGATTTCTGAGCAGGTAGAAAACTTAATCACGTGGTTCTATTTTGTCAGATAACAAGACTTTATAAAAATAATGTCTGAAGTGTTGCATGTTGATTGGAATCTTACATTTTTCAAAATTTATCTTATTTTTATTGATGCCTTGTTTTTACATCCTATTTGATTCTGAGTATCTCTACACATACCCTCTCTTACCAAGCTATCTATGAGAGATTAAAAGAGAAAAATGAGCAATTACCCCACACCAACCAATCTCAGCTACCTCTGAGAGGGCAGGCAATATTGTGTAAACATATTAACAGCTCCTTTCCTTCCTTCCTTGCTCCCACACCTCTCCAATGACAAGAGGGACATGTATTCTCTCAGCTATTTATCCAAGGTCTCACCTGATTGTGATCATTACACAGGTCTTTTTATTTTTTTAATTTTTTTTCAAATCCTCACCTCCCATCTTGGAGTCAATACTGTGTATTGGTTCCAAGGCAGAAGAGTGGTAAGGGCTAGGCAATGGGGGTCAAGTGACTTGCCCAGGGTCACACAGCTAGGAACTGTCTGAGGTCAGATTTGAACCTCCCATCTCTAGGCCTGGCTCTCAATCCACTGAGCTACCCAGCTGCCCCCAACATAGTTATTTTTATTAAAGGAACCGATTCTACCCGACACTAAGTTGCATGCCGTAATCACAAATTTTCCTTTTTATTTAGTTTCCCCAATATTTGCAAGTAGACCAAAAACAAAAAACCCAGCTAATCATAAGAAGAGATTATTTTGTGCCTTACGATGTGCTCACAGCAACATTGTGAGGGGGGTACACAAAGCATTATCAACCATATATACCAGATTAAGAAGCTGTGACACCAATAAGTGACTGCTGTGGTCATACAACCAGGAAATAAATGCTGAAGCAGGATTTGAACCCAGGTCCCCTGACTCTAAATCTACAGCTACTTCGACTACCTAACAATGCCTGTGAAATTCACAGGTACCTCTTTAAATAAATGGCATAAACAGTCCAAATAGCCATCCTCTGACTTTCATTTTTTAGGCTTTCAAAAAGACTTCGGTGTTTCTCCTTTAAAGGGCCCCCTTTCCTGTATTTCAACTCACTTTGGGACAACAATCCGGCATCTTTGACCATGAGAAAATTAATTTTGCAAATTGCAGTCTTTCTGGTCCTGTACTTATAATCTGAGATTTAAAACTGAACTGATGACAACAAAATTGTAGGATTCACCATCCTTGGATATTTCAGTAGTTTGAGGAAATATGGGAAGAAAACGTGGTCTTGCTTGGCTGCTAACACGTAGATAAACATCTGGTACCAAAGATATTTTTGAATGTAACATTTAACTGCCTTAACAGATCTGAAAAAAAGTGTTGACAGAATGTTGACTGGCTTAAAAATAGATGCTTATTTTTCCAAAGGCGGTGGCTGGTTGACTAGGTCATGTTTCTCAACAACCCTAAACCTGCAGTTAATGGAACCCCCATTTATGGAGGAGAGCAGACTGCCCAGTGGGTAGCTTTCTTGGTTGTTCCCATTTCTATATTTAATCCTAACTGACAGAATGAGGGTCTTGGACTACTATATTAAGAAAATCAGAGAAATTTCATTTTATTTTTAAACAACTTACCCTTTGTGTAACAACCATAGGATTATTAGAAAATCAGATTTAGCAACAGACTCCCCAAATAGCACTGGCTTTTTCCTTCTAGGTTATGAATTTACCTGCCTCTGTTCCTCTGAATCTGAACCAAACACAGAAGAATATTAAACAGGGTAATTGAGGTACCATGTACTAGAGGGGAAGGGTCTGAATAAACACTGTAAGTGTTGGATGTGGCCAGTACTGTGGGGGTCGTCCAACCCACAAGCATTCAAGGCGCACCTCCTATGGGCCAGACACTCCACGAGGAGGCCCTGGGATACAAAGAAAAAAAGAAAAAAAGACCAGTCTCTGCTTGAAAGGCCTCCTATAGAATAAATCCCCCATAAACACAAAGTAGTTAAATTGTGAGGTAGTGAAGGAGGAAGCACTTACAGCTGGGAGGAGAAAATCAGGAAAGACTTCCTGCAGAGGGTCATCTTTAGCACAGTATCGTTGGTCACTGAATTATCAGAAAAGACCTGCTGTAGGTAGAAATGGCAGATGTAAGGGATTCAGACTGGGGAGATGATGCTTATGAACTGATGCACAGAGAAACAAGAGAACCAAGAGCCAGAAAAAGCAGAGAGAAAAAGGTCGCTAAAAAAAAAAAAAGACTGAATTCTGAATGAGAGAAAACCCAATAAAGATCCCAGAAAAGAAGTCATCCCTCTGGCAGCAGCCCCATAAGGAGGCTGGCTACCAGCAGAGGATGCTATGTCAGCTGTCAATCCAATCAGATGTTTTTACTTAAATTATTTTTCTTTGTCATAAGGCAAAGTTCAATGGGAAGGGGACATGGAAGGAAGGAGCTTTACCCGAATACAAAATTCAATAAAACATTTCTATGTCACCACTGCACACGACACAGAGTATTTGAAGCAACTGGAAGTGGTCAGCCTGAAGTACGGGCAGGACTGCTCTCCTACAGGATGGGAAGGGCTCCCTACGGAGAGAAGATCTGCTCTGGGTGCCCCCGGGGGCAGCATGGAAAGAGCCATGAATGGAGCGCATCCTGCCAAGACAGGCTTACTCACGAGGAGAGTTATCCCAGAGCAGAAGGAGCTGCCCAGAGGGGCAGGGCCCCACTCGCTGGATACCTTCAAGCAAAGGCTGGACAAGCATGGGTCGGAGCTATTCTGGAGACAATTACTAGGTTGGGGTATTCAGCGGGCCCCTCTATAAAGTCTGGAATTCTGGGATTTGGGCCAGATGAGAGCCAGTTTCCCATACTGATGTTTGACTGAAATATTTCACTTGTTTCATATTTGATTATCCTGTGGTCTGAAATGAGACTTCGCTAATTGTGTAGTTTCATGTTTAAGAAACGCATTTTTCAAGTTGTGAAAAATGTGCTGCTCGTGGATCCCTGCCTCTGGCTGGAAACAGCGTAACAAATGGTCCATTTTCCAAGCCAGCGTGCCAGACTTTTGGTGGGTAAGAGCTATGTTTTAGGACGAGGCGTAGGATGGGCCAGGAGTCAGTGCTGTTACGCAAGCCCTAGCCTTTCCCTCCCTCTTCATGGGAAATGAGAACATTAGAAGGTAGCTAACCTTCACGTCATGGCTGAATTTGGCCAGCCAGGAGGGAAACTCTAATGAAGGAACAGAAGAGACTGCAGAGAGTGCCCCAGAAGTTCCGTTTTCAAGGGCTGCTCCCTGGCTAAGCATCTCTGCAGGGAGGCTTTGTGAAATGACTCCATGCCCTAGAATCCAAGAGGCAAGACCCCGGCCCATCAGCTGGGGGGCTAAAGAGAGACAGGCACTGTGCTCAGGCCAGTGACATCTACCGAACCATACACGATGGGAGCCAGACGTCTCGAGCTAGTTCCTGGTATCTGGTGTTTTACCATCATAAGACATCTGTGTTGTTCTGTCTGGCCCCAGGAGGACCCATGGATGGATCCCATCCTGCCTGGTGTCCCCCAGTTGATGTTAGCCAGTCCTCCTTCACAGGAACAGTCAGGAAAATTTCTCTAGGGGTGAAATAGAGAAAACTAAAGCAAAAACTAAAAACAAAAACAAAAACCCAATGAAGCTAGAAGGGATCTTATAAAAGGTCTATAGAAAATGCTCCAAGTAAGAATCACAGAATTCCCTTTCTAGGAGTTTTCCAGGCCTCTCCGTAATGAGTCCTCCTAGAATATTTCCTAGGAATCGAAGTCAAATACCCACAGTTTATACTCTGCTCCCTTCCATTCCTTCTTTTTAAATACTGGGACATTGCTTGCCCTTTATCAGTCTTATGACATCTCTCTCAATTTCCATGATCTTTCCAAAATCAGTGACAGGCTCGGATGTCACATCTGACAGCTCTTCTGGTAGCCAAAGATGTAGTTCCACCTGGGTCAGGAGTCTTCAATTCATCTCTTACCAGCTTCTTAACTCTCTTGGGTACAAATGTAGCTGAGTCATTTTTGTTCTGTATTTTCAATGGCAGAGAAAATGGAAGCAAAATTAGAATTGAGAAGCTGAGCTCTACCTTCTTGGTCACCAGTTACCATCATTTCATCCACCTCTACTTGAGGGTCCCATCCTTTCATTGATCCTTTTCTTCTCTCCCCAAGAAGGCCCAGCCCTTTTGGTTTACTTTTACGTTTCTTGCCATCCTCAGCTCATTCTTGGGCTGGGCCTTCCTGACACTATCTTTATCAAACTGGGATACCTTCTATATTCTTCCTGTTACATGCCCTTGCTTCCAAATCGAGGTCATTTAGGCTCTCTAATGCATTCACATTTGTCTCCTCGTAGAAATCCCACTGTTCATCCTCGTTGTAACTGCTTCTTTTTTCATCTTCAGAATTTCATTCTTGATAATCTGATCCTTCTAAAGCATCTTCCATTCCAGCAGCATTTTATTAGTTCATGATATCCAACTGATCTTTCCTCTAACCCTTCTGAAATGGCCTGTTCCAAAATCTAGGATATATGCATGTAGACTAGGCTTGGATGCCCTCTTGTCTATCATTAACTCAAGGAATTGACCTTCTCAAAACTCAAGCTTTGGGGAACCAAAGTTCCCAGAAACCAGTTCCTCACTGTTAGTAAGAATTAGATCCAGAATAAATTTCCCCTTATGGGTATCTTCCATCTTTTGAAGGATAAAATGATTACTAAGGCAAGTCAAAAAGTTCTTAGCTACTCTGCTTTTGGCTTGGAGCTCCAGCAGCTGTCTAGGAACTAAGGTCTTCCATCAATATTATAATATGCTTTCTGCCAGGATTGTGATCTTTTCCCATACACCTCAGCTATTTCCTTTTTCTGTCCAAGTAGATTGTAGTGTACTTCAAAGTCAAAATGATTTGTTTTTCTCTCTGTTGACCTGCAACCAAATACTTCATCAGGCTTCTCCCTCTGTCTCCTAAAGTCCTTACTCACAGCATACTTTCATACTATTCAGGGCTATAAATTCCCTCTCCTTTTCTCTACCATATTTCTTTGGAATAAGGAAAGCCAAGAGCAACAGAATCAACACTTTGGAATTGTAGTGCTGAAGACTTCTGAGAGTCTCTTGACAGAAAGATCAAATCACTTGATACTTAAGGAATCAGACTATTCAATGGAAGGTCAAATACTGACACTAAAGTTTAAATACTTGGGCCACATAATGACAAGACAGGGCTCACTGGAAAAGACTCTGATGAGGAGAAAGAATGAAGGCAAAAAGAGAAGGACATGGCAGATGGTTGGTGTCATAGAAGGGACAAATAAAACTTGGACAGATTTCAGAAGATAGTGGAGGATGGAAGGCCTGGTGTGCTTTGATTCATGGGGTCATGAAAAGTCTGACACAACTGAATGAGTGAACAATATACCTTTCCAGAACCGTCACCCAGTCAGAGATTTCATCTAGGCAAGTCTCCAGGATAGCTGTGAAGTCAAATTTGCCTCCTTCCCATAAGGGTCTCAGGACCCACTTGCTTGTTGCCTATATTCTGGATATTTGTGTTGTTGGAAGTGAATTTCTCTCTCTCCAGTGTCGCTTTTTTTTATGTCATTTCTGAGTGACCTGGAGGTCAAATACCACTGAGTAAATTCAGGTATAAACAAGACTCAGGAAAAGGAAGTTAGAGAACTAATGAACTAACGAGACAGGAAACAATGATTCCATAGGCACTGCCCCAAGGGTGGCCCAGGCAAATTAAGGAACTATGATTGGTTCCTGGATCATATCCTGAGATGTGGCATGTGAGAGTTAGTGGGTAGAGAAAAGTTCAGACCATCACAAATCAATGGGCAAGTTACTGTATAGGCCCACAGATGCCATCTTTATTACCCAGCTCATGTACAAGTTTTTAGCTGGTAAAATAAAAACAAATTTCTTATCACCACTCCCAGGGGGACATGCATATACAACACTATACCCTTTGTCTCCATTTCTAACCTACTGTCAACTGAGACAATCAATGGCCCATTAAACCTGATAAACAGGCTTCGCTACCATTATTCCTTTCCAGAAGAAAATTAACCTTATAACCTGTGGGTTCTATTGGGTCATCAAAGTAGTTCTAGGAATCCGATGACCCAGAATACAATCAACACCACCAACCCTTTTCGGGCAAAGGAGCTTGACAGGAAAGGCAGGACGGAAGGAAGGTCTTCTCTGATAGACATGTTTGTAGACAGAAGATTGTAAAAGGTAGAAAATAACTGAATCCTGGGAACTCATTTTCTGAAATAGACAAACTTGCCTCAAGGGATAGTCAACAATCACTCTCATCATGTCATTTAGGAGGAAGACTCACCAGGACTCCTGCCTAAGGCTGATAAAACTCTTTAATTGTAGTCTCTCTCTCTCTCTCTCTCTCTCTCTCTCTCTCTCTCTCTCTCTCATCCCACCCAAGAATATTCTTTCTAGGAGACCAATAGGGGCTCTGAGGCCCAACCAAAGACCACCCGGTTAAACAGACAAGATTCACATTCACAATTCCCTGCAGATGTAAGTGGATGCTAAGCACATCCTGCCATCCCACTGTCAGTACTGTGAATACATCTGTTTAAGCCACCTACCAGATTTCTTATAATTCAAATTGGGAAAAGCTGCCAGCACTTTAGGTCACAGCCAACGTATCAGGAGCACAGAGCCACCCACCTAAATGGCAGCCAAAAGCCTATCTCTGGATGCATTACCATATACATCCCACTTGCCCAGGATCTTCCAGGACTCATTCAAGATAAACAAGGATCCTTTCCAAAGTGGGTCTGAGGACCTCAATTTCTTTTCCCAATCATATCTTGAGAAGGAAGAAGATATGTCCAAATTATGTGAAATGTTATCTTGCTGAATTATTATTTGGAAATGGAATTACTTTTCAGGAAAATCAGGTCCAAAAGGCTTATAATCAAGCAATAAGCAGGATAAAGTGTCCCCTGTTCCCATTCCTGCTAAAGGCTAAGACAATAGCTCCCAGGACAGTCACTATTGCCCAGGGTGTGCCATACTTAGAAAAGGAGGTATCAGAGAAGTCTAAACATCTCCCTGCAGGAGTAGACTGAACAGGTTTCCTTGACCATTAAATTAGCTTAGAAAATCACTCCAAGGGGGCTGCTAGGTTCCTCAGTGGATAGAGTACCAGACCTGGAGATGGGAGGTCCGGGGTTCAAAATCTGACCTCAGACACTTCTTAGCTGTATGACCCTGGGTAAATCACTTACACCCCACTGCCTGGCCTTTGCCATTCTTCTGTCTTGGAACCAATTCTGAGTGCTGATTCTAAGAAGGAAGGTAAAGGTTTAAATTTTTTTAAAAAGGAAAGAGGGGGCAGCTGGGTAGCTCAGTGGATTGAGAGCCGGGCCTAGAGGCGGGAGGTCCTGGGTTCAAATCCAGCCTCGGACGCTTCCCAGCTGTGTGACCCTGGGCAAGTCACTTGACCCCCATTGCCCACCCTTACCACTCTTCCACCTATGAGTCAATGCACAGAGGTTGGGGGTTTAAAATAAGAAAAAAAAAGGTATACTATCTTTCACATTAGTTTATTTTAAAAAAAAAAAATGAAAAGAAACTGACTCCAAGTAAGTGGCTTAAAGGAAAAGGAAAGAGGAGAAAGGCATAGAGTCCTGAGACCTCAAAATAAGCATCTAGACAGAGATGAGTGTGTACAGGAGGTCTGATCACAGACATGGAGATCAGGGACCCAGAACACTCCTTTTCTGGAACAGAACTGCTATTGTCATTCATTCACACCTAAACTAAAGGTTGTTTTTTTTAATACTCCTCTCCCAGAGGGTCTTTTATGGTGTAATTAAAAGAGGATAACAGCTAGATGATAAAGGGTAACTATAGCAACAACTTCTCCGCCCCACCCACCGACCCCTGCAGCACAAGGGGCCCCCTTACTTAAGCTTCTCCTCCTCCTGGGAAGATAATGGATCCGAGCACTGGAAACACTCTGCACTCTGAGAGGAGAGGAAACATTTTCTCATAGGGCAGGGGTATCGGGGCTCTTCTGGTTCCCTTCGAAAGTTTTTCCTATACTCGATGTTTCCATTGACATTAGGCCAGGATCTCCGGGCCCCAAGAGGTTTCAGAGTGAAGAGGCCATGTTAAACAGCGCCCCCCACCCCGAGTTCTGTGACTCCCTGGGTGCCAGCAATGGCAACGGGAGAGGAGGGCCCCCTCCCAGCTCACCCTCCCCAGCCCCGAATGTGTTTCCAATTTTGTGTTTTGGCTGGGGCTCTTCCCACCAACAGAGGCTGATGAGGGCCTCAGACTGCCTTGGCAGAACTGCTAGCCCCTCGTGCTGGGGTGCCAGTGTGAGCCCGGCACACAAACGGAACACGTGCTCGCTACAATGGGGAGAGGAGCCCCCAGCTGGCACACGGAAATTAATCTCAGCAGAGAAAGGGCATCTTGAGGCTTCTTCCTAAAGACAGCAAGAAGGGAGAGGGGAAAGTTCAGGAAATGAATCTAGTAGAGGCACATCAGCCTCCACAGCCAGTCCCTGCTTTAGCTTTCGATCTCAACAAATCCATCATACACACAGAAAATCCATCAACTTGCGACCAAATAGCCAGAGCCTTTTCTGCAAATATTAAGGGTGCCAGAGTCCTCTCTGGGGGTTCCCTGGGGTCTCAAGACCACAGTAATGGGAGCTTTATTCTATAGTGGGGGGAGGGTAATAGGCACACAAGGGGGCACTCCACAGGTAAGGAAAGAGGACAAGAGAAAGGCTACGAGGTCGGGGCTAAGCATCTTCGTCATCCAAAGAAGCAGCTCTCCTGGGCTCTGGGAGGCTGCCATCTGTCAGCAGCGTCCACAGTGCCCACTGACAGAATCCCAGATCCTTGGAGTCCCGAGGCACAACTGAAAACCAAAGGAAACGTTCTTGCCCAAGAGTGCTTCTGTTCCGACCTGATGGGTGAGAGACATTCCCATGGGCAGGCCAGCCCTCCTGCCCTCCCTGGGGGGGACGCCAGAGAGCAGGAAAAGCCGCCTTCATGGCCCATGACTGGAGCAGCAGTCAGGAGGTCCTGAAGACTTAGCAAAAGGCAAAGAGGCCTGGTCTGGGTGTTCTTGGAATGGAGACACCCTGAAGCTCCCTCTTCTTTCTGCTCCCCCAGAATTGGGAGACTGAAAATAGGGGTGAGGGTATGGGTAGGGGAGAGCTCGTGGCACTAAAAGTGACACAAGTTGTTCCTCCACCCTCCCAGAGTTTCCTTGCTAAAATTTCCTGAAAAGGTCATCCTGGGAGTCCTGTGTGGGCACTCAGGTGAAAATCTGAATCAGCCTAGCACTGATCCAGGCGCCCAAGCAAGGCCTCTTCAAGGCCCCCTTGTGTCATCATCAGAGCCACTGGCCTTAATCTGTGATTTCCAGCCCCCCGGACTCGGCCCCAGCACTGCGCCTCTGCAGGCTTCCTCAGCCTCCCTCCAGGTTAGAAATAAACAAGTCTTTCAGGATCAAGGACAGGCAGTCTGTCAAATCCACAGAATGTGGGCAGGGGATCTGAAGCACAGGTAAACAGCACAGAATTTATGAATAAAGACAGAATTAAGAACTATTTCACTCGGTTTTTTTCCCCTGCAAATGGCATCCGTGATTTACAACTCTGTAAAAGTCTTGATACAAATTATTTCTGATCCTATATTTGTTGACAGCTCTTTATAGGAAAATACAAGAAAATTACAGCTTTCAATGATTGTCAATGTGGTATTCATTTCATTCACTAGCTCCCGGTGAGAGCCTGGCTACCAGAGTAGATGACTGGGTTTGGTAAAAATTATTGGGCACATATTCGCAAACTGCAGGCACAAAAGCTCCAGGAAAATAGAGGCAAATGATGCATTGTACTGCTGGGTCCTTCACAAACATGGGCCATCGAGACGCATCAATGCATCCCAGATCGTGCATTCTCTTGGATTTCTATGGAAAATTTAGAAACAGTCTCATACCTCATGGAAACCTTAAAGAGCCTTTTAATCCTCTTTTCCCTGAGTGTCGCTGGCACCTGGCCACTCTCGGGCTGCCCAGAGGCCACATGGGCCTTTGGATCCGGAGGCAATGAAAAAACTGCTCTCTGGAGGTGGAAGCTGTCAAGTACGAGGTGCGAGAAGAGCCTTACTCTCGTGTGGAAGTTTCCACGGAAATAGGAGAAACACAGCCACCGAGAGGGATAAGCCTCCTCGGGACATGCACTCCCAAAGCCTCAAGAGCCCATTTCTGCGGCAAGTCAGCACCAAGGGGCTGCGCTCTCTCACGCTGCCCTCAGCAATGGCCCTACTCAGGCTGGCACCTGGGGGGACTCCGGTGAGGAGAGGCACCGGTTCTGTACGGTACCAACGGAGAGAGGAGAGACGCCCCGAGGCCAGGGAAAACCTGGCTCCAATTAGGCCAATGAGCTCCCTGCTCACCACCACACAGCTTCTAGAACCCTGTTGGCCTGCCTCCTGCTCAGTGCTCTGCCCGCTGCCTGCTCGGTCCTGGCCGGGGCGCTGACCGCGTCACCTGGCTCAAGGGGCCATCCCACTTTCAGATTTCGAAACCTGGTCCCCAGTTCACAGGAACAAGAATGTGCGTGCAGTAGGATCCATAAAGGGCATTTAAGTGTACATGGCGATGCTTTCACCCTCCTGACTTTCATTCCCAGTTTTCAGAACCAGGAACCATCGGCATTTCAAGTCATTTATTATGCAACCTCTTAAAGTTTAAATTTATACTTCATTAAACACAAGAGCCTAAATTGGGTCACACCGCAGTACGGTTTCCTGAGGGATATTACCAAGAAACAACAGAATGGAAAAACGGCAGCGGCCGCCATTTCCGTACCTCCATGCACAAAGCCTTGTAGAGTACAATCGGACGGTCCCAGAAGATGGATCAAACTGGACTGGCTGTAGCCGATGGTATAGGGCTCTGCAAGGAAAAAATGAAATCGAGATCAGGGGTGCTCCCAGACAGGTTCGGGGGTATCTGAGGAAGGAATGAGGCGGCGGGCAGTGGAACACAGAGAACCAGGAGGGCATCAAGCAGCAGCCGACTGTGGGCCAGGGGTGGGCTTTTCACGGAGCCGAGCTGCTCCTTCCCTACAGAGGGGCGCGGGCTGCTAAGAGATGGGGTCACTCTCCTCGGCCCTGACTTCTTGGCTGGCCGGTGTGCGCACCACAGTTCCCACGGAGGAAGCCTTCTCCTTCCACCGGGTCATCTCTGTTCCGTACAAGCCAGTCCAGGACACTGAACTTTCCAGGAGCCGGGCCAATGCCTGGAGGCTCTACGTGGCGCTGAGGATATCCTGCAAGCATTCGGATGCCAGCAGCCCCGCCATCGGGAGCCCAGCTCACACGGAAGCGAGTCAGCCAGGCCTTGGGATGCTGTGACCTCCTGGGGACTGTGGAACTCACCACCGAGACAACCTCCAAACACAGTTTTTTTCCAATGCATACTGAAACACATTTGACTCTAAAGCGGGGCTGCAGCTCTGTTGGGGCGGGGTCCTGCACGAGAAGGTTCTGATTCAGCCTGTGAATAACGGGGACACTAAGAAATCTGGAGTAACCACAAGGCTTCGGGCCACGTGGCCCTGGCAGGAACTTCCAGAGGGCAAAAGGGCAAAACTCCTTCAGCAGAATAAATGCACCATATGGACCAGAGGGGAAAGGGACTTCCCCTATTTATTCTTTTTTTTAACCCTTACCTTCTTACCTTTTGAACCCTTACACCTTACTAAGTATCAGTTCTAAGGCAGAAGACGAACAAGGGGGTTATTGCTGAGATATTGGGGTTAAGTGGCTTGCCCAGGGTCACACGGCTAGGGAGTACCTGAGACCACATTTGAACCCAGGTCCTACTGACTCCAGGCCTGGCTCTCAGTTCACTGAGCCAGCTAGCCACCCCCTTACCTATTGATTCTAAAACTTCAGGGAATCCACTTATTTTCAAACTTCCAAGCAATAAAGGGTATTTAGGATTAAAACTCTAAGCAAGGTGAGAGGTGCTACCTATGTGTAATGGAGCACCCATGGGTGCCTGAGGAGGAAAGGACAAAAAGATCAGAGACCACCTGCTCTCTCCATGGTGCCTTGAGAATCCTGAAGCAGGGATTCTCCCAACAGGCCAAGCAGAGCTCAGGTCCAGGCTGCACTTGGTAAACAGGTCTCATCATTCTAAATGAACCACTTTGTTTTTCTCCATCAGCCCAGAAGGCTGGCGAGTGGTCCCAATGTAGTTTCCACCTCTAACCTCGGCCTAATGGCCTTCCCTGCCTTGTAGCTGTCACCTAGTTGGCATTTTCCTTCATTGAGATTTAACCAGAATTTCCAGCTTTAGAGTGTGCCAGAAACAAGGGCTTGTATGAAAGTATTTTGACATCATCAGCAGATTCAAACAGAAGCCCCCGGTATCTGTGCTCCTGCCACAGCGGGATGCTGACGCTCAGGGACAGAAGCACAGCGAGTCTGAAGGAACGAGCCCACACTGGGGCGTTCAGGGCTCCCACAAGGCCGGCGCCTGAGCTCGGGTCCTCGAAGGCTCAGGACTGAGAGCTCCTGCGTGGGAGGCATCAATGGGCACCAAAATGTTCTCAAAGGCCGCTGCCACCAAGACACCGAGCACAGGTCTACAGGAACCTCTTCCCCAACAGCCAGCGAGGGGCCAGCAGAGGGCTCTTGTCAGGGCTACGTCCGGCTCCAAGTCCCCCCCCTCTCCTTCCTCTGCCTCCTGCTCCAGCTTCACTCAACAGCAGAAACTTACCATTGGACAGCCTAAGCATTCCTGGGTCCCCCCAACAAATCCTGGCACACTTGGCTTGGAGTTCCTACACCAGAACACCAGGCTCTCCCCTGACACTGAAGCCTTCGGGGGTGCTGGGAAAGGCCCGCCAAAGAAGGCCAGCCCATGGCTCTCCCACACACACACACACACACACACACACACACACCATCCACACGACAACATCGACACCGCTCCGAGAGGACGCTTACCTTTAGTCTGCCTATCTGTGAAGCAGGCGGGTGGAAAACAGAAAATCCATGAAACCAACAATGCTTCCATCAGCTTTGTGCTCCGTTCAAACAACCCTCGAAGAACCTCACTCAGCAATGCCACGTACTCCAAACCTACAGCTCGGGCCCCCTCTAACAAGGGCTTTATCAACCAAGAGAGCAACATCTTGACAAAAAGATAGTTTGTGAACCTATTTAATGGGACAATGGATTACGAAAAACACTCAGCAGAGGTTTCCGAGCTGCAAAGCCTTGTTTCACGGGGAACCATTTAGTGGAAAGGAAGGCAATGTGAAATGCTATGCCCTGGCCATTAGAGGTAGTACCACGGCAAACACTGGCCAATTCTGTTTCTTCTCTTTTAGTTAATTAGCTGTTCTATTCAGAGCTTCCCAAATTTTAAAGGGAAGAAATGTAGAGCCATTGGCACTGTCCCAGAGGAGAAAGCCGGCCCCCTTCCATACTCACTGGTCCCTAACCTCACTGCCTGCATGAAAGCTGGAAAGGGGCAGGGGAGAATCATGTTTGATGTTTTCTGTTTCTGAAGAGAGCCAAGAGCAGTAGATTGAGTCACAGAGTGATAGAAGTGGAGGTCAAAGGGATCTCAGACATCATCTCCTTCGCTTTAAAGCTACCGTGCCTAAGGGCGCACAGGTGCTAAGCTTCGGAGGATGGATCAGAACCTGGGTCCTAGGTCCTCTGTCCTCTTTCCACTGCTGCCTGAGTAATAATCAGTTCTTCTCCTGAGTGGTGTCTAAGCTCTGGAGTGACAGCTCCTAAAATAAAACAGAGAACTTGAAACTGAGCCAGGAGAAGAATGAGAATAAAGCTGGGTAATGAGAAAAGCTCCGGCCCCAACATAAGGGAGTCTGGAAATGCCCAAAGAGGGCCCTAGAACAGGTCTTCAGCACATGGGAGGCAATCACACTGAAGAAAAGGCAAGGCAAGCACAGCCAATTCAACAATTTGTTCTGCTATATGTTTTTAATCATTTATTACTCTTGTTTTCTCAATGGGGTGGGGTGGGGGCGGGGAGAGAAATATGGAGGGATGAAAGAGAGAATTCAAACAGGAAAATAAAATAAAAATTTTAAAATAAAAATATGCTTTACTAGGGGGGAAAGGAAAAGCCAAGGCCAAACAAAAGGGCGGAAATGAGATTAGGAAGGATTTCAAAAAGAACTAGGCGGGCAAGGTTAAGCCCTAACAATGGGCTAGTGAGGTTAATCCCATTTTTTTCCTTAGAGCTGGTTAGAAAATAGGCCAGGTACTAAGCTTATTTGGTTCTGTGTGGTCCTGGACAACTAAAGGCCCTGAAATCTTCTCTAACAACCAAATTACTAGAGGGTACCGCCTTCCCAGAAGTGGCAGAGGCAGGTTTCAACTCTGGAGGGAACAATCCACACGCTACCATTTTGTCAAACACATTTTAATATCAAAAGTCCCTATGATCAATTCATCTTTCATCCTTTTGTGGTGCCCAGGGGGTCCTCCCCTATTACTCGGAGACAGAATAGAGCCCAGAAATACTCAAGATAAACATTTAATCAGACCACCGCATGGATTGAGTAGAGGTCACAAATTCTCAAAGTAATTGTACTTTCCCCCTTCCCTGAGAGGGTACAGAGAAGAAATCAGGCCTGCAGTCTAGTCTGTCCCGGGTGACACACTGGAGGTGATGATACTGAATAGTGGAGTCTGAGCCCCTCCTCCAGATCTGAAGGGATTTTCAGGGCAGGTACAGTAGAGCAGAGTAATATGGAACTAGTTATCAAGTGATAACATTCCTACAATCCAGTGAAATTGCTTGTCAGCTCTGGGAGGGGGGAGGGAAAAGGGAGGGAAAGAAAATGAATCATGCGAACATGGAAAACATATTTTTAAAATAAATAAAAATACGTAAACATTTTTTTAAATTAAATATTTTGTAAATTTAAACTAGTATCGCATTCTCTTTTGTACTTCCATCCTCCGGGCAGAAGATACGTCCCTAAATAGGTCTCATACAGAGTCTCTGTAGCATGGAGGTGACCCGAGCTCCTCTCCAGCCAAGGCCCCCAGGAAGTGTTGCCTCCAGCAGGCCTTGCCCTCGCCAGGCTGGAAAGTCTTGGGGGGCAGCCTGGAGGGGGACTCTAAGTTGGGAGCGCTTGGTCACCGAGGCTCACGGGCTGAAGAATTCTTTTGGATATTACAGTGGCTCCTAAAGATTTTATGCTAAGGCTGCAAACAGATTGTAATCTGTATCCCTGGAGGAAGGAATGTGCAGCGATGAAGCTGCAGATTCCTCAAGCAGACACAGAGAGGTCTCATTGCCCCCTTCTATACTGGGAGATCTCAAAGCGTAAAGGTGATATTTCTCTTTATATCCCTTCTGGTGAGAACTTGTATATAATATATATTCCAGCAAAACATGCTGCAAGGATTTTTTTTTTTAATTTTTAAAAAAACCCTCACCTTTCAACTAAGAATCAATACTTTGTGTTGGTTCCAAGGCAGAAGAGCAGTAAGGGCTAGGCAATGGGGGTTAAGTGACTCCCCCAGGGTCACACAGTTAGGAAGTGTCTGAGGCCAGATTTGAACCTAGGACCTCCAGTCTCTGAGCCTAGCTTTCATTCCACTGAGCCACTCAGCTGCTCCCTGCATGGATTTTTAAAAAGCATTTAATGCTTCTTTTTTTCATTTAATGCTTTCTATATCTTCATCATCCCCCAAAAGAGAATCACTTTTATTAAGAATGTCAGGTATCATCAATAGACTCCAAAATGTTTTTTAATTTACCTTAAAGATTCTCTAAGTATTTAAATAGTCTTTTAAAGATATGTTTGCATACTCTCAGAGGACATGCATTCTCCCTGGTCTCTCATTCCCTCCCACCTAGGTCAAGCCAGAGTTTTCCATCATCACATTCAACTCACTCAACCTATGCCAAGAAACAAAGGTTTCTGGTTAAGGCCAATCAGACGGAGGCCCTTCAGACTATGTCTCTAGAATGGCAGTTACGGGTAAATAACCTGTCTGCACGTTGATTCCTCTCCAACCTCATCCTTCTTGGGAAAGAAAGTCAGCAACTTTGGTAGTAGAGCAGTGATGGGCAAACTTTTTAAAGAGGGGCCAAAGGAAAGGAAATGCTCCTCTGTCGGTCTGTTTCTAAGGCAACTCTTTTGAAGTCTCATTGTATTATGTCCTACTCATTGTATTCATCAGATTAGGAATAATGTTAAATAGAACATTTCAGGGGGCCGCATCTGGCCCTTGGGCCATAGTTTGCCCATCACTGTAGTAGATGATAGCAAACAAAAGAGACAAAACAAAGGCAAAATATGATCTCCTTAAGAAAAATATCTAAAAGTGAAACCATGGAAGATGGATTTCTACTATATCACTGAAAGGTAAGAATTATAACGGGAAATCCATTTAAATGTCTCAGGAAACAAATTGCCACCTTCTGAGTGCCGAAGTAGAGAGAGCATGACAATATAGATTCTTTTCAGAAATTCCATGCATACATTTTTGGACGTTTATGTGATAATTTGTTTGGATGATCTATGCATATTTGTTTACAAGGGGGTTTGGTTTTTTAATAGAGGAAAGAGGAGAGAAAATAAATGCTTGTGAATTTTAAAAAATCTCTTGCACCATATTTACAAACAGGCATCATTGAGAAAATACTAGAGTTGAGATTACTATAAATATTTTTCTTAAGAGTATGGAAAAGTATAATAAAAATATAAAAGAATGCAAGCAGATTGATGCCAGGAACAAATTTGGCTCTCCAGAATACTAAACAGCAAGTCCTATCAAATCTCATGATTCTCGGAATGTGCTCTGCAACATGTTTTCTACTATCATTATTCGCCATATGACTAAGTCTACATTTGTATGTCTGATATGAATTAATAACCTACTTATGAATGTAAAGATCCGGACCTATGACTTGATTGCTAGAGAGAACTCCCAATAAGGAATCCCTCCTCCAGTGCCTAGTCTGAAACTTAGTCTTAGAGAACTGCTTGGGCCACTTGAGAGATCAGATACCTTACAAACGGTCAATACAGCACATGGTATCTAATTCCATTTAGCTAATCTTGCTTTAAAAAAATAATAATAAGACTGTCCCCAGGGTATAGGGATTGTAGGAGCTGGGTGGTTCAGTAGATTGAAAATCACGCCTAGAGATGGGAAGTCCTGGGTTCAAATTTGTCCTCAGACATTTTCTAGCTGTGTGACCCTGGGCAAGTCATTTAATCCCCACTGCCTAGCCCTTACCACTATTTTGCCTTGGAACCAATACATAATAAGGGTTTTAAAAAAAACAGCTTATTCCTTAAAAGCCAATGATTATGTAAGCAATCATTATCAGAGAGTTTCCTGTTTAAAAGAAACTTAGGGTATCTCCTTTCATAAAATGAAGAGGCCCCTTCTGGAAAGTGAACAATCCCCCTTAATCAATCCACTCTTTACACGTGGACTTGGGGACACGCAGTTTGCTTTCCAAGGCCACTCCTGCATTCAAGGAGAGAAATGAAATACTTAGAAGAAATCTGGGGAACGGGTGACACGGGACCACTGAGGGCACATTAGGCCTTACTATGTCCCCAACAGAAGGGATTTCCAGAGGAGACACAACAGAAAAGGGTTGGCTCATTTGTCACTGGGGGCAAGAAAAGCGGTAAGAGAAGAAGAGGGAAGGAGGAGCGAGAAAGGGAAAGGACCCCTTAATGAAAAGGGAATATGCGGTCATTTTCTCATAAGGGAATCCTGACAAACGGTTTTTCTTCTAAGGTTTCTGCCTTATTTAACTGTGAACTCTGGGAGAGCTGGGCCCATGGCTGGGTTCCACCGTCTAGCAAAATCCCCAGAATGCCCTGCTGTGCCGCCTGAGCACCGGCTCCTCTGGGGCCCGGCGGCGGCGTGGGAAGCCAAAGCTCTTTACTGCGGCGCTGGGGAGTCTCCGCCGGGCGCCATTAGAGGCTTCACGGGGTGCAGATGGCACGCTGCCAAGCGGGGCTCCCCGGCCCACAAAACAGGCCGCTCAGACCTCTTCTGTGAAGGGCCGAAGCGACACAAAGGCCTCATCTGGGACAATTCACTTAATCATTTACTATTTACTAAGTAAATTAGCAATGAGTTACCTGGGTTGAGAACAGGCTGGATGGCACTCGAGTTCTTCCCGTTGGTTTCCATGCGCTCCAGCTTCTGGGCTTCGTATCTCTTTCGGCCTTCCTCTTCCTGTTCCTTCCGGGCGTACTGAGGGAAAGCACAAGACGCGCAGGTCAGCCTGAGCCGGCCGCCCCCGAGGAGCCCCCCCTCTCTGCCACATCCTGGGGGGCCCTTCCTTCCCTCTCCTTGGCCTTCCGACTGCCCTTCCACGGCCCCACCTGCTCTCCTGGGCCTTCCAGAAACACCATTTTCTTTGCTTAGTTGTTTTCATTTGAAAGGAATCTTCCGAAGCTGCCGCGCTTCAAGGAAACCTTCCCAGTTTAGGAGATTACGGGCAGACGCTTACTTACACACGGAAGAGACCGTCAGCATCACAGAAAAACTGCAGCCCTTATAGTGCAAGTCCTTACAAAAGAGCCTGAGGGGCAGCGAGGCGGCGCAGAGGAAAGAGGGCCAGGCCAGGAGTCCAAGGACCTGGGTTCAAATCTGATCTCAGTCACTTCCACTTAAGCCCAGTGGCCTGGCCTCGCCCTCCAATCTTAAGTGTTGTTACTGGGGCTAAAATAAAAGTGTGAATACATGTAAAACCCAGTGGAATGGTTTGTTGGCTATGGGAGCAGGGTGGGAGGAGGGGAGAGAAAGAACACGAATCATGGGATCGTGGAAAACCATTCTAAATTAATTAATTAAATGAAAATTTTCAGGTCACAAAAAAAAAAGGTTATGAATAAAGGAAGGGAGAGAAGAAGGCATCCCATTCTGGAAGTCTGTGAAGGCATTTCCAGCACTGCTCTACGTGGCTGACCATTCTGTGACCTAGTCAAAAGCTCCATCGGTGTGTCTGCCCACAGCCTTAGATCCTTAGATCCTTTGCTGGCCTTCATCTCCACGCTCCCCCTCCAGCCAGCCCTCTGCCCCCCTGGGCCCTCTCCTTCCTCTCCCCTGGGTTGCAGCTGTCCCTCGTAACCCCTCCATAAACCGGGATTGCGCTGACTGCGGGGATGGCAGCCGGAGTGCGCAGCCCCAACCTTGCACTCTCCATCTCTGCCCCCGTCACCACCTTCTACCACAGGAGGAGGCATTCCGGGGGGGCTTTGTTAGACTTTCACTCAAAAGCCTGCAAGCTCCATTTTCCTGCCAATGGCCCACTCTTCGCCTTTTGTTTTTGGTTGTTGGTGGTTGTTTTCACCAGTAACTGAGCACCATTTTGTGGTTCATTATCATTATCCCAGGCTGGAGAAGAGTGAGCAAAGCTGAGGGGCTTGAGAGGAGAAAAGCCACCAGTGTGGGTGCTTTAACTTACAAAGGACGAAGAAACCTTTTCCTCCGCCAATGGTTCCATCATGTTCCACAAGCAGAAGGTTACCTCGTGAGAGCAAAATTTGTCCTGTGTCCATCCAAGAAAACTTCAAGCTTCCCTAGAAATGTTTGTTCAAGAGAAGAAAGAAGCTAACTTCCCTAGGAAGGGATGAGCAAAAATCTGTTTTGTTGAGCACCCCCAGAAACAACCACCGATAGCCACGCAGGGCTCTCAGGTTTGCCAAACACTTCGTCCTCCACCGATCGAGGCTCTAGAATCATCTCCGTTTCACAGAGGAGCCAGCCGAGGCTCAGAAGGCTCACCAAAAGGCTAAGAAAGGACGCAGGGGAGGCAGGGTCGCCCGACTCCGACCGAGTCCAAGCCTATCCAATGGGCCACAGCATTCCTGGAAGGCTGCTTCGCGGGATTCCTCGCTCCAAATCCCAGAATGGGAGAGAAAACCACGGGAGTCATCCAGTCCAAGGCACGGGAGAAGCCCTTCTAGCCAGCCGGACGCCGGCTCTCCACTCTCCCACGGCAGTCAGAATGCAGATGACGGCACCCCATTTCTCACACGTTTATGGGCTTCGTGTCTGGGGTCTGGGTTTTAGACGGAGATGTTTTGTGTGACGGGGCCTATCCCAGACCCAATCACCTGCCAGCTCCGGGAGGGAGACACATTTGATCCGATTCCTTCAGAAAACTTATGTGGAAATCTAATACGTGTGAGTGGGCTACACGAATAAAAAAGAAAGCTTTTCCTAGCAGCCTCATTGCTCCGGGCCCACTTCTGGGGCCAAGACCGCACGTCCAAAACGTCATCCACAAGACTCTCCTGCATGTGGGGACGCAGCTGCCATGTCCCTTGACCCAAACTCCCACACCTAAGTCTTTTCCAGGCTAAATATGGCTAGTTCCTTGAGCTGGTTTTTATATCCCAGGTCAGAGAAGGCCTACGGTGTGTAAAGTAAAGCGTTTTGGAAATTATAGATCAGGGCAGCTGGGTGGCACAGTGGATGGAGAGCCAGGCCTAGAGATGGGAGGTCCTGGGTTCAAATCTGACCTCAGATACTTCTCAGCTGGGTGACCCTGGGTAAGTCACAAAGCCCAATGGCCTAGCCCTAGCTGCAATTCTGTCTTATAACTGATCCTAAGAGAGAAGGTAAGGGCTTGAGAAAGAAAATTATAGATCAAACTGAAAGAACAAATATTTTGACTAGTGAGCAGCCGAGCCACATTAACTCCAGTTATGGACAGACTAAATAAAGCTGAGGTAGAAAGGAGTTCAACGAGGCTATCTGAGACGGCCATTACTCTCCCCTCAAATTTACATTCGGAACATTTTGTAAGAACCCAAAGTGCTTCTTTTCTAAATGATCAGACAGAGCATCCTCTGAGGGATATTCAAAGTCCTTCACAAACTTGCCAGTCTTCCTCCACCCACATACCCCGTGACACTGGCCTCCCAGCAGAGGCTCCATCGCCCACCTCCGGGCATCTTCCTGGCTGCCCCGCTACCATCCGCCATCTCCAGGAAGCCTTTGCCGATCCCCCTTCCTTTTCACTCAAGGCCTTCCTGTGCTGACCAGCTCCGGTTTAGCCTGTCTGCAGCTTAGCTGTGAGTGTTTCACACGCCACCTCCCCGGGCCCTGCCCCGGGAGCTCCTTAAGGCCAAGGACCAAATGCTTTTTGTCTTTCTTGGCAATCCAAGCCCTTAGCACAGTGCCTGGCACACGGTGGGGGTCTAATAACTGTTTTATGACTCTCCCTGTGAGTCTACACTGCCCACTCCCATGGGGTGGGGCCATTCTGGTTCCCATCCAAGGAGCTAGGGAGCCAGGCAAGTCCCAGGGAGAGAGCAGTGATCTCCGTCCCTGCTGGCCTAGGCCTCGCTCTCCTGAGGCTTTACACTAGGGTCCGGGTACCAGCCAACATGCTGAATGCCAGGCGACATGCCAAGCTCTGTCCATCTACGGGGAGAGGGAGAGAAATGTGTCTCTAAAGGAACGAGATCTTTCTTCAGATGTGAGACACCTGCAGCCCTGTGCCGTGGACGTGGAAGACGCGGGGATCCGTCCCTGCTAAAGGCCATTTCGAGGGCACCTGCAGGTGCTCCCCAAGACTTCACCGAGGCGGGTGATCGATAGTAGCAAAAGCAGAAGCTCCCGGACCCGAGTCGTCTCCTGGAGCCTTCCCCGCCGGGAGGCAGAGGGAGGGTCTGAAATGGGCCCCTCTACACCGGGCAACGTGGACTTTGAGGTCCTGTCCAGCCCGACTAAACAACACAAGTCAAAGGGCTCCCGTTGGCTCCTGGGTAGAGCGGGAGGAGGCGGGCTAATTCCTGGAAGAAGGCGGGGAGGGGAGGGTGGAAGCCTGGCATCCGTGGGCCGGCCCGCCCCATCCCCTCCTCTTCTCCTCCATCTGTGAGGACGAGCATCCCTCCGGGCTTGGGTCCCGCCTCTCCCCGGGGGCCTCACTGGGGGGCCTGAGGAGGCCCCCTACGTCCTGGGCCTCACGGCAGGGACGGTGAGATGTTCCTGAAGGGCCCCTGCGGCTCACACGGGAAATCACGGAGAACAAGAGGCAGCTCCATAAGGCTGTTTCTTGTAGGCCGCACGATGAGAGGCGAGAAGAGGCTGTTCCCCAAACATCTCTGGTCCGGCCTCAGTCTCTCCTCAGGGACCGCAGAATCCCCCCATGCTGCCCACGTCGCTGTCCTGGGACCCCGAAAGCTTAAGTCTCTCCGGAGCTCCCGGGTCAGTCATTCTCAGAGGCAACCCTTGAACCCTGAGCTTCTTCCTCCGGTCAAGAGACTCTCATGCCGTCTCTTTCAAGTGAGGGGGTGAAATCGCAATCATCGTCGTGCACGTGACATTCTAAAAACCTGTTCAAACCCTCCCCTTCTGGCCTCACGGCTGTTCTAGGACAGAGCGGCAGCGAGGGCCAAACACTTGGGGTTCAAAGACTGGCCCAGACGAGCAGACCGGGGCCCCCGCCCCCCGATTTCAGGCCCCACGCTCGATCCGCGGAGCTAGCTAGCGGCTCCCTTCGTTTCTCAAACACCTCCTCGGCCCTCTTCCGCTTTAACATCCCCTTCATTGCTAGGCCTACACGAAGAAGACGAAGAAGAGCGGCAGCTCCACAGAGCCACGTGGGGGCTGGCTGCCTGGGCCCGGGAGACCCTCTGAGAGAGAGCCTGAGCTCCCAAGGAAGGCGACCAGGACTCAGGAGTGCTGTGCTGCTCACAGACTGGCTCCTCCCTCCCCACCCAGCTCTTCCCTTTTGGGGCCCCGAGTCCGGCTTGGGGCAGCCAGGTTGGGGTCATGGCTCCCATGCCCCGGGCTCCCAGCAGCAGGCCCTCGGGGGCACTCGGGGTCTCATCAGCCAGGCAGAAGAGCGCAGAGGCGAGCAGTGGGGGGCCAGCAGGGCCCCGAGAGGAGGAAACGGAGGCCGAATCCAGGCCCTCGACTCCACAAGCCAGGACTTTAGTATTAACAGTAAAACAGTTTTAAAACAGTGCTAATAGAAGCTACAATAGCAGCACCTGCAATTTCATTCCCGATATAAATTCTGATCATCTATATAACAACTAGCTTTCATCAAGGATTTCATTATAATTTCACATAATTCATTCATAAGCTTCCATCAAACACAAAGCATTTACCTACATTACCTACATTGTCTTGTCTGTCCCTCTAAACAACTCAGAGGGATGCTATTATCAACCCCCTCCCTAAAGTGAGGAAACTGAGGCAGAAGGCAAATGGAGATGAAGTGACTTGCTCAGGGTCACCCAGCTAGTAAGTGTCTGAGGCAGGATTTGAACTCAGGTCTTCCTGACTCCAAGTCTAGGACCGGATCCTTGCCCCGTGCCACCCAGAGGCCTGGTCTCTGGTGAGGAGTGGAGGCAGCCTCTTAAGGCCAGTTTATGGGAGACTCTCCCTCCCCCAGGGCCCGCCTGCAGCAGACAGAGCGCCCAGCCCGGCCCGTGAGCCATCCCCCCACTGGGGACACCCCGGGGGCCGCCTCGCTCCCCCCCTTCCCCGTGGCTCGTGGAAGCCGCCCCGCAGGAGGCCAGCAGGGCCCAACTGGTGGCCCCGGCCGGGGAAAGCTCGTGCTTCAGGCCTTGGCCATGCCCCCACGCCACGCAGCTTCTTACCACCAGAGGAGGCACCTCGACCACTCTGTCCACATTCGACAGCGAGAGGGGCACGTACCAGAGCGTCGCCTTGTTGGTCACCTTCTTCACACCTTGGGAAGAGGAAGACGGATTAGTGAGGGAGCCCCCGGGAGCCCCCGCTTTACCCGCCCAATCTCATCCGCACCACAACGCTGCCAAGCAGGGGCCTTTATCCGCCCCATTTTACAGCGGAGGAAACTGAGGCAAACGGTGGTGAAGTGACCTGCCCAGGGTCACACGGCGAGGGCGCTCTGCTGACGGCCCCTCAGATACTGAGGGCGCGAGCGCCCGGGCCACCCAAGCGGGACCCGTGAGTGCCCGGGCCAGGCTCGGAAACGGCTACGAGAGCAAGGCGCCACTTTAAACAAGGACGTGTGCGAATGGCCAGGTCTGAAGAGCGGCCCATCACTGCCCTGCCCAGGAAGGCCCTGCCCCGCCCCCTCTCCTTTGTGCCTCTGCCCAGGGCAAGCTCGGCCCTGTGCTTGGGAGGAGGAAGCGGAATCAGGGCCCGTGGAAGCGGGGGGCCCATGGAAGCGGGGGGCCCGGGGGAAGCTGGGGGTCTGTGGAAGCGGGGGGCCCGTGGGAGCTGGGGGCCCGTGGAAGCCGAGGGACCCGTGGAAGCCGGGGGTCTGTGGAAGCGGGGGGCCCGTGGGAGCCGGGGGCCCGCAGATGCACGCGCGGCTCCCCAAACAGAGGAAGCCAGCGCTCCATTTCTCACTCTAGCTTCCTGGCTGAAGAACGAACAAGGCAGACACGCGGGAGGCCTCCCACCAGATTTCCTCTCCCTCTCTTTTCCCGCCTCCCCCCAAGACTAAACGCTGCCAAAAGGGAAACCATCCATCAGCCGTCAGACTCAGAGACAGAAGAGGCAGACGGCCACATGACACATACTATTCAGGAAATATTCGCTTGTAAAACAGGCATGGCCGCACAGCGGCTCGAGAGCCGCGTGGAAGGGAAAAGCTTTGTTCCCCAAAGCCGGCTCTCAGAAGAGCCCACCCATTCCCACCTCTGACAGGACCCTGGGCCGTCCCTGATTGTCTCCTCGTACCTGACAGCCTGCCCCGTTCAATCGTGTTCTCTGTTTCACCGCTGTGGAAGCATGGGCAACCAGGGGGGAAATATCTGAAGCATGCTTTGACTAAGAATGAACAGATGAAGCTGGAAGGAGGGAAAGAAGTTGCTTACGGGGAGCTCAATGGGATCTGATATCACAGATCCAAACCCACCCCAGACACTTGTAAAGAGACAGAGGAAAGAGCCAGGAGGTGAATTCTGGGGAATGGCTACTGTGTGTGAGCAGCCTCTGCACAGACAGACAGACAAGACAGACTGGCATGCCTGCTCGCAAGCTAGAAAAGCTCACTAGGCCATTCAGATGAGCTTCCTCCCTGGCCAGGACAGACTCTGAGGAAGAGCACCATTTTACAAAGCAGGAAAAAGGCACTGGTGCACCAAAGCAATTACCCACAAAATTATAGACATTTAGAACCAATATCATCAAAGTTCCCTTCCCTCCACCCCAGGAACTTCCTCAACATCAGCAACATCATGCTGAAGACTTGGATTTGCAGGCAGGTTCCTGCAGGCCCCAATTCTATTATCAGACGTCTTGGAGAGAGCAGAGAGATGGGAAGATGGGAGCTGCCCGCCTCTGAGCGATGCGTCACACAGTGTACAACTCCTACAGGGTGCGACATGCCAAGGGGCAGAGGACGGCTGGTGCTGAGGGAAAGACGGCTCTCTGTGACTTCGGGCTCTCTCTACAAGCAGCCGTGGGCCCACTAGCCCAAGCAGAGTCACCCCTAGGCCACGGGCATCCCCTCAGGATCTCCTGAGACAGCAGAATCCGAGGGGGCGGGCAGACCGGGGGAAGTGTTGGTGAGGCTGCTTTAGGTAACGGGAAACTGGAAGGTCCAGTATCCAGCACAACAGGTAAGGCACTAAGAATAATCAAGGAAAGGGACAGAATCCCAGGTCCTCTGGTGCCCAGGCCACAGGGGTTTCTAGGCTTCTAGGACCCACCTCCAGCCCACTCCACCGAGCTGCTCACAGGCCTTTTCGTGCGTATTGCTTGGACTAAACAGAGCCCTGGGCAGCAGGCTGGGTCCCAGCTGCACAATTAAGAAGAGGCCCCGAGGAAGGCGAGCAGCCCGAGCTCCTCTGGGACCTACAGCCCAGTTCCAGTGTTCCGGCCCATCAGCCACTCGACTTGAACCCAACTGTGTGATTTTGAGAAAGTGTCCTCGCTGTTTGAGAACAACTACATAGACTAATAATAAGGAAAAATATTTCCACTGCATTTTGACTTGGGAGTAAATCTGACAACCTGCTTTGGGGAATAAAGCTTTACTATTCGACTCAGCTAACACACTTTTGACAAGCTGGTTCCCGTGACGACTGGGAATGGACCTCTTCTAAGCCAAAGTCAATCAAATGCACCAAATGATGTAAATAAAGCATAATAATTAAAGGAAAGCATCTAAAGATGTAAAATTGTAATTCTGAAAAGATCCTGTTTAAAATCTTAAAACTATCATAGCTATTGTCTCCCAATCACTTCCACATTAGTTAAATATTTTGACATTCTTAATAGACAAATTAAAATTCTCAATAGTTGAGAGTTCTGTGGCTGTCTCGGGGTGAACATGCTCAACAGTTTTGTAATGAAGATTTCTGATTGGAAAAAAGGCATGGCTTATAAAGCCAGGACTCCACTAACTGGAGACCCATGAGCCAAGGGTCTTCCTTTTACATTATTTTCATAAACTTTACACAAAGAACATGTACCTTCAAAGGAAACAGAAGGAAAGGAAACCATTTCAAAGAAAATGTGCAAAGACATTTGCCCTGCTTCTGTAATTGGGTCAGAACTTTAATTTTAAAGTCATTCCAGTCAAATGAAAATTAGTTAATTAATAAGAATATTATGAGCACCTATTCCACCTGGGCCCAGCCCTATGGTACATGCAATGGAAGAGATATAAAAGGGTAAGATACCACCAAGATTGAAAGGAAAATGTATTTGCAGAAACTATTACAGACACTAAATTCTAACACCATATGAGAGTGTTATGTGACTCCTTTCCTCCTCTGCTAAGTTGACAGAGTGTTTGGGAAGTACCATGCTATTTATCTCGCATTTTATTTTAATTAAATGTCTTTTGCTCTGATTTTATGAACTACCTTGGTATGTTCACACAAAGAGTCATTGGTAGGGGCTCAGGGCTATGACAATGTTTCACTGCTTTGTTTTAAATTTATAGCAGTGTACATGTAAAGATGTTGCATTTCCCCCCCAAAAAAAATCACTGCTTCAAATTTTTTAAGGGCTTGAGATACAATATCTGCTCTTGAAGAATTCATTTTTTTTAAACTAACATGATATATACACAAGAAACAATAAAAGAATAATACAAAACAATTTATCATCATGTGCTAAATTCTATGGCTCGGGCAATAGATATTAGCCAAATTCAATGGACTTCCCTAGAAGAGATCACTATTGGCTAGAACAGTAGATGAGGCCTTGTAAGACTGGTCAAGGTAAACTGACCCTCTGGGCCTTCTAATATCTCTGTGAGGTAAATGCCATTTTACTCATTTAAAGATAAAGAAGCAGAAATTTAGCAATGTTTTTGGGGTCTAGTGTGGAAAAGAAAACTGAATCAAGTAGTAAATGTAAGAGCTGAGGGGAGAGGCCTGGCCCCTCCAGGCTCCAAGCCTAGTGTATGTACCTGGGATAGGTGCATATCACAGACCCAAGTGATGGAGTATACAATGTAGGTATGAGATACACTCTGTATATTAAAAGAAGGGAAAATGAACAAGTTTGATTACATAAAAGTGACAAGTTTTTATACAAAATTAATGCAATTAAAATTAGAAGGGAAATAATTAACTAAGGGGAAAAAAAAACCTTTGCAGTAAATTTCTATGAAAAAAGCCTCATTTCCAAGATATATAATGAACTGATTCAAATATATAAGACCAAGAGTCATTGCCCAATAAATAAATGGCCAAAGGAATGAATGAGCAATTTTCAGAGAAAGAAACCCATGCTCTCCACAGACAGGAAAAAAATTCTCCAAGTCACTAATATTTAAAGAAATGTACAATAATGTTACTCTGGGTTCTAATTCACAACCATCCAGTTGACAAAGAGGATAGAAAAGGAAAATGACAATTGCTGGAGAGACTGCAGGAAAAATGGCATAATGATGAATGGTTGGTAAAAATGAGAATTGGTCTCTCTGTTTTGGAAAATATTTTGGAACATCTCCATTCCCATAAAAATCTGGGCATGATTTTTGACCCAGTGATGCCATGATTAAGTCTATACCCTAAACAGACTTTTTAAATAGAGGAAAATATATGTATATATACACACACATATACCTAACACGTTACATACATGCAAAAATACTTATAGCAGCTCTTTTTATTGTGGTCAAGAATTGGAAACTAAGTGGGTTTGGGGAATGGATGAACAAATTATGGTAACTACTAATCTCATGACAGAGAATTGATAGACTCAGGGAGGAGACTGAGGCCTTTTTTCGCAGGTGGCCAATATAGGAATTTTCTTTGACTCTACAAATTATAACAGGGGGGTTGTTTTTTTTCTTTCTCTGTGGGGTAGGAGGGTAAGAAGGTGGGAGAAAGAGAATGTACACTATAGAGCAGGCCAGGATTGAACATGAAATGACAGGAGCCTATTGTACAAAGCTTGCTTGTGCTTTTTTTTTTTTTTAAGGAAAAGTTATTTGGTGTTTGTTAGGTTCAGAACAAGAAAATTATTAAATTAAAATTATTAAAATAGTAAAAAGAAATCTTATAGATATTTTAAACGCTTACTATGTGACAAACAAAGCAGTGAGAGTCTAGTATGGCCAGTCCTTCCATCCTAGGTGGCAAAGATGACACATCAAAGGGAAGCCGCAATGCTGTAGTCAAGACCAACTCTGGAAAGAGACCAGGCATGATGGAGACAAAGGAATAACAAAGAGAGACGTGAGAGAGCTGGCCGTGAGATCACGTACGTCTATTCCTGTGGTCCTGGGGAGGTCACTTAACCTCAGGGCCACAGGCATGTCTCTCAGCTCTCCAAGACTAAACTGTAGAGACATGATGAAAAGGTTTTCCTTATCAGGAATTCATCATGCCAATAAAATGAACAACTGGTGCCCCGAGAATCGTGACTATGGAAAATAATTACAAATGCTATGGAGAATGGCATTACTATCCTTAGTCATAATCATTTTGAATTTCTGTAATATCACTCCTAGAATCATCCTGAGAAACAGTGAGATGCTCTTCATTGTTGCCCCGTCCCAGTTTACACTGGAATGGGAGCAGCTCATTTCTGAGGTCTCTAGCAGTACTGACTGGCCGCCCAGGAGTCACCTTCCAGCCCTGGTTCACAGCTCTGCTTGTCCTATGCTGACCTCAGCAGACCAGGGCAAATCAGAGAACAGCAACAAGGCCCTAGGGACAAATGCTCTTTCTTCTGTGGATGCCCTGATGAATAGTTCCTTGCAAACAGGGCAGACAGCCTGCTCCCCCAAGGGTTAGCTTCTAAAGCAGTCCTGGGAGACCCCTAATCCCAGGGAGGTTGATTAGCATAGTTCTATACTCTTCTCTCATCCCAAAGGACCTCGCTTGGGTTTCCTTCCTGCCTGCTGGCAGGCGGGCAGACCTACCCTCCTTGCTATCTATCCTGAGGCCCAGGGGTAAAAGGCCGTTGGTTCTCTGATGTTTATAAAACCTGGAGCCCTTTGAATGCATTTGTCCTGATGGCACCTTAGGATACAGTCCAGTGAGCCTATTGGGAATCTCCAGCTCAACTTAAATTCTGCCAAACATCAAAGTGAGAAGGGGCTCTTCCATCCCCACAAAGTGCAATGAAATTATTCGTTTGGGGCTTGGACCCAGTAAGCGGAGAGCAGAGAACATCAGAGTCTAGAGTCACTTAATCAATGGGGTAACCTGCCAGTACTGTAGGGGTGCCGGGAAGATCCATCCTACAAGTCTTCCACATTTCTAAGATTGAAAGCTCTTGCATTAGTTGATGACTACAAAGTTATATTCTTAGGAAACAACTTCAGCCAAAAGTGATCTAAAATATCACCATAAGTGAATGGGGCTCTAGGCTGGGTTTAATAGAAATGAAAAGATCCCGATCATAGTCCTTCATTGGAAACAGGAATCCTGAATATGGGCATCTGCAGTCCCTGCCTGCAGAGTCGTTCATCCATTCTTTCAACAAATATTTCTGAAGCCCCCAAAGTGCCTGCCACCACATGGCAGACATGTAATAAATGTATCCTGGTATGAGCTGGCCTGCAAAGCCCTGGGCTTGCTCAGCCCTGAGGAAGATATACGAGATACAAGGAGTGTCTACAGGAGGAATCTTTGGGAGCTGATCTGATACAAGAAGAAGGTGGAGCCCCTAATAGGCCTGTACTTAGTCCCCAAGTCACCACTAATAAGAGCAACGACTCTGAGGCGCTTCCAGGACCCATTCATCATTGTAGTAAACATGACAAAAGAAAACTGCAAAGGTCAGGCAGGCTGGGGAGAACAAGCACTCTCGTGCCCTCCTGGTAGAGTTGTGACCTAGATCAACGATTCTGGAAAACAATCCCGAATTATACCCAAAAAGGCAATAAGCAATGCATACACTCTGACCCAACAATCGACCAGCAAGTACTCACTAGGCTGAGCTTTGGGGATATGAGGAAGAAGCAAACAACCAAGCCTTCCCTCAAGAAGTTCTCACTGTAACAGGAGAGAAAACCTATGTGCACAGAAGATAAACACAGATTTCGTAGGAGGTGGCCTCAGAGGGGGAAGGCAAAACCAGCTGGAGGGACTGGAAGGGGCGGCACGTGAGCTGATTCTTAGAGGGGGCCAGGGTGGAGGGGGAGAGGGAGGAGAGACGGAGCATCATCTGCGAGAAGCAAGAGGCAATTTGACTGGATTGAGAGTGCCCAGAGGGGAGTCTGTCTAGTCATGAGAAGCTTTAAATGCCAAACAAAGGGGTTTCTATTTGATCCTAGAGCTAACGGTGAGCTTATGGGGCAGAAGAGTATGGCCAGACCTAAACCTGAGGGGAAAAAAATCACTCTAGCAGCCAGATGGAGTGGGACTGGAGAGGTCAGAGGCTAGAGGTGAGGAGACGGGCCAAAAGGCTACCGCACTAGACCAGGTGAGAGGTGACGAGAGATGAAGTGGGGTGTCGGCTGCATGAAGAGAAAGAAGGGGTCCTTTGGAAGAGACGTCATGGAGAAAGAAATGACAAGATTTGGCAGTGGGTTGAGTGAGTGGGTGATGGAGAGCAAGGCAGGAGAGGGCATTTATCCGAAGTGACACACGGGAAGTCCTACATATAAAAAATATTTATGGCAACACGTATTGTGGTAGCAAAGGACTGGTACTCAGAGAGTAGCCGAATGCACTATCACATAGGAATAGGACAGAATATTATTGTGCCGTCAGAAGGAAGGAATATGAAGTGTTCAGGGCAACCTGAACCAATGCAAAATCGGGAAAACCACCATCATGACAACCACAAAAATTTTACTGGAAAAACATTGGAATTCTGACCAAGGCAGTGCCCCACAGGGGCCTGGGAGCAGTGATGCTACCCCTCTCTCAACAGAGAAGCAGGCGTCCGGTCCGGGCTGCAGAATGGAGCACACGTGTCCCACAGGGCCAATACGCTGATTTATCACCTGGCTCACCCATACCTTGTTACAGGGAGGCTTCTTTGGGGAGCGACAGGGATATTTTTAAAAGGCCATCAATAAAACATTTCCTTTAAAAAGCAGGGAAGAGTCAATGGTTACAAACATGATAAACCAAATTAATGATGGTGCTAAAGATAGAAATAATGAAGTCAGAAATAGGAACAGACTTGGGGAAAAGCTAATGAGTCCAATCTGGGTCATTTGGAGTGGCAACGGGACATCTCATTGGCTATGTCCTATAGGCAGCTGGAGATGCCTAGAGCTCAGAAGAGATGCATGAGACAGAGGGATAGGTATAAGGGTAACAAATAAATAAAGACATGGAATAAGTAAGACTGCCAAGGCAGAGAGCAAAGGAAGGGAAGAGGGCCAAGTACACGCTTAGGGAACAGTCCCTTGAATGAGGAAAGAAGGCAATGAGGAAGGAGCACTTAAAAACCAAGAGCCAGTAGGTCACTAATGCAAGGGGACGAGAAAGCACCCAGTAGCTGGGGTGAGTCAACCATGGCACAAGTGGCAGAGAGGCCAAACAGAATCTGCTTTTGTAATGATGGGGACGGAGGTGAGGAGATGGAAGAGGAAAGACAGGGAGAAGGAGAGAAAAGCTTAGCAAGGGTGGTCATGGGAGAAGCCAAACTTCAGGGCTTTACACAAAGAGCAGGAAGAAAAAGAGTAAGAGCAGTGGGAGTGGGAAACTTTTTCAAGAATTTAATCAGTGAAAGAAAGTGGGAAGCGAGCTCAGTAAGAGGCTGGGGTCCGAGGGGCTAAAAGAAGCTATTTTTAGAACCAGGGTGCTCAAAGCATGCTGGCAGGCAACAGCAGAGGAGATCTGGAAGGCATCCTCAAGAGAGGGATCATGGCTGAAGGAGAAAGTGAAGGGAATGGAATCAAGGTGCAGGGAAGGAGATTAGCCTTAGGAAGGCACGGAAAGATCCCTTCTTCTGTCACCCACAGAGAAGAAAAGGAAGTAGACGGTAAAGCTGAGAAGTATGGAGGAGTGAAGGAAGGAGGGCTGATGAGGCTCACAGTGGATGCTTCTTCTCCCATGCAGCCCAGCATAAAAAGCTGACATCTGCACAGGGCTTTGTGGCTTACAAAGTGCTCAATACACATTCTCTCCTTTGATTCCAACAACCCCATGAAGTAGATACTTTGGGCATTAAAATTCGAACTTTACAGATGAGGACACTGAGGCTCAGGGAGGTTAAAGGACTGTCTGGGGCAACATCTCATACTTCAGGACCCAAACTTTGCTGCCTTAAGTTCAAGGTTCCATTCATTAGATATCCCCAGGCAAGGGGAGAGGAAGAAAAAAGGCTTATGGGGAATAACACAGGGAGTTGATAAGGACAGCATAAAGGGACCAAATGAGATTCTGTACCATAAATTTATAGAAGGAGAAATCAATTCAACTTCATGATTTTTTTCAAGGGATGCTCAGCAGTCCAGGAGCAGGAAAATGGGAATCTAGGAAGGGGGTTACAAAGGGAGGAGGATTAAAAGCTCTTGGAATCCAGGACAGTAGCTCCTGAGGTGGTAAAAGCCCACCTTTTTCATCCCACTGTCAAGTTCACCTCAACTTAGTTATGCAAGAAAAAGGGAATGTTGGCGGGGGAAGCAGATGGAGCCAAAACCGAAACTGCCCTAGGTCTAAAGAATAATGAAAGGCCCTCAACTAACAGACTAAGTCTTAGTCCATCAATTGGTAGAAAAAATAGCTACTGGAGGGCTGAGATGTCTTCTCTGAAAATTAGAGCAGATACTCAGGAACAACTTCAGCAATCAAAGGGTATTTTGATAAAATCTGTGTGGTATTTCTGAAGACAGAAAGTGGCCTAGGAAAGCCAAGGTACAAATGCCTGATTGGGCCTCTCTGGCAGAGCAGGCTGAAGGAGGGAGGCACAATATGAAGTCAGACTAATTCTGCTGTCCAATAATCATAGATTCAGCACAAGGAGGAGAATGACATCCTAAAGACCCTATGTCCTGAGCAGAGACCACAGGAAAGAGCAGTTTCTCAATCCATAACAAGCTCTCTTTAAGGCCTACGGCTCATGCACCTCCTAAAACATCCATTCTTGTGACCTCGGCATCCTTCCGTCCCACGGACTCAAACAATCTGGAGCTGTCATGACAATGCTAATTGGCTGCTGGAGACCACCAGATAGAAAGCAGAAAGAGCGCTGGGCCTGTTAGGACAGGCGACCACAGGGAGAGTCACTAAGTGCCCCGAGGCCCACTCTACTCATCTATAAAACAGAGATAATGAGTGCACCTGCCTAACAGCTCAAGCAAAATGTCTAAAGGGCTACAGAAATGTGAGCTGGTTTTCTTATTTAAAACATGAGCTGCTACTGCACTCATCCATATAGCTGGTCATTTTTTAAAGTTTATAATTGGGTTCAAGTATTTTCTACCTCTTTCCATCTTGTTTCCTTCCTTAAAAAATTAAGTATATCTAAATCTATTCTCTTCATACCCTTAACATGCACTCTAAAAATAAATTTGCCTTTAGAAAAAGGGTCTTAGGGGGCAGCTGGGTAGCTCAGTGGATTGAGAGTCAGGCCTAGAGATGGGAGGTCCTAGGTTCAAAGCCGGCCTCAGACACTTCCCCAGCTGCGTGACCCTGGGCAAGTCACTTGACCCCCATGGCCCACCCTTACCACTCTTCCACCTAGGAGCCAATACACAGAAGTTAAGGGGAAAAAAAAGGAAATGTCAGGGGGTGATGCAGAGTTCAGACAGAATGAAATGTTTGAAAGAATTAGCTTTTTATTGGGGTCAGGTCAGAGTTTTCTGCTGAGCATCTCTGGACAGCATTGGTCTCTGCTTGATTTGAGAGGTAGAGGAAGGATGGAGGAGTAGAGAACTACCAAGAGAGATGAGGCCAAGAGGAAGAAACAATAGTCTCCTCTATTTCTTACAGCAGATATATATACTCAGAGTAAAATCAAAGGAGCTAACATAGACTCTGTGCCTCATGTATCTCACATCCTGCTTCTAATGCCCCATAGCTCATTGTTTGGTCTTCTAAACTTTGCTCCATTTTTCCTTTTTATCTCCAGGGGCAAAAGATCTGGACAGCATCTTGTGTCACAATGGTAAGCATAGCCTTGGGTGGCAGGAAAAATAGCTGAGAGGTATCACCAACNAGGGAAGGGAAGGGAAGGAAAGGGAAGGGAAGGAAAAGAAAAGAAAAGAAAAGAAAAGAAAGGAATGGAAAGGAAAGGAAAAGAAAAGAAAAGAAAAAGGGTCTTATTTGGCTAGAGCTAAGTATTCTTGCTATCTCCCCCAAACTTCCCTCAATTACCCAAACAAAAATTTGTTCTGACAGAAGCATTTCAACTGGGAATAATGAAATGGTGTAACTTTGGTCCTAGAAAGACAGCATGGCATAATGGACATATAATAGTCATGGTTTGCTAGAGGACAGGGTGAACCTCACAGAGTCAGGCATATCCTCGACCTCTTGCCAAGTAAGGGCAGAAGAGCAGAGGCTATAAAAGGAGCCAGCCTGACCGCAACTGCCAGCCTTCTTCCCCTGATGAAACACTCTTTTGCTGTTGAAAACCTGGAAGTCACACATCCACCCTGAGTGAGCTTCTCTGCCTTCTTGGGCCTGCAGCCTCCCACTGCCCTGGCGGATCTAAATTATTCAGGGTAACCCGGCTCGGTTAACTAGACCCTGTCATGATCCCTGGCTGTGTGGAAACCAACAGAGTGCTTCAAGCCTCCCAGACACCAAGAAACGCAGTGCAGAACTGAGCCAATGTTTGGTTTTCTAAGAGTTCTTACAAACACTTATTTGGGAGGGAGAAGCTGAAACTTGTTCCTATTGCAACTAGCCTAGCAACATGCAGCGAAGACATTTAATAAACATCCTGGCGATAATGAGATAGTCGGCGAGTGTTTTAAACTAGAAGCCGATCAGAATCTCTATCGTTGCTTTGTCTGGAGACGAGGGGGAAGAGAAGTAGCTGCAGGAAGAAACTGTGGACAAAGGATGAGACGCGCTTTTATCACTGAAAACCCAGCTATAAAAAGAAATGTCTATATGTGTAAGAGCCATCACCACATCCTTCTGCAGTTGCCACGTGGGAAGATGAAACTGTGTTACCATGGTTACTACTGCCAAGGAAGAGAGTATTCAGATCAAGCCTGAGTCAAAGGTTCCTCCCAGTGAACTCCAATCCAGGTCTGATTTACTGCTCCCCAGAATAGCAACCGACAAGGCCGAGAATAGGCCACCTCCAAGGGAGAGAATTTTGGGTTTCACAATTCTCTGCACAAACCTAACACCTCGACGGTGCAAAGAAAGAGCAAATGAGATCAGAAACTGACAGTAATGAGAAAGAAAAGCCTGCCTTCCTCATCCCAGGGCGCTCCTAGCAGTCCTTTCCCACCAAACCCACACAGAAAGCGGCTACTACGGCTCTGCCACAGACCAAGAGACCCTGCAACTTACCTGTGATGATGTTTTCCGCAGCTACGGTGACCTGGACTTCCACTGAGTGCTTTGAAGTGTAAGTAATCTCAGCACTGACATGAGCCACTTCTCCAATGTTCATTGGGGACAGGAAATCCGTGCGTTCCACCCTGGCCAAAGCAGCCACACAGCTCTCCTAGGGGGTCACCAAAGACATCTGGTCAGGGCAACAGAGACAGACCCCAGCAGAGAACATGAGCCCTGCAGCACTCCTCCACCCCCAGACTCTGAGTCCTCTAACAGTACAGCAAAGCCAGCAAAAGGGGAGTGATCTGGATAGAGACCCATACCAGAGCAAGAGGAGCTTCTCTGGCACCTCTATAAAGCAGAGAGAGCTTGTCCTTTGATTTCTCTTCTTTTTAGCCAGCTGAGGTGATCATTGCCTCAAAGGATCCCATGTCGTGTTTTGTGGTTCTTCATGACTGTAGTCACTGTTCTGGGGTGCTGCTGACATCACCCTGCATCAGTCTCTATATAGTCCCATGCTTCTCTGCATTTCTCAGTCATCACTTCTTACAAGGCAGCAATGTTTAATTGCATTTAGGAATCACGATCTGTTTAGCCATTTCCTCCTCTTGGTTCCCACAAAAAGGGCTGCTCCAAACATTTTTGCATAAATGGGACACTTTTTTTTTAATCACTGATCTCCCTAGAATATATAATCAGCAGTGGGATCTCTAATCAAAGGATATGGGCATTTTGGCCATTTCTGTTATATAATCCCACATTACTTTCCAGAATGGTTGGTTCAGTTCACTGGTCTACTACAGGGAGTTAGTGTTGTCTTCCCCCAACCATCTAGAGGATTTGTTTTAACTATTTCATTCAATAAACTTAAGGAATTACTCTGAGTAAAGCACTGCACTAGGTGTTAAGGATACAGAGATGAAAAACCAGTTTTTGTCATCAACAAATTTACAATCCAACTTAAGTAACTGATGTGTACACAAATATATGATACAAAAAGGCTACAAAGGATACAGAAAGACATCAAGATCATGTGATCTAGGAAAAGGTAAGCAGAGAAAGATGGCTCTCTTACACTAAGTAGACAAAGTCAAGAATGCTTCCTTTCTCTTCACAGTCAGATTTCACTTCTGAATTCAAGCCTACGTAGGTTTATCTTGTTCTAACCATTATTGAGACCAAGCTATAAAGCTCTGGATCTCAGATATACAAATGAAATGACTACCTCAATAAGGAAGAAAGGAGAAAAATATATGCGTGTGTGTGTGTGTGTGTGTGTGTGTGGAGAGAGAGAGAGAGAGAGAGAGAGAGAGAGAGAGAGAGAGAGAGAGA
>NC_058132.1:40174673-40232330 GCF_016433145.1 Gracilinanus agilis
AGAGAGAGAGAGAGAGAGAGAGAGAGAGAGAGAGAGAGAGAGAGAGACAGACTCAAATTTATGTTCCAATCTCCTCATTCTGTAATCCTCACCAATCCCATGGGGAAAGTAGCTGCTATCTCTTTGCCACAGACCTAGATACAAGGACAAGAAGCCCTAGAAGTTGCCTGTGAGGATGTTTTCAGACAATATGGTGAAATATCCCCTTTCTGGATTCACTGAAGTATCCAGGACATGCCAGGTTCTTCATAACCGTTGTAATTACACGTGAAAGCATTATGGTATGGTGGGAAGAGCAGGATTCCGAAGACTTAAATTCTAGGCCCACCTCTATCACTTTCTGGTCCCAGATCTCTAAGCATGTAACAACCACTCTAAATGGCCAACTCCTATTGCTTTCCTTCCATGATCTGGAGAGGGATCCAGCAAAGGAGTCGGAGAAGGAGCAGGCTTCTCAGAAGGAGAGGATCTCAAAGATAGAGATGATATAAAAACTAGAGAGAAGAGAATCGAGGAAGGGAGAGTGATCCACAGTGTCAAAGGCTGTAGAGAAGTCAAGGAGAATGAGGACTGTGAAAAAGCCTTTAGAGTTGAGAACTAAGACATCAGAATAACTTTGGAGAAGGTGGTTTTGGTGAAATGAGAAGGTCCAAAGTGAGATGAAAAGGGGTTAAGAAGAGGGTGGGAGTAAAGAAAGTGGAAGAACCTATTGAAACAGCACTGGCAATGCTGGATCTCAGACTATTCCCCCACCACCCCCAGAAAAGGAAAGGGAGGGAAGAAAGAGATTTGCCTTTTTTTAAAAGATGCTACAACATAAGGAAACATGAAAAGTGAGAGTGGCATTTGATTTTTCCTTTTGGCTCTCTGATCATTTCAAACTGAAGCAACAAATTGTCTTGCTTGTTACCATCATATTAAATTTAATATACACTTAAAAAAAACAAACTATACATAACAGAAGTTCACAGCTTCCAATGCAAGCCTTTTCTGTTTGTATATCGAAATGTTTGTTATCTAAGATCATAATAAAAAATGAAATTTAATAAATAAATAAAAGATGGGATGCCAGAATGGGATTTGGATTTGTGGATAGAGGAAATAGAAGAATGGTGGACTTCTGGCTAGTTCTAAAATTTACCTAACAAGGTCTAAGAATCTATTTGTCTGTGTTCTTATAATCTAATCAAGCAGGCTTTAGACAGAAAAGAGAGAGAAAACTGTCTAGATATTTCAGGAGCATCTTCAATATAATATAGTATTCAATGAACAATCATTTAAGCACCTACCATGTGCTTGAGAATACACATACAAAAGAATAGCAGAGACATTCAGAAATACAAGAGAAAGAATTCAAGAAAAGAGCTAGCAATAAAAATCTTGGCTAATAATGTGGGGATTTGTTTTGCTTGGCTAAGCATTTGTGTTACAGGGATTTTCTTTTTCTTTTTTTTCCATGGGGGATGGGAGCAGTTAGAAAGAGAAAATAATGCTTGTTAATTGAAAAAACAGTGAAATGTAAAAGTTACATACAAAAGAAAGAAAATGAAAAAACCCTACTGCCTCAGAGATCTAACCAAAAGTCCATCCATGGGTTAATAGACTAGAAGAACTAGACATCTGAATGCAGAGAGGAAAATTTTACTTCACAGTTAACAACTGAGCCTTGGTAGAATGAGACCATATGCTCTGGCCTCAGGAATCTTGTCCTTGAAGGGTTTTCAAAAGAACAGAAGAAGTAAATGGGAGCAGAGCCCCCTCCTATGTTAAAAAAGCTAAACCACTCAGAGAAAAAGGGAGAACATTCAAATGGAGATCAGTGGCGCATACATGGAAATGTTATCTTCGTCAATAAATCACATACAAACTACTTAGAGAAAGACATGAGGACTGTAGAAAACATCCCAATGTGCTTGGCCAAGAGGCCCAGGATAGGAGTGACAGTGGCCTTCAATTACACAGACATCTGCAGGAACTCTCTGCCAAAAGGAGAGAAGCTAATTTTGATATTCTTGATATTTTTTTTTAACCCTTAACTTCTGTGTATTGGCTCCTAGGTGGAAGAGTGGTAAGGGTGGGCAATGGGGGTCAAGTGACTTGCCCAGGGTCACACAGCTGGGAAGTGTCTGAGGTCGGATTTGAACCTAGGACCTCCTGTCTCTAGGCCTGACTCTCAATCCACTGAGCTACCCAGCTGCCCCCTGATTTGTTTTAATTTTAAAAAAATATTTTCTTTGGAAAAGTTGAAGAACCAAGAGAAAAATCCTATTCTGTACCTGATTCTTGCTAACAGAAGGAACGATGAGGACTTTGGGAGAAAGGGACAATCCCATCTTAAAATGAATGACAGAGGAGAGGAAAATCTAAGGAGGTTTTACCTTATACCCTTGAGTTTAGAAGAGTAGCTTTCAAAAGTATTCAGATAAAGGATAGATAGGATCCTGTTTGGTTTATAATTCTATGGGGGAATGACAGTCCAGCAGGGATGAGAAGCTCTCAGGAATCAAATTCTAAGAACAAAAAGAAAAAATCCTAACAACACTAACAATGATAATGATAATAATTAGCATTTATTGTTGTGCCAGGGACTATGCAAAGCACTTTACAAACATCTCACCTGTTCATCACAATACCCCTGGGAGGTATTACCCCCATTTTAAGGTTGAGGAAACCCAGGCAAACAGAGGTTAAATGACTTGCTCAGGGTCACACATCTGAGAATTATCTAAGGTCAGTTTTGAAATCAGGTCTTCCAGACCCAAACTTCTATCTACTGCACCACCTGGAGGCTAAAGAAGAAAAAGGAGAACTGCCTACTGAGCCTGCTATTGGACACTCAGGAAGGAAGAATGAAATGCTAGCTATTATTATTTTTAAAAGCTATGCACAGATGAGGAAGAATTCAAAAGGATGGTAAGATCCTATAAATCTGTTAGGAACACTAAAACTCAGAATAAAGCTGAGTGTGGGAAGCCGTTCTATGTATTAAAGCCTTTGGAGAAATAGGATCAAATTTAGGGCCTGTTATCTGGATTCCCTACGTGACCAATCCAGGCTGAGGCAGTCTTTGTGTTTGGTCCTGGTCACCTGAGCCCCAAAAGGCTCTGGTACCAGCAGGTAGGTTAATCCAAAATCAACTTGATCCCTCCAAGAGGCTATTAGGAGTCATTTAGAGAAACAGAGTCTGTAACAGATATTTTATCTGGATCCCATTACAAAATCATCGGCAAGTAAAACTGTGCGTATGATTTTTCTGCACTGCATGTCAGGAATGCAGACAGAATGGGCCATCTAAGATAAAAATCTGAGGCTCCTCTTTTGACTCAGTTTTGATCCCCACCTTTCTTAGAACTCCTATTGGAAAACTTTGAAGTGGCAGACCAGCATCTACTGAGTTAATGATTGCTCTCCTTGACAATTAAGAAGCCTGAACCCTAACAAACATTACTTAGATAAGTATGGCGCTTTTAGTCTTGACTTTATTTGTCCAGGTGCCTATAATCCTGGAAGATAGAACTCAATAAGTGAGCATCTCCATAAAAATATTTCCTCTCCCAGAATTATCCCTACTAATTGATGGTTAGAATTTGGCCATTGTCTTGGTACTTATACCTTTACTCTTTAGACTTTAATGGGTTATGTATGATCTGTTACCCCTTCATAGCTGTGTTCTTTGTTTGAAACCAGTATATAATAAACTCCCAAGCCCACAGACTTTGGAACAGCATGGGCTAACCACTAGTCTAGTTGTTCTCATTTTCTTTCTCCTGCTTTAACCATCCTATGCCACCACGCCGCTCAGGACCCCAAAAAATCATATAGAGGCATGGCCCCCTATAGCTGAGGATGGGCAGCAAGAGAGACTGAGAAGTAGAAACGCAAAAGAAAAAGACTTATCGCTTATCACTTGTATGTATGGGTATATGATTTGGGGTTTGGGCTTTAAAAGATTTCTCTATAACAAAAATGAATAATACGGAAAGAGGTATCACGTGATAACATTTGTACAACTCAGTGGAGTTGCTTATCAGCTCTGGGAGCGGGGAGGGAAGAGGGAAAAAAAAAAGAAAATGAATCATGTAAACATGGAAAAATATTTTTTAAATAATAATAAAATTTTTTTAAAAGAGAGAGAGCAGGGGACAGCTGGGTAGTTCAGTGGATTGAGAGTCAGACCTAGAGACAGGAGGTCCTAGGTTCAAATCCAGCCTCAGAAACTTCCCAGCTGTGTGACCCTAGGCAAGTCACTCGACCCTCATTGCCTACCCTTACCATTCTTCTGTCTTGGAGCCAATACACAGTATTGACTCTAAGACGAAGGCAAGGGCCTAAACAAACAAACAAATGAACAAATGAATGAATGAATGAATGAATGAACAAATAAATAAATAGGCAGATAAATAAATAAATAGATGAATAAAATAAAATAAAAGAGAGAGAGCAAATACAACATAATATTGGGGAGGAGGTCAATGAAAGGCAGGACTACTGCTGGAGCCAAGTGGGAAAAGGAGAAAGAAGGCAACACTGCTGCTCAGCTCTCACTCTGTCCTTTTTTGGGTCTGTTGAGAAGAATGATCTTTGGCCTGGAAAAGACAGAACAAAGATGGCTCACAGGGAGACGATGCCCGAGATTATTAAGGCAAGAATAAAAGAGCCCTTGCTGCTTAAGACCCCATGCCCAACTGGGCAACTTGGGAACTGACAGAACATGCAGAGATGTGATGAGCAAGTGTTCCGCAGGAGGGAAGAAAGGCAAACATCTCAGGTTCAAAAAGAGAAGAGCAGGAAGAGAATGTTCTCAAAGCTGGCCAGAAATGATTCAATGTTATTCAAGTGACTGTTGGAATATCGAGGAAAGGAACTGCTGGATCACCAAGAACCAGCACCCCCAAGCATAAGTCTTGTCAGATGACCTTATTTACTTTTATGATTACTAAATCAGGAGGCACTGCTGATAATTTGACCCAGATGTGAGCAAAGTATTTACTCCAAGTCTCTTAACGTGTGGCAAGATTTAGGGCAAACAATGGCACAATGAAATGCATTCTGACCTGGTTGAATGGCAAGATCCCAAAGGGAAGTCATTCATCATTCTAAACTTGGCAGGCCATCTTCGGGAGAGCGCCCCAGGGATCTCTGCCTGGGCTCATCCTATTTAATACCTTTATCAATGACCGGGACAAGGCATAGAAAGACAGCCTATCAAAAGCAGAGAAGCCGAACTCATCAAATTTGCAGAGAACTAAAAGCCAAAGGATAGCTATCAAATTAAGTGAAACGAGTTTTTTAAAGTTTTTTTTAATGTATATAGATATCTATTGTTTAAAAATTCTTCCCTCTCGTCTTCGAATCCAAGGCAGAAGAGCAGTAAAGGCTAAGCAATGAAGGGTAAGTGATGTGACCAGGATCACACAGCTAGGAAGCCCGAGGCCAGATCTGATCACTAGACTACTGTCTCCAGCCCTGGCTCTCTACCCACTGAGCCACCCATCTGCCCCTAAAAGTATACACATCTCGGCAGAACAGAATGCTGAACCAAGCACATTGAAATTAAAACTAAAAAATCTCTTTCCCAAAATGCAAGATGAAGCAGGCGCAGCCAGAGAGCACTTCATCTGAAATATAGGACAAGAAAAACTAAATGCGAGTCTAGCGTGTACTCTGGCAAGCGTGAAAGGAAGAACAAACGCAGGCAGGCCCAGCATCCAGGACTAGAGAGGCGCCCCATCTCTGGGCTTTGTCCCGGCTAGCAGAGTACTGTGGACGCCACATTTCATGCAGGACGTGGATCAACTGGGAAGTATCCAGAAAGAAAGGCCCGTGGCCCGGGGAAGGGCTCCGACTTCCTGCCACTGAAGGTCTTCTGAAGGAACTGAGGATTTAGGCCTTGAGAAGAAAAGATCACCAGGAAACCATCTTCAAGGGCCTGAGAGCCTGTCCCAGAGGGAAGTGTTTTATGTGCCCCTGAACCCCACATGGCACAGGGAGGGCACCCACAGGCTGGCCGAAGCCCTCTAGGAAGAACACCTTCTAAGCAGAGCAGCTGGCAATGGATCGCCCCGAGGGGCCCTGCTCTCCGAGGTCTTCCAGCCAACACAAAACGCCTCCTCAGAAGGCATTCTGGTGCAGCAACAGTGGCCGGAGGCGTCCTTAAGCTCTCATTCTGCTCTGACTCTGAGGCTGGGGCCGCTTTTCTTTCCCAGAGACAGGGCCAGAGCACCACCTACTGGCAGCTGACGTGGAAACAGGGCACAGGGAGCCCGCTAAACGGGTCAAGTGCGACAAAGCTTTATTGAGCAACTTCTGTGTGCCAAGGACCTACTGTGTGCCGAGCACCTACTGTGTGCCCGGCAGTGTGCAGACACAAAGCTTAGAGGCAGAGAAAGGACAGCCCTCGCCCTCCAGGGGCTCTCGCCCTCACACACACAGGATGACAGGACAGAATTCAGAGAGGGAAGGTCCGGGAATGAAGAGGGCTGGGAAAGGCTTCCTGGGCCTGGGAGCCGGCTGGACACAATGTCCAGGAGGAGGGTCACCGGATGTAAGACTGGAAAGAGAGAAGGGAGGGAGGTTATAAAGGGCTTTGAACACCAGAATATTTTATCTGCGCCTGGAAATGATAGGGAGCCACTGGGGTTTATTGAATAGAGAGGGACATAGATGGTTCTGAGTTTTAGGAAAATCACTTTAGGCGATTTAGCGGATAGAGCCACACCTGGAGACAGAAAGTCCTGGGTTCAAATCTGGCTTCGGGCCCTTCCTAACTGTGTGTCTCTGGGAGAGAGGGAGGAGCTGAGGCTGAAACCTAGGCTGTGAGCCTTGGGGTCTGGGTGCCTTCAATAGTAATAGGGAAATGTAGAAGGGAGGAAGGTCTGAGGTCAGTTTGGGACAGGAAGTCCAGTCTGAGATGTCCAACAAGCAGTTGGAGATGTGAAACTGGAGGTTAAGAGAAAGTTAGGGCTGGAGAGTTAAGATTTCAGAAACATTAGCACAGAGATGCTAACTAAATCCATGGGAGCTGAGGAGACATCACCAAGTAAAGTAGTATATAGCAAGAAGAGGACACAGGGCAGGATCTTCTGTCTCTCTGTCTGTCTCTCTCCCTGTCTATATGTCTCTGTCTCTCTTCTTCCTTCCTTCTTCCCTCCCTCCCTCCCTCTGTCTCTCTTTCTTTCTGTCTCTCCCTCCCTCTGTCTCTCTCTCTCTCATACATACACATACACACACTCACTCTTTCTCTCTCCTTCCTCCCCCACTTCAATAATATAAGCCTGAAACTGGAAAGAAATTCACTGTCTGGCTGTCAGATTCCCTACCTTTTGCAGAGATGGGCCTATTTAGATTTTGTTGGCTTTTTATTCCATACATTTTTTATTAATAAAAAAATCATGATAGAATGGATCATCTTATGGAAGGGGTTATATTGGTTTCACGGCTCCCATCATATACTATAATCAATTCCATATGCATTCAAAGGGTTAGATGTCTAAAACACAAGTAAGAATTTACAAGAAAATGGAATTATATTTTTAGCCATTATAAGAAACAGATTATCAGAAACAAAACAGATGGATTCAAATACATTATTTTAAAAGGTGAAATGGAAAGAGACAGAACAAGGAAAGCATGCAAAAAAAATGGAACATAGGATCAGAGATTTAGAGTTGGAAAGAAAATCATGTTTACTAGATAAAGTCAGTACCCAGACTCCACTCAATTTTAAGACAAAAGGGACTCAACACACAAGGAAAAGAAAATTATATGCAACAATGCACCAATCAAAGAAAAACTTTTAAAATCTAATAAACATTTACTCTGTAAAAAACACAATTTACACACACACACATATATATATATATATGCAGGCAGCTATGTGGCATAGTAGATAGTGAGTTGGAGTTGAAATCAGGAATATTTGAATTCAAATCTGGCCTCAGATGCTTTCTAGCTGTGTGACTCTGAACTTTAGTCATTTAGCTCAGTTTCCCTATCTGTAAAATGGAAATCATAATGGCACCTACCTCTCAGGGACGTTGTGAGATATTTCTAAAGTGCCTAGGGCATAGCATGCACTTAATAAATGTATATTAATCTATTTACTGACAACAGTTCAGTGAGAAATTAACTGAAAAAGAAACAGCTTTGAAAGCCTACTGAACTCAGATCAGTGTCTGAGCAAGCTTCCAGGACACAGGGGAGGAAGCAGACTATCACCTCAAAGGGGGTGGGGGCAGGGGGCACTGAAGGGCAAAAAAATGCATTTTCTGTGGCTATGCATATTCGTACAAGGGTTTGGGTTTTCTTTTCTTCCCATGGGAAAGGGGGAGAATGGAGGGAAAGACAAAGGCCATAGCTTTCAGGAGCTTAACTCTAAATGCGCCATCCAGAAAAGAGTTGTTGAGTTAAAAGAGAGCTGTGACCAAACGTGCATGGTCTATCAAAAAAAAGAACCTCACTTCTCTTTCCCTCTTTCATGGCGCACTAGCACATTCCCACATCACTAGGTTTGCAGCTTTGGGTTCAACCCTTATCTGCGACATTTAATGAGTTTCCAAGTCTTGGTCATTCTACTTCTATGACTTCTCATGTATCCCCATTTGTCTTCTGACCCAGCTCCCTCTTCCCTAAACCCTAAACTGCTTCTATTCCTGCCCCCTCTGAGATCCATCCTCTCTACAGCTGCCACCCTGATACCCCTGCAGCACAGATTTGACTGAGCTGCCTCCCTCCTTAAATACATCCAGGGGCTCTGTTGCCTCTAATATAAAATATCGAATCCTTTGACCTGGCATTTAAACCCCCCTCAATCTGGCTGCCCTTACCTTTCCAGGATTATTTCATACTAAAGCCTTTCACATTCTCTCCGTTCCCATCAATCTGGTCTCCTGGCTGACCCCTCTCCAGACCTCCGCAGCTGGAAGTCTCCTCACCCCACCCCTCACTTCTGCCTCTTTGGATCCCAGGCATCCTTCAAAACACACCAGTGGCACTTCCCCCTCCACAAAGGGCAAGTAAAGTCATCAGCTTTCCTGCCCCAACCCTCCTATTTGGCAAAGTCCTTACAGTTTCTTATCTATGAGTACACAGTGAAATTCTTATCTATTATTGAGAATTTAAATTCCAGGAGGGCAAGGAAAGCTTTAATGATCTCTATCCCTAGCACTCTGCACAGTGCCTCCCACATGTAGGTGCTTAATAAATGCTTTTTGAGTAAGACTGCTGTACCAGAAGACAACACTTTCAGACCCAAGGCAGTCCTGCAAGTTTTCCCAACACCTAACTACTAGCTTCTGCCCCACTGAGTAAAGAGAACAGTTCCAGGCAAGCCAGGAAAGGAGGCACTCGCTCTCACACCTGCTCTGACTTTGGCAATAAGCTTCACCCTCTCTGAGCTGGCAATTGTCCCAAATTCCAGAAGGCTGAAAGGTCACACCTCATTACTCCATGACATCTAGTTAGCCTCAACAAGGGTTTTCCTGGCTGATGTTCACAGTCTTCAGGTGGATCTTTCACTGGCAGCTTGGAGGAGTTCTCAAGAGGCCAAATTCTGGCTTTTTGTATACCAGCCTTTCTTGTTCTACGGAGGCAGCCGTCTGTCTATGTAAAGCAATTTTGACAGTGTGAATCTGCCCCTGTGCACTAATTTCACTTAGCCTATGTAACAAAGGCATACGCAGAATAATACAGTAGTCCCCGGCTTATCCATGGAGAAACTTCCCAGTTCTGCTTTCATCTTCAATTTTTTTATTATTTTTTGTGGGGGAAGAAGGAAGGCCACAGTGCACTAGGCCAAGGGGCAGGAAATAAAGCATGTATTTTTAGGGTTGGAGATGTTTCCTTATAACCAAACTTTCAGCCACCCACAGTAGGTCTTGGAGCCTGTCCCCTGAAGATATAGGGCTCTTTATGCAAGTCACAAAATGTACTAAAATGCAAGTACATTAAATGTCATACCATAACAATCAATAGAATGATGAAATTAAAGATAAAGTTCATAGTAAAGGATGTACAAGCCTGTTTGTTCAGTAAAGTTAACACAGACATAATCTTGCCTTTTCCACACCCCAGCCTTTAATCACAGGTGATTGGCTAGGCAACATTTTTATGAAGCTATGGAGAGATGTTTGGACAGTGGCTCTCTTTTTCCTCATATATATGACCATAGCAAGCAATATGATCTTCAACAAGTCTTAAAATTTTTTTTTAATTTAAACATTTATTAATATTCATTTTTAACATGGTTACATGATTCATGCTCCTACTTTCCCCTTCACCCCCCGCACTCCCCCCACCCATGGCCAATGAACATTTCCACTGGTTTTGTCATGTGTCCTTGATCAAGACCTATTTCCAGATTGTTGGTAGTTGCATTGGTGTGGGAGTCTTTAAACTTTTAAGAATCTTCAAGTATCCATCTTTTAAATACAAGAAAAAAATCCATTCAAATGGTAAAATGCTTCTGCCAACATGAGCCTTTTTGGATCGACCTTTCCTTTCTTCTTCTGAAAGCTTTGTAGACAGCAGCATACTCAGACTCTCACTGGACATTCTTCTCCATTAGACTCAAACAAACCCAAAGATCCCAGCTTTTGAGACAAGAACTCACTATTAGACAAAAACTGCTGGGAAAATTAAAGACTCAATCAATTCCTCCACATCATTCTCATCTACTCCTAGCTCCAATTCCTGGGCTAATTTTACAATCTCGTTACTTCTTTTGATTTTATCAAATCCATGAAAATTGGGAATAAACCACAGGCACACTTTTTCCCAAACCCTCTTCATACGTGTTTTTCTGTTACATCTTCCCATGCCACAACAATGTTCCGGATTGCATGGTAAATGCTATAGGTCCTAGAGAAATGTCTCAATGTCAAGTCCTTATCTATACCAAAAGCTGCAGCTCCTTGGGAAATAGCAAATAACATGCCTGAAAATTCACGATCAGGGGGGCAGCTGGGTAGCTCAGTGGATTGAGAGCCAGGCCTAGAGACAGGAGGTCCTAGGTTCAAATCCGGCCTCAGACACTTCCCAGCTGCGTGACCCTGGGCAAGTCACTTGACCCCCATTGCCTACTGTTACCAATCTTCCACCTATAAGTCAATACACAGAAGTTAAGAGTTTAAAATTTAAAAAAAAAAATTCACGATCAGACTTCTGGGCTAAGATGGCCACAAGGGTCTTCCTCTCCTTACCAGCAACCAATATAAAGTGCCTCAAAAGGACAAAAATCAAAATCAAATGAGCGAAAGGGCTCTATCATAGAGCACAGCCTTGAGGTTAGGCAGGGTTTGGGCATTTCCACGCTATAAGGAGATAAAATTACTTCTACCAAAGCATGAACTGATCACCCCTCCCCGACTCCATGGCAGCAGAGTCAAAGCAAGTGCAGAATAATCTCTAGGTTCCTAGGGGGCTGGCTGAGGACACCACAGACTTACCTCTGAGATGAATAAGACTTGGGACCCCAGGAAGCTGAAGAACACAGAGCTTGGGCTCAGAGATAGAGCAGTGAGGGACTGTCCACAGCAGACACTGCAGTGACTGAAAAATAGCCTCAGGGCAAAAACCCCGAAATAGTTCAATACACAGAGAACTGCCTACCCTCCTCATTCAGACTTCTGGCTGGGAAGGGAAGAAAAAACTAACACAGCAAGGGCTACCAACACCCAAGAACTATAAACTACAACTACCAAAAAAAATAAGAAAAAAATTCTGACCCTGGGTAACTTCTATGGAAAAAAACAGCAGGCTACAGAGGAGACAGTAGAGGGAGACAAACAAGCAAACACATCCAAACTTTCCAAAAAAAAAGTAGAAATAGGTCACAAGCTCTCCAAGAACTCAAATTGGGGTTTGAGAACCAAATAAGAAAGATAGAAGAAACTTGGCAAGAAAAGAGGGAAATAGTTCAAAAAGAAAATAATAGTTTAAAAGACAGAATCTCCCACTTGGAAAAAGAAACCTAGAAATCAAATGCAAATCAATAAGCAAATTGGAGATCAGAAGTGACCTGCTGGAAGCCATGAAAAGCAAGATAGACCAAACAGAAAAGGAAAATCAAAGGATCATAGCTGCAAATCAGTCTTTAAAGACTAGAATTGGGCAAGTAGAAGCTAATGACCTCACAAGACAGTAAGAATTAATAAAACAAAGTCAAAAGAATGACAAAATAGAAAGGAAACATGAAATATCTCATTGAGAAGATGACTGAACTGGAAACAGGTCCAGAAGAGACAATTTGAGAATCATAGGTCTACCTGAAACGTAGCAATAAATAGAAACCCTGACATCATACGATAAGAAATTATCCAAGAAAACTACCCTGATATTCTTGAACAAGAGGGCAAAATAGACATTGAAAGAGTTCATAGGTCACCTTCTACATTAAATCCTCAAAAGACAACCCCCAGGAAAGTAATTGCCAAATTCAAGAGCTTCCAAGCTAAGGAGAAAATATTGCAAGAAGCCAGAAAGATACAATTCAGAGATCAAGGAGCACCAATCAGGATTACACAGGATCTGGCAGCCTCCACACTAAAGGACCTCAAGGCTTAGAATATGATATTCATAAAGGCAAGAGAATTGGATCTACAACCAAGGATCACCTATCCATCAAAACTGACTATATACATCCAGGGGAAAGTTTTGATTTCCCTTTTCAGTTTGGTCTATCTTGCTTTTCATGGCTTCCAAGTAAAGAAAAGACTAGAACTAAATGGAAAATTTGATGTCCAAAAAGAAAATTCAAGAGAAACATGAAAAGGTGAACAGAAAAGAAAGAGAAGGGGGAAAATTTTTAAAGGCTTCAGTAAGGTCAAAATTGTTTATATTCCTATATGGAAAAATGATATTTGTAACTCTTGAAAACTGTATTCATTATCACAGTAGTTAGAAGAAGTATTCATAGGTAGATATTGGGGTACTAAGTGGTTTAAGATGATATGTAAAAAAGAAAAGGAGAGGGAATAGAAGATGGCACCAAGAGAAACTTGAGGGAATAAGAAAAATAGGATAAATTATACCATATAAAGAGGCACATAGGAGAGGGAGGGGAAGCATACTATTATAAGAAGGAGAATAAGAGAGTGCTAAAAGGTAATACTTAAACCTTACTCTCAGTGGAATCAGTTCTGTGAGAGAAGAGCATCTAGATACATTGGGTTATTGAATCCTATCTTACCCTACAAGGAAGTTAAGAGGGAAAAACCAAAGGATGGAGTAGGGCAGGGAATACCGAAAGGGAGGGAAAGAGAGGGGAGAGGGAATTTAACAGACCCTAAAGAAAAATGAAAGGAATAAGAAGGGAGGGGGTGGGAAGGGAAGTAAATTAAAGGTGGGGATTAGGGGGACTGATTAAAAGCAAAACACTGGTGTAGAAGGAAATAGTGAAAAAAGAAAGGGCAGGACTAGGAGAGGAAATCAAAATGATGGGGAATACACAGCTGATAATCATAATTCTGAATGTGAATGGGATGAATTCTGCAAAGAGCAGAGTGAATTACAAACCAAAACCCTACCATATATTGTCTATAAGAAACACACACAGGGTAAAAAAGGTAAAAGGCCAGAGCAAAATCTAGTGGGCATCAACTGAGAAAAAGAAGGCAGGAGTTGCAGTCATGATATCTGACATAGCCAAAGTAAAAATAGATCTGATTAAAAGACAAAGGGAAAATAATTACAACCTGATAAAAGGCAGTAGAGACAATGAGGAAATATCAGTACTCATCATGTATGCACCAAATGATATAGCATCCAATTTTTTAAAGGAGAAACTATTGGAGCTTAAGGAGGAAATAGATAGTAAAACTATACTAGTGGGAGACCTGAAACTTCCTCTATCAGATCTAGATAAATCAAACCAAAAAATAAATAAGTTAAGAGATGTAAATGAAATCTTAGAAAAATTAGAATTAATAGTTATTTATATTCCTGAGTGCATATATTAACAAGTCAAAGAGGGAATCAGTCAATGAATTGGGGATGCAAATTAAAAAACTAGAAAGAGAACAAATCAAAAATCCCCAGATAAAAACTAAATGAAAAATCCTAAAAAATTAAAGGACAAATTAATAAAATTGAAAGTGGAAGAACTATTGAATTAATAAATAAGACTAGAAGATGGTACTTTGAAAAAAATAAAATAGATAAAGTACTGGTCAATCTAATAAAAAAAAAGGAAAGAAGAAAACCAAATTAACAGTATCAAAGATGAAAAGGATGACCTCACCTCTAATGAAAAGGAAATTAAGATAATTATTAAGAATAATTTTGCCCAATTATATAGCAATAAATATGGAAATCAATATGCTATGAATGTTTACAAAAATATAAATTGCCTAGATTAACAGAAGAAGAAATAGAATATTTAAATAATCCCATATCAGAAAAAGAAATTGAACAAGCCATCAAAGAACTCCCTAAGAAAAATTCTCCAGGGCCAGCTGGATTCACAAATGAATTCTATCAAACATTTAAAGAACAACTAATCCCAACACTACATAAACTATTTGACAAAATAAGCAAAGAAGGAATTCTACCAAATTCCTTTTATGACACAAATACGGTACTGATTCCAAAGCCAGGCAGACCAAAAACAGAGAAAGAAAACTACAGCCCAATCTCCTTAATAAACATAGGTGCGAAAATCTTAAATAGAATACTAACCAAAAGGCTCTCGCAAGCAATCATGATGGTTATTCACTATAATCAGGTGGGATTTATACCAGGAATACAAGGATGGTTTAATATTAGGAAAACCATCCACATAATTGACCATATCAACAATCAAACCAACAGAAATCACATGATTATCTCAATAGATGCAGAAAAAGCCTTTGACAAACTATAACACTCATTCTTATTGAAAACACTAAAAAGTATAGGAATAGAAGGGCCTTATTTAAAACAATCAGCAAGCATCATCTGCAATGGGGATAAATTAGAAGCCTTCCCAATAAGATTAGCAGTGAAACAAGGATGCCCATTATCACCTCTATTATTTAATATTATTCTAGAAACTTTAGCAATTGCAATTAGAGAAGAAAAAGAAATTGAAGGTATTAAAATAGGCAATGAGGAGACCAAGCTATCACTCTTTGCAGATATGATGGTCTACTTTAAAAAATCCTAGAGAATCAACTAAAAAGCTAGTAGAAATAATCAACAACTTTAGCAAAGTTGCAGGATACAAAATAAATGCACATAAATCATCAGCATTTCTATATATTTCCAACACACTAGAGCAGCAAGAAGTAGAAAGAGAAATATTATTCAAAATCATCCTAGACAATATAAAACACTTAGGAATCTATCTACCAAAACAAACACAGGAATTATATGAACATAACTACGAAACACTTTCCAAACAATTAAAACTAGATCTAAACAATTGGAAAAACATTGATTGCTCATGGGTAGGATGAGCTAACATAATAAAAATGACCATTCTACCCAAATTAATTTACTTATTTAGTGCCATACCTATCAAACTACCAAGAAACTTTTTTACAAAATTAGAAAAAACTATAACAAAGTTCATTTGGAAGAACAAAAGATCAAGAATATCAAGGGAAATAATTAAAAAAAAAAAACATGAAGGAGGGTGGCCTAGCAGTACCAGATGTTAAACTATACTATAAAGCAGAGGTCATCAAAACAATATGGTACTGGCTAAGAGACAGAAGGGAGGATCAGTGGAATAGACTTGAGGTAAGTGACATCAGCAAGACTGTCCATGATAAACCCAAAGAGCCCAACTTTTGGGACAAAAATCCACTGTTTGACAAAAACTGCTAGGAAAATTGGAAAACATTATGAGAGAGATTAGGTTTAGATCAACATCTCACACCCTACACCAAGATAAATTCAGAATGGGTGAAAGACTTAAATATAAAGAAGGAAACTATAAGTAAATTAGGTGCACACAAAATAGTATACTTGTCAGATCTTTGGGAAAGGAAAGATTTTAAAACCAAGCAAGAGTTAGAAAAAAATGTCAAAATATAAAATAAATAATTTTGATTACATTAAATTAAAAAGGTTTTATACAAACAAAACTAATGCAACCAAAATTAGAAGGCAATCAACAAATTGGGAAAACTATCTTTATAACAAAAAACTCTGACAGAGGTCCAATTGCTAAAATTTATAAGGAGCTAAATCAATTGTACAAAAAAATCAAGCCATTCCCCAATTGATAAATGGGCAAGGGACATGAATAGGCAATTTTCAGACAAAGAAATCAAAACTATCAATAAGCACATGAGAGAGTGTTCTAAATCTCTTATAATTAGAATCAAATCAAAACAACTCTGAGGTACCACCTCACCACCTAGTAGATTAGCTAACATGACAGCAAAGGAAAGTGGTGAATGTTGGAGGGGATGTGGCAAAATTGGGACATTGATGCATTGCTGGTGGAGTTGTGAATTGATTCAACCATTCTGGATGGCAATTTGGAACTATGCTTGAAGGGCTTTAAAAGGTTATCTGCCTTTTGATCCAGCCATAGCACTGCTTGGCTTATACTCCAAAGAGGTAATAAGGAAAAAAGACTTGTACAAAAATATTTATAGTGGGGGCAGCTGGGTAGCTCAGTGGATTGAGAGTCAGGCCTAGAGATGGGAGGTCCTAGGTTCAAATCTAGCCTCAGACACTTCCCAGCTATGTGACCCTGGACAAGTCACTTGATCCTCATTGCCTACTCTTGCCACTCTTCTGCCTAGGAGCCAATACACAGAAGTTAAGGGTTAAAATAAATAAATAAACAAACAAACAAATAAATAAATATGTTTATAGCTGCACTATTTGTGGTGGCAAAAAATTGGAAAATGAGTAAATGTCCTTTGATTGGGGAATGGATTAATAAATTGTGGTATCTGTGATGGAATACTATTATGCTCAAAGGAATACTGAATTGGAGGAATTCCACGTGAACTGGAATGACCTCCAGGAATTGATGCAGAGTGAAAAGAGCAGAACCAGGAGAACATTATACACAGACTGATACACCATGGCACAATCAAATGTAATGGACTTCTCTACTAGCAGCAATGCAATGACCCAGGACAATTCTGAGGGACTTTATGAAAAAGAACATTAGCCACATCCAGAGAAAGAACTGTGGGAACAGAAACACAGAAGAAAACCAACTGCTTGACCACATGGTTTGATGGGGATCTGATTGGGGATACAGACTCTATATGATCACCCTAGTGCAAAAATCAATAATATGGAAATAGGTCTTAATCAATGGCACATGTAAAACCCAGTGGAAATGCTTATTGGCTATGGGAGAAGGGTGGGAGGAGGGGAAGGAAAGAATATGAATCATTTATCTATGGAAAAATATTCTAAATTAATTAAATACATTTTTAAAGAAAATTACAATCACTTCCTGATCGACAGGTTATATTACTGTGGTAGTGTGAGGAAGAAGGTAGACTACTTTTCCATATTCATTAAAATGGGGAGGGCAATCTGAGGTATTTATCCAAAATAAGCAGAAACTACAAAGGAAGGTCATTTTCATTACAAATCTTTTCCACTTCAGGAATAAAGTAGGGCTTAAACCACTGTTCAGAGATGATATGGGTTATCCATTCCTTAGGTTAGCAAAATGCAAAAGAATGCCCCGGCAGTGTCGTCTGGCTGATTCCTTCCCGTGCTCTGAGGTTTTTCTGAGTGGCACACAAGAACGGGTTTTTATTTGCAAGTCCCAGGCGCAATCCCTTCAAGCAGAAGAGTATCTCTATTTTTTAAAGTTCTATGTCCCCACATAGTTTCCACTGAGACAGAGGTTCAAAATAGTATTCTTTGATACAACAGACTGCTTTTGTCTACATCAAAAATTTGCTATGGCAAGTAGGGACCTTTGTCTAGAATGTTTTTGTAAGAACTCTGGGAACTTCTTTGTTGCTTCAATATCTGTACTGGCTCTGGTACATTATGAAATCCTGCCCAGTGTTTAAATTGTGCAAAGCATCCACTGCTTGTGTAAATAATGCCTGTGTTCCTTCCGGGTACTTTCCCTTTCCATCTTCAAAGAAGCTTCGAGCCTTGGCTAGAGCGGTCATCAACCTGAAGGGAACACTCTCGAGTCTGGCCTTCCATCCAAAAAGTTAAGCGTTTCTCATCTCCAGAATGCCGCAGTTTTTGTCCTCCTTCGTATTTTCTAACTCTTTTATTTCCAATCCGGTTTGCTCTTCTCTCTAAGAGCATGTTTGCCGGCAGCCCCAGTGAAAGGCTTCGGATCGAGGGAGGCGCCGTGTGCAAGCACTTGGGTCCACCACGGTCTGTGCTGCCTGCATGGCGGCGCGGCACATTGGCGGCAGGGTCTGCTTTCCAGAAAGGATTTCCGTCATTTGTTTTGGAATGTGGATTTCTTGCAGGAACGTCGAATTGGCATAGTGAGAATTTATCCATATGTCTATTCTCTATGTATGGATTTTATAATACACGTATACATACATACACACACACAGGCACCAATTCTCATAGCATCTAGCGGCTCACGTGGCTCGAGGGAGTCAAAAATAAGAGTTTCACAACTGTTTTTGTGGCCCCTTTTTAAAATACTTGTTCTTAAATACATAAAATCAAATTCGGAAGATTGAGAAGAAAACCAATGATGTTGAAATACTCTGGGGTTTTTAAAGGGAAGTTAGACACCCCAGCTTAAGATCCCCCTGCTCTGAAATGACTCAGACAAGGAGCTTCGCTCATTGGAGAAACAACCACATCTTCTCCTTTCTTCTCCATTTTCCTCGCCAGCACCGTTTCAGTGAGCCCTGCTGGGAAGGAAGGCCCCAAGAGGCCGGGCTCCCTGGCTGCTGGGCAGAGGCAGGCCCCTGAGGCGCAGCACCCGAGGGCCCAGCTTTCCCAGGGTGACCCCCCCATACTTACTCTATGCTTGCTGTTACAGTGTCGGGTACTAATGATAGCTCCTGCTTCTTCAATCATTTTCAAAATCGTCCCTCCGTGAACATTGCCTGCAATATTGGCATCATCCGGACGCATTATCCTGTAGACAAAACAGAGCAGCGGTGAAATCTCTGAATGGGCTCGGACCGCAGAAATAAAACCCAGCTCTGGGGGGCGCTGAATGTCAGGAGGCTCTGAATGTCAGGAGGCTCTAAGGACAGGCAAAAACAACCAGAAACACAACAAAAACAAAAAGGCCCGCCTCGAGGCCATTCCCCAAAGAGAAGGGAATGTTCAGAAGAGTGAGTGCCTCTGCAGTGACTGGCAGAGCTGCCACCTTTCCCTCCCATGAGAGGGAGCAGCTACACAGAGGAGGGTCTGCTTCCCTCAGCCCTGGGGAGAGCTAGGACACCTCCCTGGGCCCTAGGGGGAGGCTGCCAGGAGAGCCCTAGGGACCTGCACGATGGGGCTGAAATAGCCTAAAGCAATGGCATCACCCTTGGAGATGGGCAGGCCCACAAGCCCCGCCAGCCCTGACTTTCAAAGCTATTCGGTGCTCACTTGGCCCCTCTGAGAGGCCACCATCAGCCGGTTAAAGCTGCTACTTTATCGGAGTCGGGTGCTGGGTTTTTAGGCCTCTAACACCAGTGAGGGCCGCCTGCTCCAAGGTTTAGGCTCTCTTCTTTAAACCCAGGCCCCTTGGGGCAGCTTCCACTTCATGGAAGGGAGAGAGGAGTCACCAGCTGGCTGCATGGGAGATTTTAAAGTCGGCAAGCTCTGGAAGTATGGGGAAATGAAGGTCTCTGACTAAAAGGAGCAGGAAATAAACACACATACACACAGAAAAAGCACTAGCTTTGGAATCAACAGACTTGGGTTTAAATCCTTTCTCTAATGTTTACTCCTGAGATCTTGGGCCCAAGTCACTTCATCTCCTTGGATCTCAATTTCCTCATTGGTAAGATGAGAAGCTTGTACTGGTTTTGTTTTATTTTTAACTTTTTAAAACCATTACCTTCCATCTGAGACAGAAGAACAGTAAGGGCTGGCAATATGGGTTAAGTGACTTGCCCAAGGTCACATAGCTAAGAAGTGTCTAAGGCCAAATTTGAACCCAGGACCTCCTGTCTCTAGGGCCTGGCTCTCAATCCACTGAGCTAGCCAGCTGCCCCCTTAGTTCTGATTTTATGATCTAGCCAAAACCACTAAATGGAGGGTCAGCCATGGGACAGCCTAATCTGATCCTGAGAATGCCACAATTTCCATTTGGAAATCACAGGCCACCTGGTATTGGGCAAAACCACGGAAGCCTGGCAATTTTCCTGGTAAGGGTTTGACTAGCCCCCTCCTCATCCCATCATAAGCCTAGAATAATCACCTCTGCCCATTTCTCCAAAGGGTTACTTGGGTGGCTCTAATTCAGACCTCGACAACACCCAACCCAAGCAGGCCCACCCAGCCTTCTACTTCATCCTGGTCCCTCTTGGCCCTATCACCACCACCCCCAAATCTTGTAGCTTCTCCCCACCTCCTCACCCTCAGCTGACCCAACAACTGCCACCTAACCAGGTGAACTAAAATAAACCTTGGATGCTATGGGAGCCTCATTGCACATAGTGTCATAATTTAATTTGGTCACAGTTTAATTTGGAATCAAAGAACCCAAGTTCAAATCCCTGTTCTGCTCATTTACCCAACCCTGGACATGCCATATAACCTTGGTTATAAAACTAGATACAAAAATCTTGGATGTGCTACTGGTTATAAGATGGTCAGAGCCAGAAACAATAAAGACATTTTGTGATAGCCAAGAACTAGAGAAAAAGAGAGGGGTGACTGATCCTACTATGGCCCAAGAGTGAAATGGAGGATTCGGAGAAATTCTGAGCAACATGACCTGTTGTATTGACATGCATTATTAGTTGTAGATTCATATAAACGGATGAGGAATGAAATAAGCAGATCCAGAATATATAATACACAAATGATGACAACAACATAAAGAGAAGCTCACAAAAAGGAACTGTGTATAACCCAAAAAACCAATACTGATCTGTTAGAACAGACAAGGAAAGATGCCTCCGTCTCCTCTTGGAGCCAAGGTGGAAAAGCACAAGGGTAGAAGCCTGTGTCCCCTGGCAGATGTGGTCAGGGCACCGATTGGTTTTGCTCACTTGTTTTTCCTAGTTACAGAGAAGAGTTGATTCTGAAGAGAGGGAAAAAATAAAGGACTAAGAACAAGGGACTTTGATAAAAAAAAAAAAGGGGGGGGGATTTAAAAAACTAACTAAAGTGAGAGAGGCAGTCCAAATGGCCACTTAAATTCCTTTTCTTCTAGTCTATGGCCCTGTAACATTTATCTCCAATAAACACACTCCATGCTTGAAATTTTTACATATGTGTGATTTATTCCTTGTTACTCTATTCCCTCCTATCAAAGCTTTAGCAACTGCTCAATCCAGGTCAGTTTAAAAGACCAAGAGAATGGATGGACTCCAACTAAAATGCTTTTTTCTCAAGCAACTGAGCCCGTGAAATACTCCCCGCTGATTTTGAGTCACAGGCATCCCTCCCTTCTCTGAACCTTTATGTCTCTTAGACCACACAATGAATACTTTTTGTTTTGCTTATTTTTTCATCAGTGCTTTAAGGCTTACAAAGCACTTTCCTCATAATTTCAAGAGCAAGCATTATTACCTAGTACCCCTTCTTAAAGATAAGGAAAAATATTCAATGGTTTGCGGCATAGTTAGGAAATGTAATTTGAACTCAGGTCTCCTAACTCCAAGTCCGATGCTATTTCCCCATACCAGTTCAATAAATAAACATTATTCTTTAAACCCTTACCTTCTTTCTTAAGAATCAATACTGGTGCCAAGGCAGGAGGCAAAAGGACTAGGCTATTGGAGCTAACCAACTTGGCATGGGGTCATACAGCTAGGAAGTGTCTGAGGCCACATTTGAACCCAGGATCTCCTCCTGTCTCCAGTCTGGCTCTCTATTCACCAAGCCATCTGGGCACACCTCTAAACAAGCATTTTAAAGCACCTATTATGTGCTGGGGAGCTAGAGATAAAGCAAAGGAACCAACCTCTGGAGCCAGAAAAGCCTGGAGGTACAAGTCCCACCTGTAGGCCAAGAAGGTCCAGGCTGCATTTAGCAGAGGGAATTTTCTTCCCACAGTGAGTCCCCTATTCCCATGAAAGTATGGGTCCAACCCCCATTCAGGACAGTATAAACACTGTCCTGGGGGACTTTGCTTTGGGCTCAAAGTCTACCTACATGCTCTAGAGCAGGGGTCGGCAACCTTTTTAGCCGTGAGAGCCATAAACGCTACATTTTTTTAAAATGTAATTTTGTGAGAGCCTTACAGTGCTCACAGTGCCGCTCCTGTATCAGCGCCTGGAAAAAAATGGACTTTATGGCTCCTACAGAAAGAGCCACATCTGGCCCTCAAAAGAGCCAGATATGGCTCGAGAGCGATACGTTACTGACCCCCGGACTACAGGAAACTTTGGCTGGAAAACCACTGGATGAGAATTTCCGTAAAACAAGAACGTGGACAGGGAGCCAACGAGGATCACTGCCGGTATTTCTGACTGTGACATGAAAATGTCAGCCCTAAAATTAAAACCCTGCTGGGTGAGATCCATGGTAACCACCGGTGGTTTGGGGCTTTTTTTTTTTTTTGTTTTTACAACAGCAACCACTAAAATAACTGTTAGAAGAGGAAGGCGTACATATGTACTAAATTTGGAGGCTTTACCTCCTAGCTAAAAACAACCTCTTCTATGGGGAATCTTCTTAGGGATCCCCATTGCTAAGGAGGCAGGAATATTCCTCAGGAGGAGTCTAGGCCTCAGCAGCCACCAGGAAGCTATATAGAAAAGGAACAAATCCCATCCAATTAGCCAAATACTACAGCCTGATAGCCAAATTCATGTGCATGGAATGGAAGGCAGAACAGTCAACAAATAAAGCAGATGTTCAGTTCCTAATTCAAATATACTTCCTCCCTTCCAGGTGCTACCTATGCACAGAAAAAACAGAAAAACAGATGTGTGAAGGAAATTTACCCTCCCCCCTTTCTGGGGGGGGGGGGCCCACAGTGCCATCATCCCCTGTGGACTACCTGCATCCCTGGCATGAGCCTGAACTGGACCCAGAGGTTAGGACAGGAGAAAGGGAGCCAGGAGGTCCCCACTCTCTCTCTCTCTCTGGCTCTGTCTACAAACTTCCCTGCCGGAGTCCGCTGGAGGAGCCCCATGGAACAGTTAGATGAGGCCCCCTTTTCTATTGCTCTCTCTTCTTCTAGCTCGCCAAATGACCCTAATAAACTTCATTAGAATCTGACACAGCTAATGATGGAAGAAGTCCAGGGCACGTGGCAAAGGGGCCGTGTAGAGATAAGATAAGCTGGTAAGAGAGGCTGCACCACAGAGGAATAAGAGCAAGGGCCTGGGAGTCAAAGAGAGCTGGCTTCTGGCTCCTTAGCCAGGAGATGGGGGATAGGGAGTGCCCAGAAGAGCTCTGGCCAATCTACAATCCTCAGATTCTACTGAGCACCTTTAGATGGAGGAGAGGCTCCCTTGGGCTGGGGTGCAGCAGTTGGCCTTGAAAAATAAGGAAGAGGATTAAAGAAAAAGGGAAATCCCATTCCTAGAAAGGAAATACTGTTAACCCAGACTGTGAGAGAAGAATGCTCAAGGAATGCAAGGAACGCACTACAAAAGGCATAGACAGATTGGAAACCATGTAGGGTCACCATTTTACAAATGAGGAAACTAAGGCTCCGGTGGCTATTCCCATCAGGCGGCTGGGAAGCAAGTTGGAAACATTGGAGGGAGTGAAGCTGTCAATAGTATCCAGCCAGGTAAATGAGGCAAACATTAGATACTTGTTTTCTAGCAGAAAACACTACAGAGAGCATAAACGGAAACCCAGCCATAATCTGTTAAGTCACTGGCTGAGAGGAAGAAGGAATTAAATTCCCCAGAACAATAAAGTCAAGCATAAATAGCAACAAGAGCCATCATTAACATTATCAGTGTTTCACTGAATTTCTTTTGGATTAAATATCTCTCAATTACTTTTTTTTAAATCCCTCACCTTTTGTATTAGAAGAACCAATGATACAAATGGGTTCAAAGGCAGAAGAGTGGTAAGGACTAGGCAACTGGGGTTAAGTAACTAGCCTAGGATTACAAAACTAAGAAGGGTCTGAATCCAGATTAGAACCCGATGATATGGGCATTGTGCAGAGATGGCAGGGACCCTGTAACCCTTAACTCAGGCAGGCTGTGAACAGGGAAATTCCCTTCCCCCTTCCTGTCCTAGTGACTCCTGAGGCAAAGACCATTATCCTTGAATAACCTTAAAGTTGAGATAGACCAGTGATTCCCAAAGTGGACGCCACTGCCCCTTGGTGGGTGCTGAAGCAATCCAGGAAGGCGGTGATGGCCACAGGTGCATTTATCTTTCCTATTAATTGCTATTAAAATTTTTTTTAATTAATTTCCAGGGGGCTAAGTAATATTTTTTCTGAAAAGGGGGCGGTAGGCCAAAAAAGTTTGGGAACCACTGAGATAGACAAAGGAGATAAACCTCTGGGCCACACCTTGATAGCCTAAGCCCTGAAGATCTCAGACAGACCCCCCCCCAACACACCAAATGCCTGAGTGCAAGAAGTGACATCCACATTCTTGTAAGGGATACAAAAACCCCTGAACTGGGGCATCCGGGGAGCACCCCCAATAGTTGCTCCACTCATGCTGCCGTGCCATGTCTTGGAGAGCAACCCCCCAGGGATGTTCCACTCATGCTGTCTTGCTGGCCATTAATCCTATCTTACTAATTAATCTTTCTTTTTACTTTTAAGCTAATTCTGGAGTCCTCTCATTCTTGAGAATAGTTTCCTTCCCCAATCCAGGGGTTCACCATTTGTACCCCTATAATACCAGGGCCTCCCATCTTTAGGCCTGATTCTCTATGCACTGAGCCACCTACCTTCCCACCTCCAATTATGGTTGAAATTGTACTTGGATTATTCTCTTACAAAAATGAATAACATGGAAATATGTTTTGAGTGATAATACGTATATAACCCAGTGGAATTGCTTGTCAACTCTAGGAGGGAGGAGGGAAGAGGGGAGGGTGATAAAATGACTCATATAACTTTGGAAAACATGTGTAAATTTGTTATTAGAATAAATAAAAGATAAAATTTTAAAAAAGAAAGGAACTATACTTGAGAAGGCTATCAGGCCCAGGCAGAGTAAAATGTCTGACACTTCTGCCCTAATGTACCACTCAAATTCAGTGAGTTCTCCACCTCAACCCTTGTGGAGCTTTCTGTGAACTAAAGAAGTGTGTAACTGGAATCTTGTGCCTTTGAACTACATTAGCCAGGAGCCCACTCACTTCCTGTTGTTGCCCGCTGACTTAGAAGGGAGATAAATTGGGTAGAGTTCCCTGTCTAGGGCTCTTTCCTTCCTGTGATGGCTTGGAAGGAACAGGTCATTTTGAGCAGGTAGATTAGCCATGGGCACATGTTTTTATTTTGTTAGATAATTACCTTTTTATTCATTTACTTCTAGTGATTACTAATAAATCTTATAAAATATAATATTTGGAGTTATTGTACATTAATTAATTTTTATAGAAGGTACTTTACATACAACTCCTAATAACTAAATAACTCCAAGAACACCTTTTGTTCCAAAGTTAAATCTAGAAGAAAACATGGACCAAATTTTATATGAGAGGGTTACAGAATCGAAGACACCTAGACCCTAAGTAATGAAAGTATTATAATGAAAGAATCCTAGCTATCTAGAATGGTCCTCAAAAAGGCCATCTAGTCATAGTCGTTAAAACAAAAACTTGATCATCAGAACCAAAGATTTACCATATGCAGAAGTACAGCAAATTAGTGTGGGATAAAACCAAAGATCCCAGCTATTGAGGCTAGACCAAAAAAAAAAAAAAAAAAAAAAAAAAACTGCTGGGAAAACTGGAAAGCAGTCTGGCAGAAACTAGGTTTAGACCTATAAAATATATACTTATATATGTATATAAGCTCCAAATTATTGAGAAAGGATTGTCACAAGGAAGGAACTGCCTGTTGGGCCTACAGATAGGATAAGAGTCTATAAATGGGCAGTTTTAATTACATAAAATTGAAAAGGTTTTACATAAGCAAAAACCAATGCAGCTAAAATTAGAATAGCAGATCAATGGGGGAAAAAAACCTTTGGAATAAATTTCTCTGATAAAGGTCTCATTTCTAAGACATGGAGGGAATCGATTCAAATTTATAAGAATAAGAGCCATTTCTCATTTGGAAATGGTCAAAGAATATGTTTTCAAAGGAAGTTTTCAAAGAAAGAAATCCAAACTATCAATAATTACATGGAAAAAAAGTTATCTAAATTATTAAAACAACTCTGAGGTACCACCTCATATTGAATAGATTAGTTAACTTGGAAAAAAAAAAAAAAAGAAAACCGTCAAATTCTGGAAGGAATGTGGTAAAATAGATTCACTAATACACTGTTGATAGAGTTGTGAACTGATCTAACCACTCTGGAAATCAATTTGGAACTATGTCCAAAAAGCTATTAAACTTTTGGACCCAGAAATACAGCTACTACAACTATATCCAAAGAAAGGAAAGAAGAAAAAACCCATATGTAAAAATATTTATAGAGTTCCTCTTGTGGTGGTACAGAAATAGAAGCCAAGGGGATGTCCATCAATTGGGGTATGGTTGAACAAGTTATTATATATGAATGTGATGGAATACTATTGTGCTATAAGAAATGATAAAGGAGACAGTTTCAGAGAAATCATAGAAGACTTGCTTGAACCGATACCAAGTAAGATGAGCAGAACCTGAAGAACAATTTATATAAAACGATACTATTATACATAGACAATTTCAAAAGACTTGAAAACTCTAATTCAACACCAACCACTATTCCAGAGGATTTGTGGTGAAACATACTATCATCTTCTACTAAAGAGATAACAGAATCAGAGTGAAAACTGAGCCTTTTTTAGAGGGGATATGGTCAATGTGGGAATTTGTTTTGATGATTATAACAAAGATTTTATTTTTCTTGCTTTTGACTGGTGGGGGGAGGGAAGTAGAGGAAGAGAAGGTAGATCTTAGATTTAAAAATATAATTTAATTTTTAAAAAAGCCATTCAAAAAATTGGAAAATAAGAGGATGCCCTTCGATTGGGGAATGGCTGAACAAATTATGGTATCTATTGGTGATGGAATACTATTATGCTCAAAGGAATAATGAACTGGAGGAATTCCATGTGAACTGGAATGACCTCCAGGAATTGATGCAGAGCGAAAGGAGCAGAACCAGGAGAACATTGTACACAGAGATGGATACACTGTGGCACAATCGAATGTAATAGACTTTTCTACCAGCAGCAACGCAATAACCCAGGACAACACTAAGGAGATTATGAGAAAGAACCCTATCCATATCCAGAGAAAGAACTGTGGGAGCAGAAACACAGAAGAAAAACAGCTGCTTGATCACATGGGTTGATGGGGATGTGACTGGGGATGTAGACTCTAATAGATCACTCTACTGTAAATATTAATAATATGGATATAGGTCTTGCCCAATAATACATGTAAAACCCAGTGGAATTGCTTGTTGGCTTCGGGAGTGGGGAAGGAGGAGGGGAGGGAAAGAACATGATCATGCAACCATGGAAAAATATTCTAAGTTAATTTAATCAATTAATTATTTTTTTAATTTAAAAAAAAGCCATTTAGTTCAACTCCCTCACTTTACAGGAAGAAACTATGGCCAGGGAGGTGAAGTAACTTGTTGTCAGAACCACAAAAGCAGTAAGCAAAGGAAGCAAGTAATTTCTGCTACTTGACACTACAAGACTGATATTAAAAAAAGGGGGGGAAATTACTGATTGCCATATAATGGGAAGATTGACCAATGGTCCTTGGAGTACACTAGGATCTTCTGTAACTGGTAGATTATTCAGAACATTCTCAATACTCCGTGTCCAGTTAAACCTCTGGGGGAAGGAAGTCACTACTGCTCTTAACTCCCTCCCTACCTGCCATGTATCCCTGCATACATGAGACCTACTTCTTTTGTGTTTATTCTTGCCTGCTTGTAGGTGAATAAGTTATCTAAAGAGAGAAGAAAGTGGGTCACTGCCTTGTTAGCTTCAAAATACCAGAAGAGTCATCAGAGGGTCCCTGGGCCGGCAGAACTAGTAGCCGCGATAGCCAAGTGTGGTGAGGAGCCAGGCCAGGGTTGGCCTCCAGGACTCACCTGGCAGAGGGTTGAATCATCAGCCTAGATACCCCACCTTGCAAAGAACAAGCAGATAAGCAAGACAATATGTCCATCAGTAACCCCAAAGCCAAAAGTAAACTTTGTGGGACTCCAGGAGGAAAGGTACTCTCAGGGTCCCATTGTGGAGGAATTTTTTAAAAATCTTTTGTCTTTACAAGATTCCTGGGTAAATATCCCTTCATAAAAGCTCACTGCTGTCCTTGCTGTTTGATTTATGTTGGGGGGAGCCTACAGGATAGAAGTTTGTTTTAGAAACCTTATGGTTAATCCTGAGCACATTAGACTGGAAGGAAACCTGGAAAGATGTGCAACCATTACTTTGAGATGATAGAAGGCGAAGTCTTCCTGACCATACCATCTTACACAAGGTGCTCGGGGGAGAAAGTGCAGAGGGAATGCTGCAGCGGCACTATGTCAGTGTGTTCGTGTCAGGAAGGACCTCAGAAGCCACCAATCCAAGCCAGCTCTGAACAAGAATCCCTTCAACATAACTGAGAAAAGGGGAACTCCCACCCTCCAGAAGCAACCCAAACCACATTTGGGCAACTCTCATTTTTAAATTTTTAATTATATCATTTTCAAATCTGCTTCAGAAATTTCCATCCATTACCTGAGGCTATACAGAACAAATCTAATTCCTTTCCCACGTGTCATCTCTTCAAATATTTCATGCTATCCATCATGCTGTAATTTTTTAAAATCAGAAGCCACCCACATGTTTAGCAATTGAGAAAATGGCTCTATAATCCATGGGATGACAAAATAAAAGATAATTTTATTAAAAAATAGCAACTCGGGGCAGCTGGGTAGCTCAGTGGAGTGAGAGTCAGGCCTAGAGACAGGAGGTCCTCGGTTCAAACCCGGCCTCAGCCACTTCCCAGCTGTGTGACCCTGGGCAAGTCACTTGACCCCCATTGCCCACCCTTAACCATTCTTCCACCTATGAGCTAATACACAGAAGTTGAGGGTTTAAAAAAAAATAAACTTAAAAAATAGCAACTCTGAGAACATAAGGAAATCTGGAAAGGAACAGGGCCTGAATGGATCTGAGATTTTATCAGCAAAGGGTTTCTGAGATGAAGAAATCCCTTCTACAAGTTGTACCCTTCAGTTTTCAAAACAATGCCTGAGGCACTGGGTCATTAAGTGACTTCCCAGAATCATGAAGCCAGTATGTCAGACTTAACTCCAGATTCCAAGGCTGCTTATCTCCTACATCACACACACACTAAGCAAAACTAGAAGAATAACACAGACTGATGACTACCTAAAAAAGGAGAAACATATAAAAAAGAAGGGGTTAAATAGACCCCAAAAAAAAGCTAGAGGGGACCCAGAGCAATACCTACATTGTTATTATTTTCATATTTTGGATACTGAAGTTCATTTTTTCCAAGAAAGCAACTGTTAGTATGTTTAATGTTTTTTCTCTTATGTTTATGTTTAAATTTGTAATCAATTATTTACATAATAAGCCCAGCTAGCAGCATCACTAAAATGCCACCACTGGGAAGATGCTAAACTTCCTGTCTAGGCCGCAGGCCCACCTGGGCTCCAAGTATGGAACCCTGCTGGAGTTCCCTCTCACCAGCCCACAGGAGGCAGTACGTGCTGGAGCTTCCTGCCGCCGTTTTCCTTCAAGTCTGAAGAGCAGCTGCTAGAGAGCAGCTCCCGGAAGTGGGCCTCTGGGGCCTCCGCAAGCCCTCGGCTCCCGGCACAGAGCTGGGGGCAGTCTGGGACTGTTCTCTGCATTCTCCCACTCGTGAAAGGGGCCCAGCAGGCGCCCACACGCACGCGCGCGCGCGCACACACACACACACACACACACACACAGCCCACCCACCCCAGTGGGGAAGAAGCCGGTACCTGCAGAGCTGAGAGGCCATCCCTAGCGAGGAAGCTGGGCCAGGGCAGGTGGCGGATGACCCAGCCGGGGGGCGCCGGGAGGGCCTCTTCTACAGTGGCACAAGCCTTGGGGCCATCCCGTCCGCGCCTGGCCCTGTGGGTTTGGGGGAGAGCATGCTGACTTCCTCTGCGGCCCAGTCACATAAGGAAGAAGCTGTGTAGCCAATCCAAAGAGCTTGCGGAGAGCCGTTACCATAGAAACCCCATTTGATAAGTAATGACAACATTAAAACACTTCTTCAAGCAGCAACAGGGAATAAAGAAGCCCGTGTGGACCCGACAGTGGGGGCAGCTCCTAGAGGGCTCAGCATTCTACAACGACTAGCTCTACTGGCCTACACGGCTCCATCGAGGAGCTCCCAGCCAAAGGGAACCCCAGCCTGAGGCTCTGCCCGAGCCCCGGGCCTGTGAAAGGAGGCTCTGCCCGAGCCCCGGGCCTGCGAAACGAGCCCCGGGCCTGTGAAAGGAGGCTCTGCCCGAGCCCGGGGCCCACGAAACGAGCCCTGGGCCTGTGAAAGGAGGCTCTGCCCGAGCCCCGGGCCTGCAAAACGAGGCTCTGCCCGAGCCCAGGGCTCGCGAAACAAGGGGCGAAAGCTACAGCGCCGCTCCTATCACACGGGCTCCCCAAGAAATATTGGGAGCAGAGACAAGCTGAAAGGAAAATGCCTGAGAATCGCAAAGTCCACGGTGGGCCTGGGCCAAAGATCCGAGGATCCAGCCTGTGCCAAGCTGTGACGCCCGGCATTTGTCTCCGGGACCTCCCTCCTATCATGGAGGGGCCCTCCGGCTCCCGGACCTGCTCTCCCTCCCCACCCCACCAGAAGAATGGGGGGAAAGGGAGAAAATAGGCATGGATATGGGGCTTCCTAGGTGCCAACATCTTGAAACTCAGATTTTCCCACCTTCGGGACCAGGGCTCCATCCGCCAGCCACCTCGTGCCTCTGGCAATCAAAGGAATGTGATTTGTACAGAAATATGAAGTAATGAGCTTCCCAGCAGGCATATAAATCTAAAAGAGGAGCTTAGGTGGAAACTTCCCTTGCTTAGGGTCCCTTTGTCTCTGAAAGATGATAAACACCAATGATCCGTCTCCATTATAGATGCTGTACTCCACACGCATTCCTCAGCAGAGGAAAATGAGGAAGAACAAGAAGTTGGTGTGATTTTTTTTAATTCCAAATTTAACACCAAATAAAATGTGTATTTCCATACACATAGTAGGACAGAAAGAGGACTGTGCATGAAAATGCAAATCTTTATTGTGTACCATTTGCCTTTCTCTTCAAGTATATAATAGACGAATAGCATTTCAAGCAAAAAGCCAAGTGATGAGGTTCCGGGTTAAGATGGTGGCAGATAAAAAGCAGCTCTTAACCTCTCCTGACCGAAACACACAAGACTCCTCAAGGGGACATAAAAACAAGTCCAGACGAACGGAGGAACCCCACAACAGGGTGCAGCGTGGAAGGTACGTGGAATTGTGACATTTCCATGCTATAAAGGGGTGAAACAGCTCTCACTAAATCGTGGGCTGAGCAACTACCCTACCCCCAACCCCTCCACACACACCACCTATAACGCTGAAGCCAGCTAAAAAGAAATAGAGCAAGTTTGGGGCACCCATCGAGTCATTGGCAGCTCCAGGGCCTGTTCCTGAGAGCAGCAAGATTTGGGACCCCAAAAAGCCAAAGAACACAGGCGAACTCTGAGCGTGGGCTCAGAGCGCAGGCCCGGCGGAGGTGTGGGTGGAGGCAGACACAGCCACAAGCTAAAGCTCTGAAACCCTGAGTGGGGAACCAGCGTAGACGAGTATACGACTGTGGAAGCAGCGCCCTGAGACTTGTAAAGGAACCTCCGGCAGAGGATCAAGCAAGGGGGTCCACCAGGGGGCTTAACCTTGGAAAAAATCAGACCTCAGACCTCAGGAGCCAAAAGATGGTGGACCGTGGACAGACCCCGAGCGCGAGGATAAAGCTGAGAAGCTACTGGGCTAGTGATGGCTACCCAGACTCAGGAAGTTCAGAGGAGAAAGATAAACAACAAGAAAAAGAAGTCTTTAACACTCGACAACTTTTACACAGAGAAAATCCAGACAACAGAGCAGAGGAGGAGAACAAACAAGCATCCGGACCCTCCTCAAATAAGGAAAACTCCTCACAAGCTATGGAAGAGTTCAAAACTGAGATTCTGAGGAAAATGGAAGAGATCTGGCAAGAAAATAACAGTTTAAAAGGTAGAATCTTGCAATTGGAAAGTGAGGCTCAGAAATCAAATGAACTGATAAGCAAATTGAACACCAGAAATGACCAGATTGAAAAGATCATAGCTGAAAATGAAAAGTTTAGAGCTGAAAACCAGTCCCTAAAGGCTAGAATTGAGCAATTAGAAGCTAATGATCTCTCAAGACAACAAGAACAAATAAAACAAAGTCAAAAGACTGAAAAAATAGAAGGAAATATGAAATATCTCAATGAGAGAGTGACAGACCAAGAAAACCGGTCTAGAAGAGACAATTTGAGAATAATTGGTCTTCCAGAAAAACCAGAAATTAATAGAAACCTGGACTCCATACTGAAAGAAATTATTCAGCAAAATTGCCCTGAAGTCCTACAACAAGAGGGCAATATAGACATTGAAAAGATTCATAGAACACCCATGACATTCGATCCAGTTAAGAAAACGGCCAGAAATATAATTGCCAAATTCAAGAGCTTTCAAGCAAAAGAAAAAATCTTACAAGAAGCCAAAAAGAGACAATTCAAATATCAAGGAACACCAATCAGGATCACACAGGATCTGGCAGCCTCCACGCTAAAAGACCATAAGGCTTGGAATACAATATTCAGAAAGGCAAGAGAGCTGGGCCTGCAACCACGGATCAAATACCCATCAAAATTGACTATATATTTCCAGGGGAAAGTATGGGCATTCAACAAAATTGAAGAATTCCAAGTATTTGCACGGAAAAGACCAGGGCTAAATGGAAAGTTTGATATCCAACCACAAAAATCGAGAGAAACATGAAAAGGTAAATAAGAAACAGAGGGGAAAGAAAGAAAGCTTATAATTTTTAAATTTGCCTTTCTAAGGGCCTCAGTGAGATCTAATTATCTGTATTCCTATGTAGAGAAATGTTATGTATAATTCTCTGTAGTGAACTCTATTCACTATTATAGTATTCACTATTATAGTAATCAGAAGAATAATTCACAGGGTGAGGGTAGAACACTAAATAATCTAAGATGACATGGGGGATGGGAAAGAGGGGGTGAATAGCAGGGGACACCAAGAGAAACTTGAGTGAATAAGAAAATAGGATATTCTATTACACACAAAGAGGGCATGGGAAGGAGAGGGGACAAATACTATTATAAGAAGGAGAGGAAGAGAGCATTAAGAGGTAATAATCAAACCTTACTCTTAGTGTAATCAACCTGGAGAGGGAAGAGTAGCTATACTATCCATTGGGACATAAAACTCTTATCTAACCCTTCTGAGAAAGTTAGAAGGGATAAACCAAGGGGAGCAGGGGAGTGGGGAGGACAAAAAAAGGGAGGGGAGAAGGGGGAGGGAATTCATAAGGCCTTTAAAAACAAAAAGAAGGGGAAAAATAAGGGAGGAGGTAGAAAAGGAAGTTAATCAAGGGAGGGGATAAGGGATAGTGGCTCAATAGCAAACCACTGGTTTAAAAGGAAAAAAGTATAGGAAAAAAGGGGGTAGGAATGGGGGAGGATTTGAAAATGTCAGCAAATGCACAACTGATGATTATAACTCTGAATGTGAATAGGATGAATTCACTCATAAAACGGAAGCAAATAGCAGAGTGGATTAGAAACCAAAATCCCACCATATGTTGTCTACAAGAAACACATATGAGGCGGGTGGACATACACAAGTTTAAGGTTCAGGGTTTGAGCAAAATCTTTTGGGCGTCAAATGAGAAAAAGAAGGCAGGATTGGCTATTATGATTTCTGACAAAGCCAAAGTAAAAATAGACATGATTAAAAAAGACAGGGAAGGTCATTACATCCTGATTAAAGGCAGTATAAACAATGAAGAAATAACACTGCTCAATATATATGCACCAAGTGGCATAGCATCCAAATTCATAAAGGAGAAACTGGCAGAGCTCAAGAAGGAAATAGATAGTAAAACCATACTAGTGAGAGATCTAAATATTCCTCTTTCAGATCTAGATAAATCAAACTGAAAAATAAATAAGAAAGAGGTAAGAGAGGTGAATGAAGTCCTAGAAAAATTAGATTTAATTGATATGTGGAGAAAAATAAATAGGGACAAAAAGGAATACACCTTCTTTTCAGCTGCACATGGCACATTCACAAAGATTGACCATGTTATAGGGCATAGAATCATTGCAAACAAATGCAAACGAGCAGAAATAATAAATGTAACCTTCTGAGATCAAAATGCAATAAAAATAATAATTAGTAAGGGCACCTGGACAGGAAAATCAAAAACTAATTGGAAATTAAATAATATGATTCTCCAAAACCAATTTGTCAAAGAAGGAATCATAGAAACAATAATTTCATTGAAGAAAATGACAATGATGAGACATCCTACCAAACTCTGTGGGATGCGGCCAAGGCAGTACTCAGGGGGAAATTTATATCCTTGAGTGCATATATTAACAAATTAAGGAGTGCCTCAGCAGTACTGAGAATCGTCTATTGTGATTGGGCATGCAAATGAGGAGGGAGGCACAGGAAGTGACGAAAGATGCTAGCTTTTAAATATGATGGTAACTTCCTGTGGGGGGAGTTTGGCGCTTTAAACTTGGTGTAGAAGGATCTCTGGTGGGACCTCAGCCGGCTTCCCTCTGAATTGTCACGTGGGTAAGTTAGGCTGACTTCCTTTCTCCTCCCTTGGCGTTTCTGGAGGCTCTACCCTCAGGGAGGCCTCTCTTACCTCTCTAATTGTAAAAGGCCTTGTGGCTAGAAGCCTTGTTTAATTAACCTCTGTGCCCCTCTGCTGGGCCTCTAAATTCTTACCTGGTCCGGGCAGGGATCAGAGTTTCTCTCTCTCAATTTCCCTACCTTTAACCTTCCTAATTGTAAATAAATCACCATAAAAGTCAATTTTGACTTGAGATTATTCTTAATTGAGGAATGATAATAGTTCAAACCTCTGGCGACCATCTTTTGATATACTGAACCTATAAAACCCCTTTCCTCCCCTTACACAGAGAGGAGGAAGTCAGAGTGCTGGGTGAGAGGAAGCTTGGAGGCTAGATCACCCCCCCATCCTTTCTCCATAACAACAATGGATGGGGCAGTGGTGGGGAGGGGGAGAGTGGACATCTGATCTTTCCTCTCTTCTAAACTGACCAAAGGAGGAAAGCATACACAGGCACATAGTGTGGGGACAGCATGAGAACAGTAGGGGCTTCCATCAAGCAAAGCTTTGGAAAAGCCTACAAGACCCCCAGTTTGCAAAGTCTCTGGGTAACCATAGCCTAGAAACAGCCAGACACATACACAGTACATGCCTCAAAAGAGACTTCACCCCTTCCTCTCCCCACAAACTACATGTTCTTCCAAGAAATTCCTGATGCAGGAATTCTGTGTGAAGCTTCAGATTATAGAAAACTCTGTCTAGATTCTATGCCATAAACTAAGTCCATTGTAAAAGATTGATAAATTATTTACATTCATTGTGTATGTGAAAAGCTTACCTAATCCCTTCCCCATGTCATTTTCTCTATAAAATACCAGCTGTGATCAATAAACTTATCACTTGATTGCCATCAGCCCTCCTGAGTCCGTCTGCATTCTCACCTCTTGAGGTCCCCAACCAGGTGATCTTCGGTGGTCCCTGACAACATAGTTGGTTACAAAAAATACATTTTAGGGGCAGCTGGGTAGTTCAGTGGATTGAGAGTCAGGCCTAGAGACAGGAGGTCCTAGGTTCAAATCCGGCCTCAGACACTTCCCAGCTGTGTGACCCTGGGCAAGTCACTTGACCCCCATTGCCCACCCTTAACACTCTTCCACCTAGAAGCCAATACACAGAAGTTAAGGGTTTTAAAAAAAAAAATTCATTTTACCCAACAGGGAAAAGAAGAAAAGGAAAACGGGAAAGAGGCCGGGGGATAAATAGAAGAGAAGCCAGATTAAAGGAGGGAGTAACCAGAAATTTTAAAGAGGACACAAGGCCATTAAAAAAAAAAAGAGAGAGAGAGAAAATATAGGAAAACAGGCCAGAAAGAAATATATGGTTAGCCATCAGATGAAATTAAATAGAATGAACTCAAACTCTAAAACAGAACAGGAGAGCACAATGGATCAGAAACCAGAATCCAATAATGTTGTTTATAAGAAATATACTTGAAACAGAAGAATACATTTAGAGGAAAAATAGGGAGCCAGAACAAAATCTCAGCTAAAGTAAAAAAGGCAATCATGATCACAGACAAGATCAGACAAAAAAAAAAGGCATTAAATAAGAAAACTATATTTTGCTAAAAAGTGCAATAGATAATGAATTAATCAATACTAAATATATATATATATATATATATATATATGCATTACCTAGTATAATATTGAAATTCTTAAAGGAAAAGTTAAATGAAATATAGGAGAAAACAGATAGTAAAATAACAGGGAAGGCTTGATTTTACACCTCTCAGACCTGGAAAACAAACAGAACTAGTAAATGTATATTGCTTTGGCCATAACATGATAAAAATGTGAGGGCTTCTGAGCTAGGAATCTTAGACTTGTAGTAGATTGGCCAGAAGTCATTTTGTCTACTCTCTATCTAGTCCCATCTCACAGCTAAGGAGGGACAAAGTCTTAAGAAGTTAGAGGGGAAAATCAGGATCCAGATCTTTTTGACTCCTAGACCCGTGCTCTTATTCCTCTTCCATACCTATCAAACTCAAGAGTTACTTTATAGAAACTATAAAAAAATTAATAAAAATTCATCTGGAAGAACAAAGGGTCAAGAATGTCAAAGGAATCCATGGTGGGGGGAAGAGTTTGGGGAAATAGAGAGAGATTGAAGGGGGCCTAGCAGTACCTGATCTCAAACTATTCTACAAAACTGATATAAAAAATAAGTTAGTGCTACATAAGAAACAGTTGTTTGTAGAACAGATTAGATGCATAATATACAGAAGCATAAGAACACAGGAGCCTTGTTTTGATCAACCCAAAGATCCCAACTACTGGGAAAAGAACTCATCATTCAACAAAAATTGTTGAGAAAACAGTCTGCCAAAAACAAGACCATCGCAAACTATATATCAAAATAGACTCCAAATGGGTATATGACACATAAAAAGGTCTCATCATAAGTAAATTGGAGGATGATGGGAACAAAATTGCCTGTCAGATCTAGGCCTGTCAGAAAGAGGAAAAGATCATAACCAAAGAAAAGACAAGAGAATCTCCCAGGCCATAAAATGGATGATTTTCATTATACAAAATTAAAAAGGTTTTGCATAGGCAAAATCAATGAAGCTAAAAAGGGGGTGGAGGGACAGGGAATTGGAAACATGTTTATAGTTATTTTCTCTAATAAAGGTCTCATTTCTAAAATATATAAAGAAATGACTGAAATTTACAAGAATAAGAACAATTTCCCAATTGATAAATGGTCAAAGCCTATCTATAGGCAGTTTTCAGTGGAAAAGGATCCATAATGTACAAAAATATTTATAGCTGCTGTGAAGTGTGAATCAAATTTTCTTTGTCTATCAATCAGCAACTTTTAATTTAATCAACCAAAAACTGAAAACACCCCAACTTAACCCCTACTTAACCTCTACTTCATACTAAATAAGGAAGTTCACAGTCACTTACTTGGAGAGCTCTACCCTGTTAACCCAATGAATCAGAAACTTGTGAATCCTATGATAAGAGTTGACACCTTCAGAGGATGAGAGGTGGATCCCACAGACACTGCCCACTGGGCAGTGCTAGTCAATTTGGAAGATGTGATTGGCCCCTTTGAAGAGGGGAAGGGACAGGAGCTGACTATAAAGTCCTGAAAGTCCTCAGCTGGGAGTCTCCTGCTTGAATCTTGGGCTTAGACCTTTGGCTAGTGACCTGCCTCTTAGAGATAACTTTGGTGTCCGGCTCAGCCCCCGCAGAGCTCCTTAACCCTCAGTCAGAGGACAGAGTGGTGTCTTATATGCAAGGGTTCCACCTAGCAGCCTCCTCCAGGAAAGGAAGGCCAGCTTACTCACTCACCCAAGACAAAGGCCAAAGGAGAAGATCTAAGAGCAAACCTCCAAAAAGTCGTCCAAGAGTCAAAGTCAAGGTCCAAGCAGAAGGTCAAGTCCAAAGCCATCTCCAAAAGCCAAGTCACCAGGAGAAGCTCTCTGGACAGGAAGTTCAGGACTTTTCATAGTCCTTTTTCCATGTCCCTTCCTGTCCCTTCCTCCACTTTACAGGAACCAATTGCAGCCTTCCAACTTGCTTAGCACTGCCCAGGGGGTGGTCAGTGGCCTCTGGAGTTGTAACCCACTTTAGTAAGTGACTTGGGAACTCTCTTATTTGGTGTTAAGTAGGGGTGTTTAAATTTTGGATTGATTAATTTAAAAATTGCTGATTGACAAAGAAAGTTTGATTCACTCTTCACACCTTTAAGGAAGTCTGGTAATATTCCACCCTGGCCACAGGCAAAAACCAAAAGCTGCTCCTAAGTCCTGCTGAGGACTCCATAACAAATAAATACAAAAGGTTTCATGATTTAAGACTGAATTTTTATCAGTGGAATTTTGATTTTGCATTCTCAAGGGTTTGTTAAGACCACTTTTTTAATAAGTTCTCTAATAATTACTTTATCGATACCAATCCCTAACTATGATGATTCTGTGGTTAAAATTTAGATTTCTGATCATCTTTGTTGGATCATCACTATATTCAAATCTCTGTTTTGATGTAATTTAGAAATAAGTTTTCTGTTAATTACAAAGTCCCTATTGCAAAGATTCTATAAGTTTGACCATAGTTATACATCATGCTCCTATTTACTCTTATTTTAAACAACACTTTGTCAATCTGATAAAGGAAGCAGTAGAGAGAATGCATACAAGTCTGATCCATTAAAAGACTGAAATGACAGTTTCTTCATATGGCAGAATTTGTAATATGAATATAAAACCTATTAGATAAAAGATTGTATTTTTGAAGGTTTAAGAATAAATGGTAAAAAAAAAAAAAAAACCTAAGGAAAAAATAAAGTCTTTGAAACTTCTTACTACATAGATTAAAAATGTTATACTTATGCAAATAAGTCTTGCGTTTAATATCAAGAGGCATGTATTTATCATTGCAATTTAATAAAATAAAATGGTTGAATTAATTAAAATGCAGAAATCCTTAGATTTAACCTTAAAAGAATCAGATCCTTAACTAAAACATTTAAAAAGGGCTTAAGTTGTTAAACATATAATGAATGATTTCCATCACGGTAAATAAAAATAAAATTTGACCAATGCTTAACTTTGAAAATCATTTTCTAAATTGAATCTCTGCTTAGTAAAATAACCAGCCTGCTGATAAGAGATGTGATTAAGGCCATAAATTTAGACACCCAGGAAGCCCTGTTATCAGCATAGAGGGGGAAGTTTGTTTTAAGATCAGTAAGCAACTGAAAAGTGAGTAAATTGGATGAGAGACAAACTTGAATTACTAACTACTTAATTAAATGCAATAATTCAATAATGTACAATATTAGAAATTTAATAACATCTTTATGGAAGGAAGAGGCAATTAAGCACTAAGATTTTTCATGGTCAAGGAAAAGTGCTCACCAGTTCCTTTACACATTTAAAATACTAACATTAAAAAGGCAAAAGTTTTAAATCTGTCAATTTAAGACAGAGCATCTATCAGTTAGTTTGGAATACTACTATAATATATACTTTTAGAGTAAGAATGATTTAATCGGTTGAAACTGTAAGAATCTAATGTGACTGATACAAACAGCATGTATCAGAGATCTTGTTTACTAATTTGGATAAAGCTAAGATACAGTGTTTAAATGGTACAATCTTTTAAAAATCTGGATTCCTTGGGGATATTGATTAGCAATTGAAGTGATAGTAGAGTACAGACTATTTGGAATGATGGGTGGTACAATGAATATTGGATCTGAATATGAAAGAAACAAGACATGTAGTTTTATTAAGGGACTGTAAGCTAAACTATTTAAAGAAAATTTTAAGTGTGTATAAATGAGAAGAAAGTTATAGCCTGTTTACACTAGTTGAGTAAAGATTTGAAGGTAAAAGGTGAATATTTCATTGCTAATAAGTTCGAGCTAATGTGATTTGAAGCAAGTGAAAGTATTTTCTTATCTCTCAGCACAGCAGTTTTATAGTTAAGCAACTAGAAGAGGAAGCCATCACTAATCATAAAAGGACAGGTTTAAGATAGTGCTAATAAAAAGTTAAACTACCTATAGATTTATTAACCCTTTTCTGGCTCAAGGAAAAGGAAAAGACATAATTTAGGAAGCAACCAACTAGTACTAGAGTTTGAATTTAAATATTTAGGTGTTGAATATAATTAACTAAAAACTTTTGAATTGAAATTAATTGAAAATTGAAAACATAATTAATTGAAAATAATTAGGTATTATTTTCTGTAAGGTATATGAATCTACTGTCTATTTCGTAACAGCTTTCAAAGGAATTCAAGAACTATCTCCTTTCCTCACTACAAAAAGAAAAATTTTTAAGGGAAGACAAGCCCATGACCCTGAGAACTCTCAGATAAATAAATTGTAATCGTTTGGGGTAAAATTCTATTAGTTAAATTCGTTGTAGAGTGATGAGATTTTTTTGAATACTAAAAAAATTTTTAAGTTATCTAGCATTTATCAAATGAAGCCTCTGAAATATTTCATTCTTTCAAAATATAAGTGACATTTGTATAATATCTTCTCCATTTGAATGTGGTAATTATTGTATGGAAAAGTTAAAGGGAAACAACATTTTGTTTATAAACTTGTAAGGTTTTAAGAAGTCATTTGAGTGGGTAAAGTAATCAGCTCTATAAAGCAAGATCTTGTTTGGGGCAGGGAATTTCCAAAATGAGGAAATTTAATTATTAAGGATTTATAAGTTTGCCGGTAATACAGGAATGATTACTAATCATTGATCATTATGCCAGGATGAGTGACATCTTAAAAAGAAGAGAAGAAAATCAAGTAAAAGTTATAGAATGAAATTTCTTCTATGTGTGAATTCTGGAAATTTTTGAGTTCTAAGCTGTGACTGGTGAGATTTGCCATTTGAAGTAAGTTTTGAGGATTGCAACTAATATTATTTCGGGTTTTGAGTTCAGGTGTAGTTGTCTGATGGATCACTGATCATTAAGTTAGTCATCTACCATTCCAGAGAAAAAGCCTGTTACTCAGAAAGAAGGAGAACCTGAACTGACACAGGTGGAGATCTTTATCTGGCAGAAGTCAAGGAGACAATTCTCAGCACATCTGAGGTAGGAGCCCTTTGTGACTCAGTATCTCTATTTTGTCACTTCTTTTTAAATAGGAATATTTCTCACCTGATTATTCCTGCATCTGGCTGTAAAGTGGAATTACTACTGCATTACAGATTGACAACTCTGACTCTTATCTGAAGTCAAACAGTGTTAAGTAACTATGCCCTTGAGGCTTATGCCCAAAAAGGATCAATGTACATAATGTTATAATCCTGTCCCTGCTTTTCCTTTTATGGAACATGTCTATAATCAGGGCGAGTAGCCCAAGGAAAATATGAGCACAATGCAAATCGTAAAATGTGACTGTTTCTATATAGTGTGTAGTCCTTCCATAAGCCAAACAACCAAGTGAACGGATCATTGAACTGTCTGTGAACACTTACCATTTATAAGATTGTCACTGAAATAATTTCAATCTTTCAAAATACAACTAATGTTTGTGTAGTATCTTCTCCATTTGAAAGCAGTTAACAACCAAATGTATTTTACTATAGGCGACGCAACTGATATCGTGTGAATTTAAGATAAATTGTACCCCCTTCTTCCCTTTGACTGGCCACCTGTGTGGGCAGGAGGCCTCGTGGCTTCCCAGCTTCCTGGAAGAGGCTGCCTCCTGGCCCGAATGATTTCTGGTGTCTAGAAGCCCCGGCTCTGACTAGGAGCGAGGTCCAGCCTGTGCACCAGAGAGACAAAGGAGGAGTGGTGTCGCCGGCCTTGAAGTAAAGGGGACAGAGCCTTTACCTGCCCTCTTTCCTGCTGGAGACTTGCAAATGGAGCAGAATGTAGCTGAGGAGACATGCCAGGAATTAGGGCGCCGGTGATCATGTGATCTCTCTCTCACCCTTCTCTGGAGCATTTAATGCTCCACATGCCAATGTAGTCGCACTGCTAGGAGCCAGGGAAGCAGGGTTTAGGCACAACCAGGTGGTCATGTGATGTTTCTCTCTCTCTAACCTTTACTAATAAATAATTATAAATTAATATACAGCCTCCAGAGAATTTCATAACAATATACACTCTTCTCCGTATACAATTGGGAATTATTTAAGTGTATCTGCATCTCAGTTTTTGTTTTAATTGGAGTACAATTAGTCTCTTGTGAGTTAATTCATTTGTGTCATCACTATATTTGGGGTGGAGAAATTTCTTTGCAAAAAGCCTTTGTTGCTAATGTCTTTATCTATAGGGTTCAATGCCTAATAGCTTCTGATCCTCCTAAAGGAATGGAAATAAAAAGTATTTTGAAAGCAACAGGTTAATCCTGTGTGTCAAATATAAATGATTCTAATGGTACCTGTAAAGATCTAAAGTTTCTAAATTTTAAGTGCACTGTAAGTTCCTGATAGTTTAATAATATTTGAAAAGCTGTACTAATTAATTTGTATTGAGATCTACTTTGTAAAAGATTTTAGCAGGGACATCTAAAGAATCTCTACTAGCAACATGGAACCAAAGAAGTAAATCTACTAAAGAGGGACCCTATCCCTAACCATCTCAGAAAAGATGGTTTTGGAGCTCCAACAACTACATGGGACATCCGAGATCTGAGACAGAGTTTGTTGACATTGGAGATGGGCTATTAAAGTGCAAAGAAGCCCAATATTAGTTAACTGTGCCAATTACTATTAACTTTGCTTTCTGTATTACTATATCTGTATAATAATTTCTTCTATTTACAAGTTGAGATAAGAAACAGGGGATTTAAGACCACGATAGTGACACTTTAGACCAAATCCTACCTCAAATGACTTGATATTTTGCCTTTAGTAGGGAGAATTTATGGAATGAAGTTTTCTTTCTGGTTTTTCTTTTTGTAATTATTTATTTTTAATTTTTCATTCTTTAATTTGAATCTTTTGGAATTTTCTCCTGCTTTTTGTCTTGCTGACAATTCTACTTGGAGCAGCCTTTAAAATTTGAAACTTTAGGGGGCAGCTGGGTGGCTCAGAGAATGGAGAGCCAGACCTAGGGATGTAGCAACCTGGGCATCAAGGAGGGCAGTGGCTGGCCCACAGGTAGGTGTCAGAAGCAGAATTTGGACTTCTAATCCTGTCTCACTGACTTTATAGTCACTGGGCTATCAACATGATCAAAACTACAAATTAGAGGAGGCAGTTGGGTGGCTCAGTGGGTTGAGAATCAGGTCTAGAGACAGGAGGCCTTGGGTTCAAATCTGGTCCTGGGTTCAAATCTGACCCCTGACACTTCCCAGCTGTGTGACCCTGGGCAAGTCACTTCACCCCCATTGCCTAGCCCTTACCACTCTTCTGCCTTAGAACCAGTATACAGTATTGATTCTAAGACAGAAGATAAGGGTTTTAAAAAAAACTGAAACTTTATAATTTTTTTTTTTTACCCTTGTACTTCGGTGTATTGTCTTATAGGTGGAAGATTGGTAAGGGTGGGCAAGTGACTTGCCCAGGGTCACACAGCTGGGAAGTGGCTGAGGCCGGGTTTGAACCTAGGACCTCCTGTCTCTAGGCCTGACTCTCACTCCACTAAGCTACCCAGCTGCCCCCTACTTTATAATTTTTTAAATTATGATTTTTGTCAGGTGTGTAGGGTGAAATGCTTCTTTCTGCTTTGTTGGATTAAAAAGCACAGTTAAAGAAACCCCAACTTGGGAGTCACAAGGGAGTAAGTTCTTCACTGGCAAGAGTATTTAATTCATGTTTTCTCTTTTACTACCTTGCCCATGATAAAAGATGCCGCTCTAATAACTCTGGATATTTTTGGAGGAAATATTTGTTCTCTACCCTTGACCGCCCAGGTTGATGCAAGTCACTCCATTTAAGGACATAAGCAGAAGGGTGCTGAATCCCGAACCTCTGTAGCCTACCATTGAAGGCCACCAAATAGCAACCGCATCTCTGCCTTCCCAAACTCAGCCTGGTGCTGCTGGTATCTCCCGGCAGCTGCTGCCTATTTACAGAAAGCTGGCCACTGTTAATTCGTGCAAAATTGATCATCACGTGGATTCGTCTGATATTTGTGATCCTACGATATGAACCGATATCTCCAAATTGTGAGCCATGGTAGCTTGATCATTCTCTGGGAATCTTGTTTTCGAAACGTTTCTGTAACTGTTGCGGCAGGTTTCTGTCCAGTGTAACTAGCTGTCGTAAATGCTGCCTGAAGCCAGAAGCACCAAAAAGCTTCTGTGATGATGATTCATGTAAAGAGAAATGAATGTCTGCACCCTTGGTGTGATTCTAATCCACATTAGGAGCTTAGTCCAGAATATTCTGTTCTAACAGTTGGTTCTATCAAGAGTTTGTTTGTTCTATTAGACTATGTCAAATCAATCCCTCAGCTTGCAATCCTTTTTCTGCCGTGCCAGAGGAACTCTCCGTCCTTGGTTCATCCTGTTCGAGCTGTCAGAAGCCTGAAGTTCTCTACCACATCCTGAGCATCAGAAAAAGGCAGCCAAATCAGTATTTTGAGCCAGCAATCTAAACATGACTTTGATAGAAGAGAGGGTTGATTTGATTTCAAAATTCTGTAAAATAGCATTATTATCGATCATGTATTTGTATTTTGTATCCTGCTAAGAGAATGCCTGTCCTGGATTATATATACTTCATAAAAGCTTTCCCCTTGAGTTATGAAATTGTAATCAATACCCCTTTGTTTTCAGAGTGTGTTGAAAAGAGGGCAATTGAAAGGAAAATTATTTTATTATTGCCTTTATGTCATGAACTAAGTGATCCCATATAATCTTTTAGATAAATCACTGAAATTACAATTTTTAGAAAGAATCAGACCCACTTATTATACTGTATATAAGACATTAATTATAATAGACTATTAACCATAGTATTAGAAAGGATATAGTTTGGTATGTTGGAATATTATGGAAACTAACCCGATTACGAGCTCCTGTTGGAGAAATAAAATCTTCAGGTTTGTCTAGTTATCCAGGGAAGCCGAGGCCCCCGCGGGAGGAGCTGGGCTTGTTTGGCATACAGAGTGGACAGGGAACCTGACGAGATCCCAGGAAAACAGCCTCGACATGTCTGGGTGTTCTTCGATCCTGTGAGGATCTATGTCAACTACAAGCCACCCAGAATATTATGGCCAAGGTAGGTTACTTTGACTTAACCCCTCCCACAAGGAGGAGGAGACTGCTGGAGGATTCATTCAATTTTCCTATCTTAACTTATGACTTTGTGTCAAAGGTTCTCCACCCTTGTTACCAAACGCTGGAGCATGTTTCTTCACATTCTATATACCTTCTGGCTTGTCAATAATTTATTTTATTAACTGCTAAAAAAAAAAATCTATAAAATCCACTGTTGAACCTCTAAAGGGGGACTGGACCACAGGCTGGCCACGGAGAGACCTCCAGCTTTGATTTCCACACCTAAAGTTGGGCTCTTCAACTCAGGAGGATGGCTGTGAGAAGGAAACTGGGCAACGCACAGAGAGGCCTTTGCAAATGCTAGCTATGTTGTGGGGGTGAGCTACAGACAGGAGGCGAGGATGGCAAGAGATGGCAAAGGTAGGAGCCAGTAAAGATGCTCTGCCCTCTCCAATGACAAGTCTGGAAGCTGAAGGAAGGGGTCAGAGGACAGCCACGCCGAGAGAAGGGCTTCGACCCAGGCGGCAACATTTCAAGGCTTCCCCCTACTCTGCCCGGTGGCACATGCGCAGCAGTGAAGGAGGCAAACAGTAGGAGAAGTCATGGAATGGATTTGGGCAAGGCTTGATCAGAAGTAGGAAGTGTGGAATTCTAAAGAAGAGGATGGAGAGGAGCTGAACTGGCTCACCAAGCCTGGGAAGAGATCAGAGCCAAAGTAAGGACGATGGCCTGAGACGGCACTGAGGTCGAAGGACAAGAAGGCGTAGGAATGCGCCAAGGAGTAGGCTTAGAAGGACTAAGGTCTAGAAGAGAAGGCAAGATCAAACAGGATCAGATAAAGGAATTTTGACATTCTTCAACATGGAATTGGAACGTGAGGCTATGACCATCCCAAAGGTAGTGAAGGGGAGTAGAGGAGGTGGTCATGGGAGCTAATTAGACCAAGGAACTGGGAAATTAGGGTATTTGAGGGAATGATAAAGCATATGTTGAAGTCTACTAGTGTGAGGACTAGAGTTGGGTGGAGCAGGGAAAGATTGCCAGGCACTGACTTCACTGAGAAAAGAGAAAGACCACCTTGGGGTGGGGAGAGGAGGGCTATCAGGATCTGGAAGATAACTCTGTACGGAATGACCCTCTCAGACTGATGGAGAATCGGGACGTGGCAATGGAGTGCAAGAAGCATTGTGTCTCATCAAATGTAATGGACTTCTCTACTAGCAGCAGGACAATCCAGGACTATTCTGAGGGACTTATGAGAAAGATGCTATTCACATGCAGAGAAAGAACTGTGGGAGGAGAAACACAGAAGAAAAACAACTGCTTGATCACATGGTTCAATGGGGACATGATTGGGGATGTAGACTCTAAACGATCACCCTAGTGCAAATATTAATAATATGGAAATAGGTCTTGATCAATAACCCATTTAAACCCAGTGGAATTGTGCATTGACTACGGGAAGGGGGAGGGAGGAGAGGAGGGAAAGAACATGAATCATGGAATCATGGAAAAATACTCTAAATCAATTAATTAAATAAAATTCTGCAAACAAATAAATGAATGAATGAATAAGTGAGTGAGTGAATGATAGGAAAAAAAAAGAAAAAAAAAAGAATAAGCATTGTGCCTCACTATGGAGTTTGAGGGATGAGAGATATAAAGGAAAACATAGCCAATATTGGAAAGAGTACGCAGCCATGTAGTGCCACCGCAGGGCACTGAGTACCAGCAAGATGGAAAAAGCAGAAGGGAAGTGTGTTCATTCTGGAACATTAGGTCCAGAGAGCACAGTGGAAAGGGCAGAGCTGGGGAGAAAAGTGGACAAGGGGGCAAGTGGATGGGAATGAGGATGGATACGATAATGAGGAATTGGGGTGAGTTTTGCCAGTCTGGGAGTTCATTATCACTGAGGATGGGGGAGTAAGCAGGGGTAGGAATACACTTACTATTGAGGAATAAGTCAATCAATGAGCACATTTGAGGTCAGGTTTCAGTACAGCTCCCAAAAGCCCAACCTATGGGCCTTTGGGTGTTTTGGCAGTTAAGGTATCTAAAGTCAAGGAGAAGGCAAGAAGTAGTGAGACCCCACTCCTCCTCCAACATCCATAAGTGGATAGCTAGAGTTGGCTTGGAAGTCAGGAAAACTGGGGTTCAAATTCTGCCTCAGATACTCTGTGTGACCCTGGACACATAATTTAAGCTCACTGGGTTTCAGTTTCCTCATCTGTAAAATAAGGGAGTTTGGACTCTGACCCTCTAAGGTCCCTTCCAACTCAAAATCTACGATCACATCAAGCTGAACTCCAGTACAATATAGCCAAATGTCTGAGAAAGAGCTTTACCTGAGTGCACATCCACATCCCAGATTGAACTCCTTCTCTGGTCTGCCTTCCCCCAAAAAGTCCACCACTATTCCTCAAGGGCAACGCCATCTCTCCAATCACCCAAGTGAATTGAATGCTCCCTGTCGACACTCCAACAGACACTTCAGTTCAGTTCGGGTCCACATAACGTCTCAGCTGGACTATTATAATAAAACTTTCATTGATCTCCCTCCAATTCAGTCTCTCGACACAGCTGATAATAAATAATAATAATCTTCCTAAGACAAAGACCTGCGTCAAGCTCCCCCTCAAAAATCTGCAGAGTCCCCTACTGCGAGGCAGAATGGAGAGGCAGAATCCCAAGCAGGGTGGCAACCAAAGCAGAGGCCCAAAGAAAGAGGAGATGGATGTCCTGTGTCCAGCCAGTACAAGCAAGGCTGGCAAGGCAGCAGGGGCCATGTTGTGACGGGCTTCAAAAGGCACACTGAGGAATTGACATTTGATTCCGGAGGCAATGGGGAGTCCGCAGCACTGACGAGCAATGGAGTTAGATGGTCAGACCTGTGCTTCTAGGAGAGTGAAACAGTCCCTGTGTGGAGGATGGACCGAGACTGGCAGCCAAATGAGAAGATCACCGCAACAGTCAAGGTGAACACTAAAAAAGGGCCTCCACTAAAATTGTGGCCACATGAGCAGAAAGAAAGATATAAGAGATGCTGCAAAGGAAGAGATGGCAAAGGCCGGGCAACAACGGGGTACCTGGAAGGAGGGCTAATCAGGAAAGGGGCCACCAAGCTGGTCCAATTAAAGGCGGTAGTGCCCTCGGCAGAAATAGGCAAGGAGGGAACAGGAGTGGCTAGGGTGCTGGGGCAAGGGGAGAGCAGGGGTTCTGCTTGGGGTACTCTGAGGCCGTCACCCCACTGGCAAAGCCCCCTGGAGTCAAAGTGTGAGGTGTGGAGTCAAGGGGAGCTGGGTTTCAGTTCTAACTCTAATGCTCCTTCAATGTCTAGAGGGGCCACCTTCTTCCAAGGGCCAGCTCTGTTAGTGCTCTTTGGTTCCCTCTCAAGACCTTCCTGAGTATTTCTTACATTTCCCTAGGCAGATATGAGCTCCTTAAGGGCAGGGGGTGTCTTGTCACCTAGTATCTAGAAGCTTGGACAAAACTGGCACTTCAATTTGGGGAGGGGACTTGAATTCTAGACCTGGCCCTACCAGTAAGTATGTGACACTGGGCACATCACCTCTCACGTCCTGGAGAGGTGGTTGGTCAAAACTGGCAAAGAAAAAAAAGTTGCTTAACAAGATAGGAATTTAGTCCATTTACATGCACAGGTCACAAGGCAAAAGGTGGAAACTTGTTGGGCAGCAAATTGGCAGTATTCTGATATAAATAATTACTCCATGGAAGAAAAAGTTCCTAATGATGAGTACCAGCTGAAGGGCATTGATTACCTCTAAAAATAAAACTTATACACACACACAACCTGCTAGAGCCCTGCCAGTGGGCAGATGGGGCACCCTCAGTATTTTAAAGGGGACGTGTGTTCAAATGCCAGTCACCCTTGGCTCTCTAAGACCCCATTCAAGGAAGCAAGAAAAGCAGAGCCTGCAGCAACAGTGTTTTGATATAATAGTATGTTAGAAGGCAATTAAGAAGGACAACAAAAGAATTCAAAGAAACGAACAAATTTAAAACCAAGTAAGACAAAGAAAGAACTAGAATATTTCCCGTGATAATGCAAAAGGAAAATGTAGATACACATGGATGGATAGATAAGCAAATTGGCAGGAGAGCCAGAGATTAAAAGGGTATTTATAGAATGACATTTTTTTCCACATCAACAATTTTAGTTGTGTAACTGATGTTTAAAGTTCATAATAAACTATCTAGAGAGAAAAGCAGGGAAAGGGGATGAAGGGGTTGTTTAACTAAGCAATTCCTAAGTCCTTTCCAGCTGGGAGATTAAAAATGAAACATTCTGAATGGTCAAGCCAGGCTGAGGAAAGCACTGAGTCAGGCAGCAGCTAATCAGCACTGATGAGTTTTCATCCTCTTAAGTTCACAGATCTACCAATAATCATTACTAAAACACAGCACTTTGTTTTGTGAAATTCTTTACACATATCACATTTTAAATTCATCACCATGAGGGGCAGCTGGGTAGCTCAGTGGATTGAGTCAGGCCTAGAGACAGGAGGTCCTAGGTTCAAATTCTGCCTCAGACACTTTCCAGCTGTGTGACCCTGGGCAAGTCACTTGACCCCCATTGCCCACCCTTACCACTCTTCCACCAAGGAGCCAATACACAGAAGTTAAGGGCCTAAAAACAAATAAGTAAATATATAAATTCATCAACATGAGAAGTAGATACCATCATCATCCTCATTTTAGGGATGAGGAAATTAAGACAAAGGGGAAGTGACTTTACCAGGGTCAAAAGGCCTTGGCAGTACCTGAGGCAGGATTTAAACTCCTGACTCTTCGTGCAGCACTATTCCATTTACTTGGTCATTCAGCTGCTATTAGAGGTCCAAGATCTCAGGACACGCAGAGCAGCCCCCTCATCTTACAAAGGAAACCGAGGTCCAGAAAGCATGAGTGACTTGCCTGAAGTCACTATGTAAGCAGTTAGGGCAGAGATCCTTTGAAAAGCCAAGGAGTTCTTCCCCAGGCAAACGGCTAGGAGCTAAAAGCAAATCTGGGAAATGACTACAGTGGTCACTCCTTGACCCAAGAGATGTCATTGCCAGATACATACCCCAAGAATGTCCAGAAGAAAGGAAAAGGCCCCCCAAACACCAAAAATATTCAAAGCAGACCTTCCTGGGGTAGCAAAAAACCAAGAACTACGTAAAATGCCCACAGACTGGGCAATGGCTAAACAAATTGCGGTACAAGAAAACACCGGACAATTTGGAACTATGCCCAAAGGGCTATAAAACAGTGCACACCCTTTGATCAGGTAATACCACTACTGGGTCTGTATCTCAAAAAGATTTTTAAAAATGGGAAAAGGACCTACTTGTACAAAACTATTTTTGTGGTGGCAAAGAACTAGAAACTAAAGAGATATCCATCCACTGGGGAATGGCTGACCAAATTGTGGTACACAATGGAGATGGAATATTATTGTGCTATAAGACATGATAAGCAGGATGACTTCAGAAAAAGCTGGAAAGACTCACATGAACTGATGCAAAGTGAAATAAACAGAACCAGGAGAACACTGTGTACACAGGAACAGCAATATTGTGGGATTGGGAGGATCAACTGTGAAAGACTTGGCTCCTCTCAGCCATGAAATGATCCAGGACGATTCTGTGGGACTTATGACGGAAGAATGCTCTCTGCCTTCAGAGAAAGAACTGTGGGAGTCAGAAGCAGATCAAAGCAGAATTATCTTTCACATTCCTTTATTTATGGTTTCATTTGGGAGTTTGGGTTTTATAGGAGTGTCCTCTTACAACAATAGCCAACATGGAAGAATGTTTGCATGACAATACATGTATAATCCAGATCAAATTGCTTACCATCCCCTATAGGGAAGAGACAAGAGAGGGAGGGAGACAATTTGGATCTTATCATTTCAGAAAGCGGTTATTAAACATTATTACATGTAATTAAGAAAAATCTTTGAATAAAGAAAAAAGTTAAAAAAAAGAATGTGCCAGAATATTTGGTACACTGTGAAATGATAAATGGAAAGAATAGAGAAAAACTTGGAAAGATATATATGCCGATACAGAGTAGGGTTAGCAAAATTTGGAAAATAGGGCAGCTGGGTAGCTCAGTGGAGTGAGAGTCAGGCCTAGAGACAGGAGGTCCTAGGTTCAAACCCGGCCTCAGCCACTTCCCAGCTGTGTGACCCTGGGCAAGTCACTTGACCCCCGTTGCCCACCCTTACCAATCTTCCACCTATGAGACAATACACCGAAAGTACAAGGGTTTTAAAAAAAAAAAAAAAGTAATAAAAAAAAAATTTGGAAAATAAAGACACATGTATATAGGAAGCCATCGCCATCCTCTACATCCACATATTTTATACAACACCCCCCCCCCACTCTTACACATACACACACCATCCATGCTCACTTCCTATGCTATGTCTTCTTTGGGGAGGTGAGAGCGAGAATACTCATTTTATTAGCCACATCCAAAAAGAAGTCATGGATGTTCTTCTTGGAATAGAAACTGAATAAAATGCACGTGTGTGTATATATACATGTGCATGTGTGTCTGCAGACCTTTCCGTCCCTAGGAGAGCAACCCCCCAACCAGAGTGGTCCCACAGCAGCAGAGGACCCCTGGCTTGGGGCTCCCTCTTGCCCTCAGGAAACCAGAGCAGCCCTGGTGGGGTCGTGCTGCCCACCCAACGCAGGGGATTTAAATCTGTGTAAAAGGTGAGAACTGTCTGTGTGCAGGCATACTTTATATATACACACACACACACACACACACACACACACACACACTCTACTATATATAAAAGGATGACAACAATGTAAATGGAAAAAAATAAAAAATAAAAATTGGGCACCCAACACTGAGCCCAAAGGAGATCCATGAGACCCTGCCTCCTCGAGACATTCTCTACGAAGGCTGAAGTCTAGGAATGTGGACTACCAAGCACTCACCTTAAGATAAGGGTGATATCTCAGTTAATTTTTGTTTCTCTCTCTTTAACTCTTTGTTTTAAGAGATGGCTCTTTTAAGGGAGGGGGCTGATATTGGGAGGGGAGGGAAGATATAAAAAGAGAGCAGTAAGAAAATATTTTTGGTAAAATAGGAAAAAAAAAATCTCTTCATTCTCCCAAAATGGTTGTCATTCCCTTAGTTAATTTGCAAAGTATCCATTAGGTCCATTTTTTGCCGTTTCTACACGTTCTTTGTGGCAGAGTGGCAGAGCTTTGGGTGGTCCCCATGTGCCCAAGAGGTAATGGAATATGGCCCAGAATGGGTGCTCTGGGGATCAGCACCCAAGACCAGAGCACACAAGAATTCAGAGAACCAGGAATGGGTTTGTAACATTACAATAGCATCCCCTGATGGTCAAAGACACAATAGCACTGGTTCGGGGTTACCAAGAATATATCATCTAATGGGCATAAAAGACACAATTTTCCTGGTACTCCATCAGATGTGTGATGATGGGAAGGGAGGCAGGCAGATCCTCTTATTGTCTGGTAAACCTAACAATTTTCTACTTTAGCCTTCTCCAGATAGAGAATAAGCAGGGGAAAAACAAGCATTTATTAAGTAGCTACTATGTGCCAGACATTGTGCTTAGCACTGTACAAATATTCTCATTGATCCTCATGTAGATGCTGTTTATACCCATTTTTAAGAAGAGGAAACTGAGGAGCAGCTACAGGGCTCAGTAGATAGAGTAGCAGGCCTGGAGACAGAAGGTCATTTCTTCCCAGGCCTCCAGGCATCTCACTAAACTAGCTTTGGTTGTAGGCAGGGTGGAACCTGCTTTTAGGGAAGGGGAATGTGGCCAGCTCTAGCTAACAGGGTTGGGGAAAGCTCTTGAGACACGCCTCTCCTGGGATGAAGTAATGAGGAAGGAGCTGAGGTCCCAAGGCTCCCTCCTTTCTCAAATATCCATCAAGGACAGCTGGTAGGGAAGGTCCAATGATGGAGCCAGCAGGAAGGACACACAACTCCCTTTAAGAGCGAGGGATGGGACTCAGGTGCTCGCTTTTTCCCCTTGGGAGGCCGGCTGAGAACCAGAATTCATCTGTTAATAAACAGTGCTCTTTTTTTTTTTAACTATAAATAAGGGGTTTTTTTGTCTTTTTTTTTTTAACCCTTAATTTTTGGTGTATTGTCTTATAGGTGGAAGAGTGGTAAGGGTGGGCAATGGGGGTCAAGTGACTTGCCCAGGGTCATACAGCTGGGAAGTGGCTGAGGCCGGGTTTGAACCCAGGACCTCCGGTCTCTAGGCCTGACTCTCACTCCACTGAGCTACCCAGCTGCCCTTTTTTTTGTCTTTTTAAATTTTATTTAATTGATTCATTAAGACAATTTTTCCATGGTTCATGTTCTCTCTCCCCTCCTCCCACCCCACTCCCGTAGCCAATGTGCAATAAACAATGTTTTCCCCAGAGAAATGGCCTGAGCTTCTTAACTGAGCAGAAATTCCAGGGCTAAGGCCTTCCCGGCTCCAAGTCGGGCCCTCTCCTCAGGACACCGCCAGCCGCTTTAGTACCAGAGGATGGGCCCAAATAGGAGTAACCCCAGTCTGGTGCTCCGGGGTCACTCGTTCCCGAGGAAATCCAGGAGGAAGGGCGGCCCCTTCACTCACACACCCACACTGGGACACACACACACTCCAGTCCCTCAGGCCTCGCCTTCTCCAAAAGGGATGAGAGAACACCCGGCTTCCTAAGCACCCAATAAAGGAGAAGTTAATCATTGATGTTCTTGAAACAGAAATCCTGAAGGAACAAAGTCCGCTCTTCCAAGAAAGGACCCTCAAAGGAGGGGAAGATGCACCTGAAGGACAGACGGGCGGAGGGAAGCCGTGGAAGGTTCGTATCAGGGTGCCGATCCCCAAAGAAGGCACAGCCTTGGAGACGGGCTGGAAATGCCCGCCGCTAGCTCCCAAGCTAGAGCAGGGGTCTAAGGAGGGAAATGAGGGGGGAAGGGAAGGGAGAGGGGAGGGGACAGAGGAGGGGAGGGTTTCCCTCTGCTGTCTAGGGAAACCTGGGTTCAATCCTCTACAGACTTTTACGAAGTGCTTGCTGTGGACAGGACGCTGCTCTAGGCAAAAACCAAAACAGCCCCCCCAAATGTTTTCTTTCAAGCCTTTCCTGGGCTCAGAATAGATAATGTGTATTGGTTCCAAGGCAGAAGAGAGAGGTAAGGGTTGGGCAATGTGGGGGTTGAGTGACTCCCAGCAGGATTTCTGGCTCTCACTGGGTCATTTTTACCTTCCTGGGCCAGATTAGGCAAGATGCAGTTGGGGTTTGCAGTTTTATCCCAGGGGCAGAGGCAGCAGACCAATTATAAAGAAACACTAGAGAAATGGAGGTAAAGGGTGGAGGGAAGAACGTTAAGGCTGGTGGAAAACCTTTGAGAAGCCTTCTGGCTAGTTAAATCAAGCTAGGCCTCCTCTACGCCCATCCCTATCCCACAGAAAGAGGCATCCTGGGCCAGAAGAATAAAGATTGGGAGGGCAGCAGGCCTGCCCTGTGCCCACTGGACAGACCGGTGATGTCACAGGCATCGGATGCCCAGCGCCCAGGGATGCAGCAACCCGGGCATCAAGGAGGGCAGTGGCTTGCCCCCCGAGGTGTCAGAGGCAGAATTTGGACTTCTGCTCCTGCCTCACTGACTCCGTAGTCACCGGGCTAACAACATGATCAAAAAAAAAAATTAGAACCAAAAACGAATTTCATAATGGAAGCTGAAGGCCCAGGAACAAGGCCTGCTGGAGAACACAAGACCATCTATCCCAGCATAGAGCAAATACCAAAGGAAAAGGCCGGGCCACAAACTCCCCAAAGCAGACCTTCGAGGGCCCAGGAGAGCCACCCACCGGGCTGGCCTACTGATCTTGTCCAAAGGCGGCCCTCCGCAGCCAGCGAGCTGCCCTGCGCTGAACTCCCCGACAGGCCCGATTTGCACGTAATTAGGAGAGAAGGAAAGTCATCAGGGGAGAGAAGGCGAGCATAGCCCTGCATCCAGGCCCTTACCTTCTGCACGTGGCCCTACAATGCTCTGGAAAAGTATCAGGACACACAGCGAGGCCCTTGGAAGAGCCCCGGAAGCCAAGGGTCAGGGCCCACAGTTTCTTCATTGGGCCAGTCCCGGAGCGGAGCAGTGGCCCCAGGAAAGCCTTCAAGTTTCCTCAGAGTAGATAAGGCAGCTAATCCCCCTCCTCCCACAGTGACCTGCTTCCCCAAATAGCAGCCAACAGAGCTGGCAGCCGGCTAAGAGCCTGCCTGCCTGCCTGCCTGCCTGCCTAAGAACCTGCCTGGCTGTCGTCGGCCCGCCTACCTCCTGCCACCCCTCCCCTGATTTAACTGTGAATTGATCCCTCCTCCCCATCTCCCACCTCCCCCGCCCACTCCCAGCACGGAGTGGGCAGTCTGGCCAGCAGGGGTCAGCACAGCCCATCAGGAGGAAGAGGAAACTCCCCAGCCAGGTCCAGAAAGTGGGCTCTAAACCAAAGGAAATAAAGCCACTCCCGGGGCCACCTAGGATTGGGCAACTCAAGGAAGTGGATGACTAATGGGAAGCTTCTGGGCTGCTACTCGGGATGAGGCTCCAAGCCCTTTACACGCAGTATTTCACTGAGTCACGCGAGGCCACAGGCCAGCCCAGCCCTATTTTACAGGCAGACCTGGAACCCGGGGCCTCTCCCGCCTCTGCCCCAAACAGCATCCACCCCTCAAAGAAGGCCTCTGGGAAAACGCGGGTGGAAAGGCTCCGTGGGCTCACCTTCCCCCACCTTCAGAAGGCACAGGCCAGGCCAAGGGGCCCGGGAAGGTCCTGGGGGGGTCTGGGGCTCCACATCCAGCCTCCCATCCACAATTCTCCCCAGGCAGGGAGAGGGTCTAGGCCAGAAGCACTTCCAACACGCCAAGACACCGAGCCCATTTAGGTACCCCTGATTTAGGGAAAAATCTGGAAGTTCTGTCCTAGAAAAGACAGAACGTACATTCTACCACTTCCTGGCTGATTTGGACAGATCTGTTTAACCCTTGAATCTCCGTTTCTTCATCTGGAACAATGGGGTGCTGCCCGCCCCTCTCTACTGTCACGGCTTGCTTTGTTTTTAATCCAGAATTGTGATTCCATCAAAACCGAGAACTTGTAGGTGAGAAGTGCCTCCGCTGGGCACCTTGTCTGTAACTTCATAGTCTCAGAGCTGTCTGGGACGTCATCCCAGAGGACTTGCTAGAGGGCAGCCAACAACCAGGGAAGGTAGGCATATTATTGCCCCATTTTACAGGTGAGGAAACAGAAGCAAACACAGGTGAAGTGGCTGGTCACCCTAGTATCCCAGGCCAGTTTTGAACTCTGTTGGCTCCTAGCAAGGTGACAGGATTTACCCATAGTGGCAAAGCTGGTTCAGACAAGAAAAAGAGAGGATTTGAACTCGTGTCTTCCAGACTTCCAGGCTGGCCCACTTTCCACTGCTCCAGGTCTTCTCTCCCCTCAACAAAGTACATGTTTTGTAAGTGTTTACTGAAGAATCATTTCAGAGCCTCTCATTCTGTGAGGTACAGCCATGTCCAGCCTCTTTCTCTCTTGCTTTGACTTCTCTTGAACCACACCGGACTTTGGACCACTGGGCTAGTAAAGGCGGCAGGAGAAGACAAGTGTCCGGATGCTGACCCATGCCTTCCACGCTAGGGACGGTGAGGCGAGGGGCTGCCTGGGGGCTCCCAAAAGGAAGCTCTCCATCCCAGGCTGTCTCTGACAAGGCCAAGAGGCTCCGGGAATTTTTTTTTTTAAACCCTTAACTTCTGTGTATTGACTTATAGGCAGAAGAGTGGTAAGGGTGGGCAATGGGGGTCAAGTGACTTGCCCAGGGTCACACAGCTGGGAAGTGTCTGAGGCCAGATTTG
>NC_058132.1:40237259-40254390 GCF_016433145.1 Gracilinanus agilis
AAAGAAAGAAAGAAAGAAAGAAAGAAAGAAAGAAAGAAAGGCTTGCATACACCAAGATATTTCTTCCAGGCAGCCCCTTTCGGAATGGCCTGGGAAATGGCTAAGCCATCTGGGTACCGGAACACAGAGGACTGCACATGTGAAGAATTCCAAGAAGCATGAAGTGATGCAAAGGGAAGTAAGCAGAACCAAGAAACAACTCCTGCCCCCATGACTTGGGTGCCAGGCACATAAGCCCACCAGAACCTGTTCTAGATGCCACTCTCCAAGCTCTGTATACTCAGCCTCTTCCACACCATGTATCAGCAGCAGAGACACTCAGGACACATGCCAGGCCTCCAACAGAAATGGGAATAGGGAGACCAACCAAAATAAATTAAAAAAAAAAAAAATCTGGACTGAAGGCCAGGAAATTCTGAGGCAAGTCACCCGACCTGTCTGCCTCTCTTTCTCATCTGTAAAATGGACGTTATCATAATAGCCTCCTCCCAGGATTGTGAGAATCAAAGGAGATAATCATTGTAAAGGCCTTGGCAAAGTGCCTGGCACACAGTAGGCACAGTATGAATGTCAGCAATGATGAGGATGAGGATGATAATGGGACGTCTGGCCCAAAGAAGAGATATGAGAATGTGCTTCCTCTCCCCCTTTCTTTGCAAAGGCTGGGAAAAGGGGAACAATCTTGTTTGAATGGAAAGAACCCTTGGTCAAGGGTCTTAAAGTGTAAATGCTCTCCCTCTTTTGTATTCTTTGTTATAAAGGATGGCTCTCTCAAGTCAGAAAAGGGGAAGAGATGTGCTGGAAAACAGAGGGATTATGATTTCAGTGCTGAGAAATGAAGATTCCGTAACAGTGTCTGGCACCCAGCAGGAGCTAAATCCATGTTTATTGACTGACTGACAAAAGATATTAGTCAAAATTTTAAAAGAAAAAAAAGCATTTTAATCCCATGAGCTTCACCCCAGAGCGGTTCTTTCTTTAGTAATCTGTCTCCTGTGCCAATGTGTACTGCCAGGACTCTGCCAGGTGAGATACCTCTACTGTGGTTTCCAAGTTCAAATTATTTTATGTATTTAATACCTAGTCTGTACAAAGTGCCATACAAGGCCACTTCCCTTATGGAAGTCCCAGGTACACATACTGAAGCTACTATGATTCATTGTGTCTAAATTAGTAAAAAACCAAACAAACAAGGGGATAGCTAGGTGGCCATTGGATTGAGAGCCAGGCCTAGAGGCAGGAGGTCCTGGGTTCAAATGTGGCCTCAGACACTTCCTAGCTGTGTGTTCCTGGGCAAGTCACTTGACCTCCATTACCTAGCCCTCACCTCTCTTCTGCCTTGGAACCAATACACAGTATTGATTCTAAGATGGAAGGCAAGGGTTTAAAATTAAATTAAATTAAATTAAATTAAGTTAATTAAATTAAAATAAAGTAAAGTAAAGACAAATAGAATAGAACAGAACAGAACAGAACAGAACAGAATAGAATAGAATAGAATAGAATAGAATAGAATAGAATAGAATAGAATAGAATAGAATAGAATAGAATAGAATAGAATAAAAGGAATCCAGACAGAAGAGGACTGGATTAGATAACCTCTAAGGCCCCTTTCTACTCATTCTTACTGCTCTTCTGCCTTGGAAATAGTATTGGTTCTATGATGGAAGGAAAAGGTTTTAAAATAAAATCAACTTAAGAAATGGGAAGGCAATGTCTGTTTGTACTATGATAACCCTAGTGTAGTTTCCAAGCAAAACTGCAAACTAAAACTACTCCCCAATTATCCCTCAATGTTTCCACTCAAATAGAGTTCTTTCTTTCCCCTGCCTTTGCAAAGAAAGATGACGGGAAAGAGGAAGGGGGCATTCTCATTTCTCTTCTTCGGGGCCAAATGTGGTCATCAGCATCATCAAAGCTCACATTTATAGAGTGCCCACTATGTACCAGGCACTGAACTGTGCTAAACCCTTTCCAAGTGAGGTCCCAAGAAACCACAAATTACTCTATTGAGATAAAGTTGAAAAAAAGTATGTCCAGACCATCACCTTCAAAATCACCATCTGGTGGTTTCCTAGCACTCACATTCAGGGGCCCAGAACCAAAACAAGTCTAATCTATTTTGTAACTGCATAACTGTATCCAGGAAATCAAAGCTTAAGATTATTTCAAAAGGCTTCTTGGAAGGCAAATCAAACATCCAAGTTGACTGTGTTTTTCAGAGGTAAAACATTAGGGAAGAAAACCTCATTTTGGGAAGTCAGCTTGGAGACTTTTGGGGCCCTTCCAGTAAATGATGCCTTGGTCTCCCTGCAACAGGGCCCTCCTCGAGTTCTACAAGCACCTCTCCCTCCCCCTCCAAAGTCACTTCTTTTCAAATTCCCAATTCCATTGCCTCTTCAAGTCTTCAAAGATTCAGTGATCCAAGAGAGGAAAATCCTCCTCCAAACTTAACTCAGCAACTGCTCCTTCAAAAGTTCCTGGGGGCAGCTGGATAGCTCAGTGGATCTCTAGATAGGAGGTCCTGGGTTCAAATCTAGCTTCAGACACTTCCCAGCTGTGTGGCCCTGGGCAAGTCATTTGACCCCCATTGCCTAGCCCTTACCACTCTTCGGTCATGGAGTCAGTATCTAGTATTGACTCCAAGACAGAAGGTAAGAGTTTAAAAAAAAAAGTTCCTAATGTCCTAATGTTAAGTGGAAACTCCATAAACATCAACTGATGGGTTGCAAAGGCAGTAGTTTCATTTTTTACCCAATGGAAAAGTGGTCTTTTCCCTACTTTTTTTTTTTAACTCAACTTCCATCTTAGAATCAATACTGTATTCTGGTTCCAAGCCAATAGAACAGTAAGGGGAGGGTTAAGTGGCTTGCCTAGGCTCACACTGGTAGGAAGCAGCTATGGCCAGATTTGAAGCCAGGACTTCCCATTTCTAGGCCTGGCATGCTTTCCACTGAGCCACCTACCTGACCCCTTTTTCTCTACTTTTAACTAAGACTTTAGAAGCTGCCAAAGTAAAAGGGAATGTGAGATGTATTTGGGACAGCCTTGTAGCCCAACAAAAGGTCCTGAGTTCTGTCGAGAATCAGCTGGGATTACCTGCCAAAAAGAATTAGGAGCCAGGAGAACTCCAGAGTGGAGAGCATCATGAAGCGCTTCACTATTTCTGGGTCCCAGCCACCATAGGCCCAAATCCTGCATCGCTTTTTTTTTTTTTTTTTTTGAAACCCTTACCTTCAATACTATGTATTGGCTCCAAGGCAGAAGAGTGGTAAGGGTAGGCAATGGGGGTCAAGTGACTTGCCCAGGGTCACACAGCTGGGAAGTGTCTGAGGCTGCATCGCTTTTCATTAGTGGTATATGTGGCATGGAGAAACAGTGCCACCTGAGAGTAGATGTACTTCTCAAAGCTAGTATAAACAGATGCAAATCAAAGGGGACAAAATTATCTGGAAGAAAGTGGCTGGTCTTCAGTCCCCAAGATGTCATTTAGGGAGTGTTTAAGGAGAAGCACAAGCCCAATAAGGACTATCAAAGGAAACAAAGATTGTAAAGCACTTCACTCACAGCCTGGCACACAGCCTGGCACAGAGCAAACACTACATAATTGCTGTTAGAATGTCATTTCCAGGTCTTTGGATTTGTATACAACTGTAGCTGCAACAGGCCTGAAAACCTACCCCCCCCCCACAGTCCCTACCACAATGTGGAGGGCAGGGGGGCCAAGGGTGAAGGAAAAAAGGGGACCTAGAGGAATGGTGCCTGCTATCTCTGTGACTTTGGGGGTCAGGGTCAGCCCATCCAAGATCTCCAGATCAAAGGCCATCTGGTTCAAACCTGAGGCTTAAAAAGTTAACTGATGGCTAGGGCTATCTAGGCAGCAAGTATCAAGCATCAAAGGAAAAGGATCACTTTCCCCTTCTGGGTCTGTTTTCTCATCCATAAAAGAAGGGAACAGGACAGTTTCTTACAAAGATCCCTACCAGCGACAAGTCTCCTACTTTACATATGAATAAGGTCAGGAGAAGATCTCCCAGATGATTAGAAAGCAGCAAGCCCAGGGCTCTCACCACAAGGAGGAAAAAAGGTAAGAGATCTGCTTTTCTTCTTGCCAACTGGCAGTATCTCCCAGGCCCTTAGGGCTTCATCAGTTTGGGGAGGAGGAGGGAAAACCAAAACCAATGAACAAGATGCCAGATCTCTGGTCCACCAGGTTGAAGCTCTAGAAGGTGGGGGATGGGGGGTGGAATGAAATAATTTTAGACAGATCATAAGGCTGGATAACTAAGGTAGAGATGGAAGCAAGAATAGGGAATCCTTTGGCAGGAATTGTTCACTGATGGTACAGAGGACAAAGGGACAAGAAGCTGATGTGTGAGGAAAATGGGATGGAAAAATGAGGCATTTTAGGTAGATGTATGGGAGGTAAATAAGGTTTAAGACAAGGAAAAGGTAAAGGTAAAAGGCTCCAAAGGGTCCCAGGTACAGAAGAGAAGGGATGTGGGTCAAAGAATGGAACCTGATTCTTTTTTGTTTGTTGTTTTTAATTTTTTAGTGGGGGGATGTGAGGTTTGAGAGTGTGGAGATCAATGCCAGAAGGGGCTGCTCTTTTGATTGGTGTAAGTGGATGAGGTATAGACCCAGTGAGGATTTGGGGTAGAGCCCCAAGGGAAGCTATTGGGGGGAGGGGGGATATGACAAATAAAAGGATGAGGATGAACTCTAAAGGGAAGATATTGAGGGACCAATAAAAAAATTAGAGAGGAGATATTAGTGGTGAGGGAGCTGGAAAGATGGGTATCATCAATGATGGGGGGTTAGCAAAGAAATATAGGGCTAGTGGAAGAGGTATAAGTATGAGAATGGGGCCTGGAAGGTGGAGTAATTAGGGGATGAGGCAAGAATGGAGAAGGGGTAGGTCTAAACCTAGCAGGAAGAATTTTGATGAGATGAGTGGTTAAGGGTGGGGGGCACTCAGCTTGAAAGGCAGAGGGGAGAATGAGATGAGAGGGAGAGAAGGGTAGATGAGAGAATGGGGTTCAGCCAGGATAGTGGTCTATACAGGGGAAAAGATGTGAGGGTGAGGGACAAGATGCGGGTATTGAGAGGAAAGGGGTCAACGGGGGAGAATCACTGTGGAGAAATGAGTGAATGGAACTCATTGCCATAGTTTTGGGTGGGTTGGGGATAAGGGGGGGGTCTGAATTTGGAAGTGAGGTTCAGGGAGGTATAGAGGAAAGAGTATCAGTGGGGTGGGGATGAGAATCCTGATGAGGAAATGGGGTTCAGCCAAAGAAGGTATCTAAAGGGTAATAATGGTACGGAGGAAGGAGGAGGAAAAGCAAATACGGGTCCGCCTGGTGGGGCAGCATTTAGGGGTTAGAATCCACAGGGGAAGGCTCAGTCCGGGCTGTCATCCCAGGGAGGTGAGCATCCCAGGGAACGAGTGAGGGCACAGGATACTGGGAGCTGGAAATCGAGGGGGGAGGGGAAGGATGAACGAAGGCGGTTCAGCCTGCGGGGGGGATAGGAACGACATTTGGACCCCCCGGGGAGAGGATGGAGAGGCCCAGGCGAGGGAGCATAAGGCCTCAAGGATGCAGGCGGCGGAGGATGCGATGGGACAGGGCGGAGCCGACAGCGAGCGCAGGCATCGGCCTTCCCGACAGGTCCGGCCCGGCTGGGCCCAGCCTGGCCTGGCCCGGCCCAGCCCCGGGCGTGACTCAGGCGGAGCCGAGCTTCCATCCTGCTGCTCTCCGCCGGGCCGGGCCGGGCCGGACCCAGCCGCGCCGGGCTACGGCAGGTGCCTGCCTCGAGAGCAGCGGACGCCTGAATCGCCTCGGCCGGCGCCGTTACCTGCTGATCTGGATGACGGACAGGGAAGCTGGTTTCTCGCTCGACATGTTGTAGCCAGAGGTCCCGGCCGACAGAACGAAGTCGAGCTCAGAGCAGCACGGGGAGGAATGAATGAGGCCGGGTGGCGCCATCGAGGGGGTGGGGCGGGGGGCGGAAAGAGGGCAGGACGACCAACATGGCTAACCAATGAACCACTGCCTTCAGGCCATAACCACGCCCCCGAAGCCAAGCCGCGCCTGCTCGCTGGGCCCCGCCTAGCCCGAGCGCCTTCGCCTGGCGCTGGGAAGGCACCGCCCTGCGGAGGCGGAGGAAGGGGACTGCACGGCGGTCGGGCGGCGGCTTGTGTCCTAGCTGCCCTTGCTTCAGCCTGCCGCCCCCCTCCCCCACCCCTGGGCGGGGCGCGAGGTGCGGAGCGAGAGCTCGGGGCGGGTTGGACCGGGACCGCGGCTTCCGCAAGGGTTGTGTTTCAAGTCACTCCCTCAGGAGACCCCACTTAGACCCATCAAGGACTTGGCCATCCCGGGCCTTCCCTCTGGGCACAGTCCACCGGGCCTCGTGTGGGAGAGAATCATTCAACCAACAAATAACTTATTAAGCCCCTACTGCGTGCCAAGGGTTGCACTAAGCGCTGGGCAGACACAAAGGCAAAGGACAGTCCCTGCACTGGAGGAGCTCACAGTCAAATAGGGGCAGCGATTGCAAACAACCTTCTACAAACAAGGGCGTCCAGATTGCCCTGGAGTTCAAATGTGGTCCCAGACACGAGCTGGGTGACCCTGGGTAAGTCACTTCACCTTGGTAGCCTCAGTTTCCCCATCTGTGAAATGAGCTGGAGAAGAAAATGGCACGCCAGAATAGCATCTGACAAAAAAACAACCCAGTCATGTAGTCAGACGCGACTAAACAACATGTTCAAACAAGCTCTCCACAGGATAAACAGGAAATAAAGAAAGGCCACCAGAACATCCCCATCATCTGACCCTGGCAAAGACTCTAGGTCCTTATTTATGTTGCCTCAACCTTTTTTTTTTTTTTTTTTTTTTTTTAGTTTGTTTGTTTTTCTCTTTGAGGGAGAGAGAGTCTACATAAAATCCAGGACATTTTCTTACATATTTATTTGTATATGCAAATCTTGAGCTTAACCAGTTTCTCCTCATTCAGGTTTCAAACATTTACAGGGAAGATGTCTTCCCCATAGAAAAATATGCAGGACACATCCAGTGGAATCTGCTTTGCTTAACTGAGGTGATTTTCTTTGGAGCTATGGTTAGAATGCAGAAACTCTGCTCCTTCTGCAGAGTCCTGGACTTTTCTTTGGCAATCTGGGAAGCCTATGACCTCTCAGAATCCTGTTCTTAAATAAAATAAATGAAGATGACCAAAGAAATCAATTCTATTGAAATTTAGTTATCAAAATAGAAAATAAAAATACTGACAAGCTCCAGATTAAGAATTCCTCTGAAGGTAGTAGGAATAATGACAGAGAAACTATACCTTTGATTTCTTGTCTACCTATTCACATGAGTACCTTCTCATGCAGGTTATATTGTCTAAAGAACTGAGTGATAAAACAAATTTTTATCTAAGGTCACAAAGTCAGTGTGCAAATGTCTACTATACCAAACCACCTCCAATAGTTTCTGTTAGAAGAGGATCCTGGAAGAAACAAGTTATTGGGAAGGTACTGTAATTATTTTGAAAAGGGGATTAGGAAGGCTTATAATTATGTAAATATAGTTTGTATGACCCTCCAAAAAATGCTGAAATTTCAGAAGAATTACAATGATAAGCTCATTCATAGATTGAGAACTAGAAGAGATTTTAGTTCATGAGAGTCAGGCCTAGAAACAGGAGGTCCTAGGTTCAAATCCAGCCTCAAACACTTCCCAGCTGTGTGACCCTGGGCAAGTCACTTGACCCCCATTGCCCACCCTTACCACTCTTCCACCTAGGAGCCAATACACAGAAGTTAAGGGTTTTAAAAAAATAAAATAAAATAAAATCTAGTTCAATTTTACATTTTATGTATAAGGAAAATAAGGCTGAGAAGTGGTTTGCCCTAAGTCATTCTGGTGTCATCATAGGGCCATAGATGAAACCTGGAAGGGAACCTCAGAGATCATGAAGTCCAAACCATTCATCTTGTAGAAGACACTGAAGCTCAGATCTGACCTGCCCACAGCTTCAAAGCTAGTAAGTAGCAGTCAGGATTTGAAACTTAGTTTTCTTAATGTGGCATTATTTCCTTTTTTTAAAAACGTTTCCATTTTTAATTCCAAATTCTATCCTTCCCCACATGCCACTGTGGGGAACCTATTACAAGTATGTATAATAGAGGCAGGTAGGTAGAGTATATCATATGATAAGAGAGCCAAGCCTAGAGACAGGATGCCCTGGATTCAGAAATGACCTCAGACACACTTCCTAGTTGTGTGCCCCTAGGGAAGTCACTTAACTCCAATTGCCTAGCCCTTGCCACTCCTTCATCTTAGAAACAAAACTAAGCAACACACTTGTCATTACCTAGAAGAAAATTGAAAAATAAATGGGAACTTGCTCAGACAACAATAAATAAGTACTAAAAAAAAGTAAAAGAACATGAATTCGACATTCATGTTGAAAGATAGAAAAAGAAAAGTGAAAGAAAAAAGAAGGAAGGAAGGAAAGAAGAAAGGGAAAAAAGAAAGAAGAATTTTAGAGGGAAAGAAAGAAGGGAAAGAAGAAAGGAAGGAAGGAAGGAAAGAAGAAAGGAAGAAGGAAATAAAGAAGAATTTTAGAGGGAAAAAAAGAAGGGAAGAAAGGAAGAAAGAAAGGAAGGAAGAAAGGAAGAAAAAAATGCTTCAATTTGCACTCTGAGTCCATCAGTTCTCTATCTGGAAGTGAACAACATATTTCATCACCTGATGTTTGGAATTATAGTTGATCATTGTGTTAATCAATTACTATATCTTTCAAAGTTGATTATCTTTACAGTATTGCTCTCACTGTATAAATTATTCCTGTGATTCTGCTTACTTCACTTTACATCAGTTTTGTTTGTTTGCTTGTTTGTTTTTTATTAACTAGAATTTTTTCCCTGGTATCTCTGCCCCTTCCCTCCCCAGACCATAGAAGGCATCACCCAACAAAAAGATAGATAGATAGATAGATAGATAGATAGATAGATAGATAGATAGATAGATAGATAGATAGATAGATTGTATCNGATAGATAGATAGATAGATAGATAGATAGATAGATAGATAGATAGATTGTATCTTTCAAGTTTCTATTTCTCAATTCTTTCTCTGGAGGTGAACATCCTCAAGTTATTCTTTGAATATTAATTCTGTAGCTGCAAATACTGTTCACTCATTTCACTGATCATTATTTCATGTAGGTCTTTCCGAGTTTTTAAAAAATCAACCTGTTCATTTCTTAAAGTACAGTAATATACCATCACAATCTTATATTACAGTTTATTCAGCCATTAATGGACATCCCCTTGATTTCCAGTATTTTGCCACCACAAAGAGAGCTGCTATAAATATTTTGGAGTATGTAGATTCTTTTTCTTTTTCCCTGATCTCCTTGGGAAACAGACTCAGCAATGGTATTGCTGGGTCTAAGGATCCGTTACGCAGTTTTATAACTCTCTGGTCCTAATTCTAAATTGTTCTCCAAAATGTTTAGAAGTTCCACTAAAAGTATATTAATGTCCCCATTTTTCCACATCCCCTCCTACATTTGTCATTTTGCCCTTTTATCATTTTAGCCAATTTGATAGGTATGAGATGATATCTTAGAATTGTTTTGCATTTCTCTAATCAGTAGTGATTTAGAGCATTTTTTCATATACCTATATATGGCTTTGATTTCTTCATCTAAAAACTTATATCTTTTCACCATTTATCAAATGGGAGAAAGCTCTTCTTATAAATTTGACAAGAAATATGAGACCTCCATCTAAGAAACTGTTTTTAAACATTTTCTCCAATTTTCTGCTTTCCTTTTCATCTTGGCTACACTAGTTTTATTTGTACAAAAAAAATTTTCAATTTAATGTAATCAAAATTATCCATATTACATCTCATAATGCTCACCATCTCTTGTTTATTCCTATATTCTTCTATCCATAAATGTCACAGGTAATAAGTTCCCTATTATTCTAATTTGCTTAAGATATCTCCTTTAGGGGCCAACTGGGTGGCTCAATGGATTGAGAGCCAGGCCTAGAGTCTGGAGTTCCTAGGTTCAAATCTGGCCTCAGACACTTCCCAGCTGTGTGACCCTGGGCAAGTTGCTTAACCCCCGTTGCCTACCCTTACCACTCTTCTGCCTTGGAGCCAATACCCAGTATTGACTACAAGATGGAAGGTAAGGATTTTACAAAAGAAAAAAATATCTCCTTTTAGAACCAAGTCAAATTTACAAAAAAAAATCGAGCCATTCCCCAGTTGACAAATGGTCAAGAGGTATGAATAGGCAGTTTTCAAATGAAGAAATCAAAACTATCAATAATCACACAAAAAAAGGGTTCTAAATCCCTCCTGATTAGAGAAATGCAAATCAAAACAACTGAGGTATCACCTCACATCTAGCAGATTGGCCAATATGACAGTAAAGAAAAATAATAAATGTTGGAGGGGATGTGTCAAAATTGGGACACTACTGCATTGCTAGTTTTATTTATTAGTTCAATGGAGTATTTTTGCTTTCAATTTTGCTAATTGTACCTTCTGTTTTAGAGATTTCCATTTTGATATATAATTTAGAAGTTTTAATTTGATGGTTTTCTAGTGGGTTTTTTTCTCACATAATACCTAATTCATTGATTTGCTCACTCTCTTTTATTGACAAAGAAATCACTTGGATATGATACAACAACAATAAGTCCTGATTCAACAACCAGTATCTGGGTAATAGGTGACAAAGCTACTGAATAGCATTTATAGGTGCTCCCAGAGCTATTTCAGGGACCCCCTGGGTTTTCTTCCTACCCTAGAATTGTCTTAGACCCCAATCTGCCATAGCAGCTTTGGAAGGCTCCCCTTTAGACCTATCCCAGTGTCAACAGATTTCTTTGTCTTCCTAAGCTACCCTGGCCTGGAAAAAATGATTCACTATGACTTTTTCTTGACTTTCCCCACTGAGAATTCAGCCTGACTCTTTTCGACACTGTTATGAAGGAGGTATGCTAAGGACCTGAAGCAGAAAAGTTTCCCTTTCCTCTGTTCTTCTGACTTTACTTCTAAGTATCTCAGGTCCTGTACTCTACTTTGTACCATACCAAAAGAAGTGTAGTTGATTCCACTAAAGAAGCTCTTTCTTTGAAAGTCTCCTGGATAGAAACAATTCTACAAAGCATTAGAAATAGAAAAAATAAAACTCCTAATCTCAGTATCTCATAGGGAATACATACAGGAAATCATAAAATTTGTAGTTGGAAAGCACCCTCGAAGATGATCTGTTCTAGCACCTCCCGACCCTGGACAATGAGAACCACTGACTTCACACGCTCCACATTTGAATGTGGTAGTACATTTGGTATCTATTGGATAACTGAGAAAATATATCATAACAAAAACTTTCTATGAATTCAGTAAAGCCTTTTAAGTGAATTGGACCTTATTCATCGCAACAGTATCTACAGCAAACCATTAACTTGCCCTTCCTCTAAACATCCCTATTTATATTGAAGGGCACCACCCATCACTTACCAAGTCTTGTTGATTCCATTAATAATAATAGTGGCTGTTAGGTAGCACAGTGCATAGAGAACCTGAACTGGAATCAGAAAGACCTGGGTTCAAATCTGACCCCAGATATTTCCTAGCTGTGTTATCCTGAGGAAGTCATTTAACCCCCATTCCCTAACCCTTGCTGTTGTTCTGTCTTCAAATTGATACTAAGGCAGAAGGTAAGGGTTTCAAATAATAATAATAACTAACATTTACATAATTTTAACTCTATGTCAGGCGCTATGCTAAGTACTTATAATTATGATCTCATTTGAGCCTTACTACAACCCTGAGAGGTAGATGCTATCATTATCTTATCTTATATCCTATCCTATCCTATTATATTAATTATATTATAGTATAGTATATTGTATTATGTTATGTTATATTGTTATATTATATTATATTATATTATATTATATTATATTATATTATATTGCAAATTTCTNATATTATATTATATTATATTATATTATATTATATTATATTATATTATCCTGCAAATTTCTCACATTGGCATTTTAAACCTGTCATGGTCTATCTTCAAATCGACTTTCCAGTCTTATTTCATATCATGTTACTTTGTGGACTTTGCCAAATGTCCCCTAAATGAGGCATTCTCCCTCCTCTCCCCATATTTGACTGGCCCATCCTATGACTGGAATGCACTCCTCCTTTACCTCCAACTCTCAAAATTCTTAGTTTCCTTTGAGGTTCAGTTCAGATGCTACGCAGAACCTTCCCGGTCACCCCTAAGGTTGTTTGGGCTCTATTTCTCCTCAAAATACCTTGAATTTCTAAATCTGTGTAGATGTAGTCCTTTGATAAAATGGAAGTTCTTTGAAGGAAGGGATTGTTTCCTTTTTTTGGCTTTTTATCCTCGGTGCATCATACAGTTTAGGTATCATCAAAAAGTTTTTTTAATCACAGAATTACTGGAGTAGTTATAATAAGTCATTAATTGAAGCAAAAGAGATTCAAATCAAAAATAGTGCACATCGGGGCAGCTGGGTAGCTCAGTGAATAGAGAGCCAGGCCTAGAGACGGGAGGTCCTAGGTTCAAATCTGGCCTCAGACACTTCCCAGCTGTGTGACCCTGGGCAAGTCACTTGACCCCCATTGCCTAGCCCTTACCACTCTTCTGCCTTGGAGCCAATACACAGTATTGACTCCAAGATGGAAGTTAAGGGTTTAAAAAAAAAAAATAGTGCACAGAGCCACTACCCTAGGAGGATTATATTCTCAGGAAAGACACACAGCAATGGAATGCTGGAAATTTTGATTAATTTACAAGAAGTAGTGAGCTTATATAGTTTTAGGAGGGAAGGAAAGATGTCAACCTGGTTGTTTGAATTCACTTTAAGTTTGGGTGTTTGAGAGTTGCTTAAGGTTTTTATTGCCTTTACCTGAGTTCTTTCTTGGGCAGATGGTTAAGAGTTTATTATTTAGCCTGGGGCAAAGGTCATTCTTGGATTTCATAAGAGAAGGTTGTTAGTATTCAATAAATGTTTTAAACTGAATTGAAAAATAGCTCTGTGTGTGTGTATGTGAATGGGGGGTATGTTTCATGTGTCAGAAAGTTTGCATATGTATGAATTTGAATATGGATTCACAGGTCCTTTGCTATAACTCCTGCCAGCTGAAAACTCCCCATTTTGCAGATGGAGAAACAAAGGAAACAATTCAAAGCAACATATCCATTAACAGAAAAACCAGAGGTATAGTTATACCATTCAGTGATATGCTTGTTTACTATAAACCACAGAGGAAATTAGTATCCTGACTCCATAATCACATCTCATTAAGACCAAAGAAAATTTGGTTAGCCCTGGGGGGAGAACCTAGAGTTACTCTAATTTTTAGTCTTTAATCTTATTTGTGTTCTGAACCCCTTGGCTGGTCTGGTGAAATCTCCTTTCAGAATATTTCATAATTCATAAAACTTAGGTATTTTAATACATAGGATTATCAAGGAAACCAAAGGTTAGTGAAAATAAAGTTGTCACTTCTTTCCCTTCCAAGATCCCAGACCCTCTGGATTCTCAGGTAAAGAACTCCTGACATGATTTATTTAGCCTCTTCATTTTAGAGATTAATAAAGTGAGGCCCAGAAAAGTAACCACGATCACATAGGTATAGAGCAAAGGTTGACCAGCCAAGGAGAGCCCAGTCCTCCTGAGCTTGAAAAGAAAGAATGCTCGGCTTTACAATTTCCACATAGACCTCAAAGTATGCAGGTTATGAAAGTTTGCCGTGTGCTTAATCTGGACCTCCTCCGATGGGTGGCTAAGCCAGATTTGAGCATGCACACCAAAGATTCCCATGCGATGATTCAGTCTCTTTCCTGTCCCACAGTATTAGGCAAACAAGCCTCCCCCAAGGAAAGAGAATAAAGGGCGCCTGCTCTTCTCCCTCCGGCTGACACGAAGCCAGGAGCAACCTGGCCTTGTGTTGCCTCTGTCTACCTTCTATCTATGCTCTCTTAGGTGAGACAGTATTGGAGACCCAGCAGGCTAAGGAGAAGATCTTGTGAGCTTCGAAAGGCTGGGAGAGGACCAGTGAGTCACTGTAAGCAAACTGGAAAGCATCAGAGAATACTTGATTATCCTCGGAATTCCACGTGGGGATTTCATTAGACGAGGCTCTTCTCTATCTCATAGGAACTTGAAACCATAGGATGTTATAGCTAGGAAGGACTTTAGAGATCATTTATTTTACACAGGAGAAAACCGGAGCGTAAAGAGATCAGGTGAGGGGCAGCTAGGTGGCACAGTGGATACAGCATCTGTCCTGGAGTTAAGAGAACCTGGGTTCAAATCTGGCCTCAGATACTTCCTAGCTGTGTAACCCTGGGCAAGTCACTCAACTCCCATTGCCTAACCCTTTCCCTTCTGTCTTGGAGTTGTTACTCGAAAAAGTAAGGGTTAAAATAAAGAGACTAAGTGATTTATCCAAGATCTTGAAGATAGTATGCTGCCTAGCTGTAATTCAAAAATGGCCCTCCAATTTGGAATGTAGGATTTGAAAAACTGGAGTTTTTCAAATGGAAACTTACAACTTGGGGGGCATTTGGGGAAAGGTTTTTTCGCTTATATTGAATTGGATGACCCCTGAATTCACTTAAGACTTGGAGTAGTTTGTATCCCTCAAATGCAAATGTTATCATCACCCTCAATACCCTACCACAAAGCCCAATTACACCTAAGTATTTCAGGTTCTCTGTAGTTGTAAAACTCTTGCACAAAAGCTTTTCTTTCTAGAGATATAATTTTTAAAAGACTATAACTCAGGGGCAGCTGGGTAGCTCAGTGGAGTGAGAGTCAGGCCTAGAGACAGGAGGTCCTAGGTTCAAACCCGGCCTCAGCCACTTCCCAGCTGTGTGACCCTGGGCAAGTCACTTGACCCCCATTGTCCACCCTTACCAATCTTCCACCTATGAGACAATACACGGAAGTACAAGGGTTTAAAAAAAAAAAAAAAGACTATAACTCTTCAGGCAACAACCATGAAACATATTCAATTGTCAATTGACTTGTCTCACTTAATATGAGGTTCAATCTGGTACCCTCAACTTCACTTCAGAGAACCAGTGGGCCCTATGACCCAGGATATGTAAATAGCTTTTTCAAAGAAGCTAAATTCAGAGACTAAATTCAGAGACACCTGGGTTGCTCAGTGGATAGAGCTCCAGGTCTGGAGTACGAAGGACCTGGTTTCAAATCTAGCTTCAGATACTTCCTTGCTATCTGACTCTGGGCAAGTCACTTAACCCCAATAGCCTAAAATTGATACTAAGATACTTTTAACTAAAGGTTTAAAAAAAAACCTAAATTCAGCGAGTATGGGGTGACCCAAATGCCTTAAGTTTAAAATTGAGGATACCCCATATTTATTGAGAGCATAGTATACTCAATATGGAGCAGTCATCTCCAAACAATTATGTCCCCTATCAGTAAAAAAAAAAACCTTTGGAGCATGGACCTCAACATATGTCTGAATTCTTTGTAGTAAGTCACTTAACTTCTTGGTGTTTTAGGCAGTCCTCCAAGACTGTAAACTGCAGAGAAGGTGCCAACTTGGGTCAGAAGAAGAAATCTCCTCATCTCAGAGTTCTCTGTATCAATTAAATCCCAGGACCTATCCCTAACCGGCTCTCAATGTCCATTGTTTGGCCAAACATATTATGTACTTTATAAAGTATTCACAAAAAATAGAAATTTAATAAGAATGAGATGGATGAAATTCCTATTTAAGTGATTATAGTTATTGTTGGTGCAAAAAAACCTCTGCTCTCTCTAAAATTAGAATATTTAAAAATGAGAGCAATATGATTAAGTAATTGAATATGTTCCATTATTTTTTAAAATCTTGGTTTAACATATTTTGTTAGGGAATTCCAAAGGTCTAGTTCTAAGTTCATTTATATTTTGATGAGCAGTTTGAATGGCTATAATAGCTGAAAGAAATGTGTCTCAAAGGTATTTCTTTCCAAATGAAGGAACTGAATTGATGGTTACACTTGCAAAATCAGGAGAATCATTTGTCTATCCACTGTTTATGCAAAAGTTTTTGTTCATATTCAACTGATAAATTCCATCCTCTCTGATGTCAATCTGTTATTCTTACAAATTAATAATTAATCAGAGGATGTTACATCTTCATGTTTTAAACATGGGTTCAAAATCCACTAAAACTCTTATTGGAAGAATTTTTAAGGTTAGAAAATTCAGTTTCCAATTGTGTAATTTTTATATGTAATATATGCATCTTTTTTTTTTTTAAACAAATTACATCATGATTTCTTTCTGATTGTTTGTAGTACATTTTGGGAAGATTTTGACTTTATGATACTGTTCCTGGGAGTTTTCATTTGGGGATTTCTTTCAGGAGATAACCAGTGGCTATTTGTATTTCACTTTTCCCTCCAGTTCTGAGATCAGGGCAGTATTCTTTTAAGATTTCTTGAAATAAAATATCTAAGCTCTTTTTGGGGCCTGGGTCCTTCCTAGGTCCTTTTTAGGTCTCTTACATAATCCAATTGACTCTTTAAAAAAAAGATTTACTTTGTGTCTTAGAATTAATACTGCATAATGATTCCAAGACAGAAGAGAGGTAAAGGCTAGGCAATGAGGATTAAGTGACTTGTGTGATAATTAGATTAAGTCTACACTGCCCATCTTTAGATTTAATCACCAAAGGTGAGAGCACCTTCCAATTCTGGGAGGTCCTAACCCATGTGTGCTAGAGTGAGTAATGAATCAAAAACAACCAAAAGCATCTATTGTAATTGGACATGCAGGCTAGGGGAAGGCACTGAAAGTGATGCATATGTGACCCCTTTAAAAGAGGGAGTTGAGGGGGCAGCTGGGTGGCTCAATGGATTGAGAGCCAGGCCTAGAAATGGGAGATGCTAGGTTCAAATATGGCCTCAGACACTTCCTGGCTGTGTGACCCTGGGCAAGTCACTTAACCCCCATTGCCTACCCTTACCACTCTTCTGCCTGGGAGCCAATACCATGTATTGGCTCCAAGACAGAAGGTAAGGGTTAAAAAAA
>NC_058132.1:40258323-40286406 GCF_016433145.1 Gracilinanus agilis
ATTATATTTCTAAACAAATTTCTAAATATTATATTTAGCATATTATACCTGGCATAATATTAATTTTTCAATATTACAACCCATGGTCCAAATACCAGTTCCACAATGAATGTATATAGCAAATAGTAAAGAAACCCATTAATCCAAATCATACCAAAATGGATATAGGAGAATATATTCCAGATAATACAGAGTGAAGGAGTTCTCCCATTTGGGAGCAAGGTAACTCAACTCAAGCAAGAAAGAAATGCTAGATCTTATCTAAGAGGAAACTGTTATCTCTAGTGTAGCAAACTAGACACAGGGACATTATGGAGACTGTTTACTCCTCTCTTATCCTCCTAGAATCTTTTCCTTCAGCAACCTCAAATAGAATTAGCTTCTTCCATCTTCTTTGTAGAAGCAGGAAGCCAAAAGTGGCCAAAGCAATTTGATGCCCAAGGCAGACTTGAAGTGTGAGGAGTCCCCAAGGGAACCCTAACCCCAACCCTTGAAGAGTCCCAGAGGGGACTGAAGCTTGAAGAATCCCAAAAGGTACTGGCAAAGTCTGGAGCTCTCTAAACTCTCACCAACTCAGTCCCATTCCTCATGCAGGGCAAGATTTTCATCTTTACTAGTATGGACAGAACCTCATACAAAATGGCATTTATACTCATTTTTAATGTTTGTTGTTTGGGCAAGGTTTTATGCCTCAAGGTGAACTGTAGTTTCCTCTTCCTTTATTTCATAACTCTCATTTCTTTTCCAGCTTTTTCCTCTAACACTCATTTCATTTATAACATTTTTAGAACTCTTGCTTCATCTCTTCTAGGAACACTAGTTGATTTTGTATCCAAGTTCTGTGGGGTGTTTTGTTTTTGGTTTTTTGAAGCACTGCTTATAGATGTTTTGGAGTTATTCTCTTCATCATCTATCTTGAACTTCTCTGTCACTATAATACTTTTTTGTGGTGAAGTTCTTTTTTTGTTTACTCATTCTTCTAGCCTACTTTCTGACTGCAGGCTCAATGTTAGGGCTAGGCTCTGTACTACTGGAAGGAAGGATTAGGCTGGTTTTCTTGCTGCTTTCTTGGGGTTTTGAGTGCTATGTTATTCCATAATCTCAGGGACAGCTCAAAGTGGGGACCTGTGAACTTTCAGTGCTCCCAAAGTGGTCTGTTCCAGGGCTAAATCTGATCACTGCCCCCTTGTCTGAGCTCTTCAAGTACTTGTCTTGGACTTGGGTTTAAGCAATAGCAAAATGGTATTTGTTCAGTTCCTACCAGCTAGCTACAAGACTCTACCAATTCAGTGAAATAACTACGAGCTTCCCTTTGGTCAGGAATTCCTGTCCTTGTTGTTCCTCTTCAGGCTTCAAACCAGGGTAGAAGTTAGAACTGAGACCTTGCTCTGCTCCAGTGGGGTCCAAGCTATACTGCTGAATGTGTTCCTCACCCAGTACACAGACCAGGACCTGTGACTGTTCCTTAACCAAATCATCTTTCTCGATCTTCCTTGGATCTGTAACCTGGAAACAGCACCGGAGTGCGAGGAGGTGGTAAAGCTGTGATTGGCACCATTCTCATAACTTACACAAAGTTGTAGTGCTTATGTGTGGATCTTGGATCTTATCTTGCTCTTAGCACGCTAGAATGCTCCAAGGACGCTCTTTGCCAGACCCTGACACCATTGTCCACAGACTTATTTGTTTTCCTACAAACTAGACTGGAAAAATTATTCTGACTTCTTGGATTTTTCCCATCAGGATTTAGTCAGGGTATTTTCTAGATCTGTTTAGAGGTTTTCTAGGTAGGAGTTCCCTGTTATTCCTGCTATTGTACCATCTTGACTTCATCCCTCATCCCTCTATTTCAAATAATTTTGATAATTTCTAATTCTTTTTAAACAACTTCTTGTCAAATCTAATCATATGGTCACTTTTTAAACCTTATAATGTGAGTAATAAAAAACTCATGCTAAGAGAAGAGGCATCATCAGATCAGCTATTTTTTTTGTCAAGAACTCATGCTCAAATGATTAGTATCTTCTCCAGATCCTCTCTAGGTTTACTTTACTCCCTCAACTCAAATTTTCATTGGAAGATCGGGCCCACAGAGAAGTGTCAGCTACCTTAAGTTCTAGGGGTGACCTGTGCATGACTATTCCTAACATTGTAACTTGTGATCCCCAACTACTGAGGCTCCCAATTACAACATCTGATAGACTCAGTTAGTCTTTAGAATAGACATTTACTTGAATGGTATCGAAAAAGCAATAATTACAAAGAAATATCCCCCAGAACATGAGGTGGACTCTCCTTCAAATATACATAAAGAATGTGGACAAATGTAAAGTAAGATGGCAATGAGACATGTGTAGGGGACACATGGAGCCAAGGCAACTGACAACTAGAACTTCTGGGCTTTGGGAGGCCTCCCAGAGTTCACGGTTCAGTGTGGCATCACTAACCTATGCAGGTCACCCCACTTCTAGGCCGAGTTGGTTCCCCATAGAACACATGGCATCTCCACTGCAGTGTGGATGAGTTGGGATGAGTCTTCATAGGGTTCTTCATTGATGGAGACAGTCTTCGAGCCTCTTCCTACCTCTAGTTTCAGACTGAACTAGTTGTGACTATGTTCTATTGGCTAGAGGGCTGGTATATTCCTTTTGCTAGGGTGCTGCTATGCCCTGTCTGAAAAGAGATCCTTATACGGTATGCGGGAAATCTCTGAGGGCTTGGGGGTAAGGCAGTGAATAGAGTGCCAGACCTGGAGTCAGGAAGACCTGGGTTCAAATCTGACCTCTGACATTAGCTGGGTGACCCCAGGCAAGTCACTTAAACCCTGTTTGCTTCTGTTTTCTCATCTGTAAAATGAGGTGGAGAAGGAAATGGCAAACCACTCTAGTATCTTTGCTAAGAAAACCCCAAATGGGGTCAGGAAGAATTGGGCATGACTGAAAGAACTAAACAAGAAAGAGACTCAAGTCTGATGTTTTTTACCTCCCAGTTCGGATGGGGAAACTTTTTCACAGAATTAGAAAAAAACATAACAAAGTTCATTTGGAAGAACAAAAGATCAAGAATATTAAGGGAAATAATGAAAAAAAAAACATGAAGGAGGGTGGCCTAGCAGTACCAGATAATAAACTATACTATAAAGCAGCAGTCATCAAAACAATATGGTACTGGTTAAGAGACAGAAGGGAGGATCAGTGGAATAGACTTGGGGTAAGTGATATCAGCAAGACAGTCTGTGATAAACCTAAAGAGCCCAACTTTGGGGACAAAAATCCACTATTTGACAAAAACTGCTGGGAAAATTGGAAAGCATTATGGGAGAGATTAAGTTTAGATCAACATCTCAGAGCACCCTACACCAAGATAAGTTCAGAGTGGGTGAATGACTCGAATATAAAGAAGGAAACTATAAGTAAATTAGGTGAACACAGATTAGTATACTTGTCAGATCTTTGGGAAAGGAAAGATTTTAAAACCAAGCAAGAGTTAGAAAAAATTACAAAATGTAAAATAAATAATTTCGATTACATTAAATTAAAAAGGTTTTGTACAAACAAAAACAATGCAACTAAAATCAGAAGGGTAACAAACTGGGGAAAAAAAATCTTTATAACAAAAAACTCTGACAAAGGTCCAATTACTCAGATTTATAAGGAGCTAAATCAATTGTACAAAAAAAATCAAGCCATTCCCCAATTGATAAATGGGCAAGGGACATGAATAGGCAATTTTCAGATAAAGAAATCAAAACTATCAATAAGCACATGAGAAAGTTTTCTAAATCTCTAATAATTAGAGAAATGCAAATCAAAACAACTCTGAGGTATCACCTCATACCTAGCATATTGGCTAAAATGACAGCAGGGGAGAGTAATGAATGCTGGAGGGGATGTGGCAAAATTGGGACATTAATGCATTACTGATGGAGTTGCGAACTGATCCAACCATTCTGGATGGCAATTTGGAACTATGCCCAAAGAACACTAAAAGACTGCCTGCCCTTTGATCCAGCCATACCGTTGCTGAGTTTGTACCCCAAACAGATCATAGATAAACAGACTTGTACAAAAATATTTATAGCCTCACTTTTTGTGGTGGCAAAAAAAACTGGAAAACGAGGGTATGCCCTTCAATGGGGGAATGGCTGAACAAATTGTGGTATATGCTGGTGATGGAATACTATTGTGCTCAAAGGAATAATAAACTGGAGGAATTCCATGTGAATTGGAAAGACCTCCAGGAATTGATGCAGAGTGCCAAAGTAAGTGGGAACAAAATGAGTGACTTTGAATTTAGAGATGGGAGTCCCCTCAAAGGGGACTACAATAGTATCAGGAAGTAGAGGGTTCAAATAACCAAAAAAATATAAACTATTTGGAGAACTCCATCTTTTACAAGACCCATTAGGGTGCAGGTAGGTGGCTCAGTGGATTGAGAGTCAGACCTAGAAAGGGGAGGTCCTGGGTTCAAATCTATCCTCTGTATTTCTGAGCAAGTCACTTAACCCCCATTGCCTAGCCCTTACCACTCTTTTGCCTTGGAACCAATTCATAGTATTGATTCCAAGATGGAAGATATGGGTTAAAAAAAAAAAAAAAAAGACCTACTGGGAAACTTGGGAAATGATTTGGCAGAAATTAGATTTAGAACATCATGTCTTGGAGGTAAGGGGGGAAAACACTATTACATTGTGTCAGGTCTCCTGCCTTAGAAAGACGAGAAACACTACTACATTAAATACCAAACTCCTCCTTCCAAGGAAGAGGAGAAAAACTATTCCATAAACTCTCTACTCAGCTTTACTGCCTCAGAAAAAAGGAGTAACGATATTGTTTTAACCCCTGGCACTTGCCCTTCACCTGAATTGCCTAAAGCCCTGAGAAGCCTTTACCCTGAAACCAAATCACCATGGATGATGAAAACCTACCTGAATTTTTTGGGGGAAAACACAAGCAAGTTTGTAACAGGGTCTTACCCCAAGAATGGGAGGCTCAAAACTCCAATTCAAAAATATGAAAGAATTTTATTTAAAGAAAAAGAGATTTTTAAGATGGTATAATAGCCTGGGCTGACAAATGGCCCAAGGGTTAACAGGATAGCCTGCGGCTGGTGAAATAGCACAAGGGCTGATGCAGCAGTCCCAGGTATGGATCAGGGTCTGCCTTGTCACCTCCCATTCCAGGGAAATCTCCACCATTTTCCAGAATAGGGCATTCTGGGGTATTCCAGGCAGAAAACCCTGGGAAATAAGCATTGAGAAGGTGGGTCCAGATCCAAGACCTTTAGGGGTCTGACATGTCATAGGTGAACTTGAGGACACCAAAAAGGGAATAAGGAGCGTGTGCATGTTTGAGGGATTCTCCTTGACTGGCAGAGCTCTCAGTGTACATGTCCCACGTTTCCCCCCATTGTCCCACCTGCCATCATTTGTCAGGGAAAGAGACGTCTCACTACCCTTCTGGAATGCATTCATCAAAGGTGGGAACATAGGGAAGATATAGTACAATGGATGACCAATATAGGTGATTAGTAATGCCCAACAGTCCAGAACTAAGATAAATATAGAACAATATAAGCGATTAATAATACAGAACACTGCAAAGCCAGTGTACAGGACAGAACATAAGAGTACAGAACAGTACAGAACCATTATGAGTGATGAATAATACAGAATGGTTAACTGATTAATAATACGGATTTTGCAATTTTTGCTAAACTAATGCTGAAACTACAGGTTTTTCAATTTATGCTTAACTAGTGCCAAGGAGTGAGAAATTCAAGATTTCAGAACATGAGGGTCCCACTTGTATCACTGCCCACTTGTCCACCTCCATCAGTTCTTCAGTGATAAACTCCTCCATCCCACTCTTCTCCCAATAGTGATTTTGAACCTCTGACTGTTATCTTTCCAACCTAGCTGATCTCCACCTATCTGATTCCCTCAACCTACCCACCCACCTCCCATGGCCCAGCCTAAAGTTAACTACCATTCCACCATGCTCTCTGGAGTGCCTGCCTAAAAATCTTACTTTCATCTTAAATCTCTTTCATTTGTACTCTTTCCATCTTCTGGTCCTCACTGAGACCCAGCTCCCTCCTGGGTCTTCTCCTTCCAACAATGACTGCACTTTCATTCATTCCACCCTGTCCCACCTCCACTGGAGGAGCCGGAATGATTCTTATTCCCTTTTTCCAAGTCAAAATTCTCTCTCTACCATGAGCTTGGGGTAGACAGTCCCTCTAACTCACCAAAGCATGTGAGCTCTGTCTGTTACCCCCAACCTGGTTTAGCCTATTGCCAAGACAGTTTTACTGGGTTATGGCCCCAGTACCTTCTTTGGCTTCTTGGAGCCACAGGTGAGAGTTGGGTGAAAGGTGGATACCAAAGATGGATGAGCAGCCCTGAAAAGGGTGTATGGAGTGCTCAGAGAGGACTAGCACCTCTAATGTAGATATGGGCAGAAATGTCTCCCAAACCCTGCCAAGTAGCTGTAAACAATTGAAAGAACATGCAAACAATCACTCATTGATTAGGATGGGGCCACCTTTCAGATAAGACATTGCTTAGATTTACAATTCTGAGGAAACTCCTCCTACCAGTCTTTAGACATAATCTACATCCTTGGTTGGGGATCTCTGAACATGCAGTCATTTTCTCAGTCACACAAACTGGGTTCAAACTATGCTCCATTTCCACACTCACTTACTGCCTTCCTTAGAGTCTGCAGGGAAAAGAGCAAAATTTGACAGAAAGTTGTCCTGGGGTGTTTACATATCATTAGAATCTCATTTACATTGCAGTTTGCTCCCCAAAGTGGGCAGAGTGGATCATGGGTCAAGTGGCTTCAGTTCCTTGGGAGCAGTTGGGCAACAACTGCCCAAATACATGACCCCTTCCTTAGTGACTGAGCAAGAGAAAACACGTTCTTGAGAACTTCTCAGAACCTTTCCATAGCCATAGCCTTTCTATCACTGTAGCCACTCTATCACCAGGGCCATTCCACTGCCTTCCTCCCTCTCTCAATAAAACTCGTTCCCCCAGGAAAATACTGTACACAGTAACCACAATATTGTGGAATGATAGACTATGATAGACTTGGTTACTCTCAGCAATGCAATGATCCAGGACAATTCTGAAGGACTTAGGACAAAGAAAGCTCTCCACCTCCAGAGAAAGAACTGTTGGAGTTGGGATGCAGATCAAAGCAGACTATTTTTCACTTGTTTATTTGGGTTTATGATTTGGGGTTTTGGTTTTATAAGATTATTCACCTACAAAAATGAACAATATGGAAATATGCTTTGCATGATAATATATGTATAACCCAGATAGAGTTGCCTGCCAGTATCTGGAGGGGGGAGAAAAGAGAGGGAAGGAGATAAATTCAATCATATAACTTAGGAAAACATGTGAAAATTTGTTATTACATGTAATTGGTAAAACATAAACAATTAATAAAATTAGACCACCCCCTCCCCAAAATAAAATAAAGCTTGTCCCTTCACCTCGGAAATTGCCTGAGCTGTCAGTTATTTGGACACCCTGATTTCATCACCACCACCACCACCCCATCAGTGTGAGGACAATTCATACCTACCATCCAGTCAAAATCCGATTAACTATTTCAACAGACTTCCAGAACACTCTTCTTCTTAGTGAGTCCAGTTCCTGTCTCACAGTCTTTCTCCACTGCTCAACTCTCGTTGTCATACTAGAGGATTTCAACATACATATGAATAATCCCTGAAACATCCTTACCTCTGTGTTATTTAAATAAGTTCTGGGGTTCCATTTAAAGGTATTGGGGCTCATTTGAGCCTCAAGATATGTAGTTATATAACAAACTTCCTGTGGACATGTGGGGGACTTTGAGATTACATTTTCCGTGATCCAATGGGTTTCTGGTCTTGGACGTGATGATGTCAACCAACGTGAACCATGAGCATGACTTAAATGGGGAAGATGAGGCTTAACTTCTCTCTCTTTTGTAGGAAGCAGCCAAAGGGGAGAGAAGGTATGGACTGGCGGGCAGTTTGAATAGATCTTAGCCAGGCATGTGGTCTAATTTTATTCTATCAACATGGGCCTAAATAAAATATTAGTTTTCCTCATAATACCAGCCTTTATCATTTTTAATCATTACACCTCTCAGTTCCTCAATTTATTTATTCAACATGATCTACTTCTCCACACCATCTCAGACACACAAAGATGGCCATACCCTTTATATTTCAATCAGTCCTTCTAGTCTCCTCTGACTCTTTGTTTTTTTTTTTTGTTTGTTTTTTTAAACCCTTAATTTCTGTGTATTGGCTCCTAGGTGGAAGAGTCCTAAGGGTGGGCAATGGGGGTCAAGTGACTTGCCCAGGGTCACACAGCTGGGAAGTGTCTGAGGCTGGATTTGAACCTAGGACCTCCTGTCTCTAGGCCTGACTCTCAATCCACTGACCTACCCAGCTGCTCCCTCCTCTAACTCTTGGTGACCCCATTTGGAGTCTTCTTGGCAGAGATACTAGAATGATTTACCAATTTTATAGATGATGAAACTAAGGCAAACATACTTGAGTGACTTGCTTAGGGTCATATAGCTAGTAAGTGTCTTAGGCCAGATTTGAACTCAGGAAGATGAACCTTTCTGATTCTAGACCCAGCACTCTATCCACCCAGACACCTAGCTGCTAGTCTAACAAATCGATCATGCTCTGAACATTGTCTCTCAGTTTGTCATAATTTTCAAATGTAGTACATCTCTTAGTGCCCAAATCTAACAACCCTCTGTCAGTCCTCATCCTTCTTTCCTTCTTTACAGCCTTGAACACTGTCAATCACCTTCTTTACCTGATACTCTCCTCTCTCTGGGTTTTCATGACACTGCTCTCTCCTAGTTCTCATCCTACCTATCTTACTTTTTCTATTCAATCTCCTTTGCTGAATCTTCATCATGCCCATGAACTATAGGTGTCCCACAGGACTCTATCCTGGACCTTCTTTTCCCCCCTTACCAGTGATTTCCAAAGTGGGCACCACCGCCCCCTGGTGGGTGCTGCAGGGATCCAGGGAAGCAGTGATGTCCACAGGAGCCTTTGGGGGCAGTGAATAACTGTAAGGAGGCAGTGATAGTATGTGACAGGGGGCACTAAGGATTATTTTTTCTGGAAAGGGGGTGGCAGGCCAAAAAAGTCTGGGAACCACTGCTCTATACTGTCGAATTTGGCAATCTCATTAGCTTCCTTGGATTCAGTTATCATCCTTGTGCCTATGATTTTAAGGCTACTTATTTAGCTCAAACCTCTTTGCTGATCTACAATCTCACATCCCACTGCCTATTAGACATCTAGACCTGGATGTCCTATAGATATTTTAAACTCAACATGTCCATAACTGAACTTACTTATCTTTCCCCTCCCTCTAGATCTTCCTCTCTTCCTAACTTATCTGTTTCTATTCAGGGTACCATCATCGTCCCAGTCAACCAGGCTCACAACCTAGGCATCACCTTTAATTCCTCACTCTCTCATATTGTAACATTTCTCAAATATGCCCCCTTCTCTCCTGGTGTAAGCCCCTGCTTACCTCACACCTACACTTTTACAATAACTTACCTGCCTCGTCTCCCCACCCTCTAATCCATCCTTAATTCAGCTATCAAAGGGATCACTGTAAAATACAGCTCTGACCCTGTCATTCCCTACTTTAAAAACTCCAGTGAGTTTCCATCACTCTTGGCATCCCAGGATCCCCATCTCTCTGGACCTGGCTCTCAATCCACTGAGCCACCTTGCTGCTCCCTCTTCCTATACTTTATTTTTTTTTTAAACCCTTAACTTCTGTGTATTGGTTCCTAAGTGGAAGAGTGGTAAAGGTGGGCAATGAGGGTTAAGTGACTTGCCCAGGGTCACACAGCTGGGAAGTGTCTGAGGCCGGATTAGAACCTAGGACCTGCCATCTCTAGGCCTGACTCTCAATCCACTGCCCTCTTCCTATACTTTATACTCCACCATGTTCTTTGTAGTCTAGTAACACTGGCCTGGCTTCCTTGCTAGTTCTTGAACAAGACACTCCCATCTCCTGATTCTGAGCTGTCCCTCATTCCAGGAGTGTTCTCCCTCCTCATATCTGCCTTCTGGCTTTTTTAAGGTCCCTGCTAAAATTCCATCTTCTTTAGGGAACCTTTGCCAGCCCCTCTTAATTCTTTTTTTTAAAACCCTTAACTTCTGTGTATTGGCTCCTTGGTGGAAGAGTGGTAAGGGTGGGCAATGGGGGTCAAGTGACTTGCCCAGAATCTAGGACCTCCTATCTCTAGAACCCCTCTTACTTCTAATACCTTCCCTTTATTGACATTCTCTTATTTATGTTGTCTATAGCTCATTTGTATAGGGCTCTTTTCATGTTGTCACCCCCACTGGACTGTGAGCTTCCTGAGAAAAGAGTTTACTTTTTGCCTTTTTTTTTTATCCACAGAATTATTGATAGCAATGCTACCTAAGGACCACTTGACTTCATTCTCCAGGATGTCTGATTAGTAATCACACCATCATGGTTATTGGTAATGTTAAGATTTTTTTTCCAGTTCTTCTGTTTATCCTTGCCAACTCTTCTTAATCTCTTCTGCTTCTGTTAAGTCTCTCCCATTTTTGTCTTTTCTCATGCTCATTTTTGCATGAAATGTTCCCTTAATAGCTCTAATTTTCTTGGAAATATTTTTCATTTTTCCTATTCTAGTGGTTTCTTCTATTTCTTTGCATTGTTCATTTAAGAAAAAACCTTCTCTCCTCGCTATTCTCTAGAATTTTGTATTCAAGTGGGTATATCTTTTCCTTTCTCCTTTCTTTCACTTTCTTTCCTTAGGTATGTGAAAAACTTCTTCCACTTCATATTCACAAGGGACTTTATTCAGGTCATAACTATATGGTCTGATATTTTTCTCTATTTCCTTTGATTGAAGTCTGATAAGAATGAGCAATAAGAAGCTGATTATCTGAGCCACAGTCAGAACCAGGTCTTGTTTTACCTGACTCTATAGTGCTTCTTCACCTTCAGCTCCAAAGTATATAATCAGTCTGATTTCAATATTGACCATCTGCTGATGTCCATGTGTAGAGTTGGCTTCTCAGTTCTTGAAAAAGAATGTTTGCTATGAACTATGACCATCAAATTATCTTTTTTTCCTTCTGTCTACCCTGTGTACTCATCCCACTCCTTTCTCCAAGTCTCTCTGACCAGTGAGTTATCTAGACAAAAATCCATCAGTCTGTCAACCCTGATTCATTTTGTATTCCAGCCAAACTTGCCTGTGTCAACTTAGTTTGGGGGGAACCCTAAATTTGTTCCTGTTCCCTTGGGAAAATGCCTTAAGGGAAGTCCCAGACTGACCCTTTTCAGACTGAACAATAGGCCTTAAATACTTAATGATCCCAGTTTAGGTAGGACTAGTAGATAGAATTAAATGTTAAATACCCCTTTTGTCTTTGAAGTTTCCCCATTGGGTAGCTAGGTGACTCAGTGGATTGAGAGTCAGACCCAGAGACTCTAGGTCCTGGGTTCAAATGTGACCTCAGACACTTCCTAGCTGTGTGACTCTGGGCAAGTCACTTGACCCCCATTGCCCAGCTCTTATTACTCTTCTGCCTTAGAACCAATACACAGTATTGATTCTAAGAGAGAAAGGTAAGGGTTTAAAAAAAAAAAAGTTTCCTCATTTGTACCAAAGTCCTCTCCCAGGTAGTCTAGCCCTTGATTGGATTCTTTCTTTAGAATCCATTGCAGAACACCAACCTCTCTCTGATAATCCTGTCTTGGACTTCTCATTTCCTTGTAGCCATTGTAAAACCAATCAATCAAATTTCCCTGTCCTTAGTTCCCCCAAAGGTATATAAGTCCCCCAGTTCTATTGTTCTTTGGAGAATCATCTCAGAGATACTGTTCCCAGAGTCCCAGAGCCCTTGGCTCTGTATGGTTTTTAGGCACTTGACTCGACTCTGTGTGGTGGTGGAATATTGAGCACTATCTCTCTTGATTATGAAGTAGTCTGAATAAATGAAATAGGTTAGAGAATAAAGTAGAATTGAAGTAGATTAATCCATTCCTGCATTATTTAGGAAATTGACCTAGCTCCTCCAGGAGGTCAAGCAACTTATGCAAGTGGTAAGTCAGAGTCCAATTCCCTTATGACCAACAAAGGGACATCAGGACAAACAAATAGGTCAGGATGAAATGCAAGGTAAACATATAGCTAACTATGAATGAGTTTTGAGTTACATGTGAAAAGTAAATATCCCCTGAGTGATCTGAATGTCATCCATTTATCACTGACCACACACACCTGTGTTTGTGATGAGGCTTCTTTTGACAAATAAGAACCTGAATGTGAAATAGCCTTGTATCTTGTAATCTATATAAACTGTCTTGTAATGTCAGTCTGATACAGCTTCCATTAGGGAAGGCTGTCCCAGCTCATAGGTTTTTCTTCTTTCTTTCTTTTAATCAATAAATAACGGTTTCAATTATTGAATTTCTGGGCATCTGGACTTGTTTTATGAAGTACCCCATTTCAATTAAAGACTGGATTTTACTGACTACTTTGGTGGTTCTGTGTTTTTCTTTTCCATTTTGACACCTGTTATTTCAATTGTCTTTCGATTTCCTACTTTAGCATTCCAATCCCTGGTAATGAATGGAACATCTTTTTTTTTGTTGTTACTTCTAGAAGATGTTGTAGGTCTTTTAGAATTGAGCAAATTTGACCTCTTTGATAATGAAATTAAATCTACCTTGGCCATTCTCAAATTTAATCACCAAAAGTGTAAACAACTCCACTTAACTCACAAGTTGGGAGGTCTGTGACCCATGTGCGCTAGAGTGAGCAACGAATCAAAATTTACTGACTGCTTCCTGGGCAGTCCTAAGAAAAACGTCTGTTGTGATTGAACACGTAAACTAAGAGGAAGTCGCAGGAAGTGACATAAAAGAAACCCCTTTAAAAGGGAATTCAGTGAGTTCAGCATATTTCTTCTTGTTCATGTCTTGGACCTGAAGGACTTCTTCTTGTTCATTGACTTGGACCTGGGGGAGCACTGGATCTGGAACCCTGAGACCTTGGTGAGACTGTTCTTAAATCTTTCCATTAGAATTACACATGGTGAGTATAAAGACTAAATCTTCTTGAACTTCTCTAAAGGAACTGCTCTTTAAAAAGTGATTCTGAGACTGAAGCTTTTGCTTCATTCATCCCTGGTCTTTTGGCCTCGGACTGAAGACTAGTTAGATCTGCTTGGGCTAAACCAGGGACTGGAGTGAGTTATTTAGTGTATCAGATTTTATCCTACCTTATTCTCTCTCTAATGTTCTTACTTTCTCTCTTTTCATTTGTAAATAAACTTCCATAAAAGTCATTTGGGGATTGATAATTATTCAATTCCCCGGTGACCAAACCTTTTAATATTAATATCCAACAACAACAAAAAAAAAAACTTTTCCCCTCTTACACCTCTTTGGCATCTGTGGTTGGAGCCTAGAATTGTATTTCTATGACATCCAATGGTTTGCCTTGGATTTGAACAGATAGATTTCACTCTGTTATTTTTGAGATTATACTCCAGTTTTGCTTTACTCACCGTTTTATTGATTAGATGGGCTACTTCATTTCGCTTAAAGGATTTTCTGCCCACAGTAGTAGATGTAATGATCATCCAAATTAAATTCGCCTATTCCCATCCATTTAAGTTCACGGACACTCAAGATGCCAACATTTAATCTTTCCATCTCCTCTTTGACACCTCCAGTTGACCTTCATTCACAAATCTTATGCAAAAGTGCTTTCTGACTAACACATTTATAAGACCAAGAGCCATTTCCAAAGGCATGTTAGGAGCCTGATCCCACTGATGAGTGGGAGTCAATTGCACAATTTTCACCAAAAGCATTGACATCTAAGTAACTGGTAAATATGACAAGTCAGGGCTTAATTTATAACTTTTTTTGTTGTTTATATTTAAGGAAGTGATGGAAAAAATGTTAATTATGCAAATTAAACTTAAAAGTGTGTCAAGCATACTTTTTTCCCCCCTTAGAGATAGAGATAGAGATAGAGATAAAGTTTTACCAGCATTCTGGCCAATCTGCAGTGGGTAAGTGGTCAGAATATGAACAAATAGATTCCAAAAGAATTGCAAAACACATGACTAATATGGAACTATATTTTGCATGATTTCACATGTATAATGAGTATAATGGGTATTCTCAATAAGTGGGGGAGAACCAAAAGGAAAAAAACTTTGGAATTCAAAAAAAGAGTGTTAAGAAAACAGAACCAAAAAACCCCTGCAAACTAGCAGTCATCTGAAATCTTGCTCCAAATCACTAATAAATAAAACAAATTCAACTTGGAACAACTCTAAACTCTCATCTTATACTCAGACAGGTGTCAAAAATAGCAAAAATAGGAATCATCAGTGCTGGAGGGGTTGAGGAAAGACAGGCTCATTGATACATTATTATTGGAGCTGTGAATTAGCCCAAATGTTCTAGAAAGCTATTTGGAATAATACTCTTTTTGAAAAGGTGAATAAAATGACCAAAGCCTCCGAGCAAGAGATCCCACTAGTGGACATTTAGCCCCAAGACAATCAATGTTGGAAAGGCTTATATACATCTGTCAACTTGGAAAAACATAAAACCACTAGTCAACAAAACAAAATCTTTAATCAGGAAAGAGATAGTGTTCAATATTCCGCTGCCACACAAAGCAAAGGGCTCTGGGACTCTGGAACTTTGGGAATGGTGTCTCTGTGAGAATCACCTCAGAAGATGATTCTCCAAAGAATAATGGAACTCGGGGATCTTATATATCTTCTGGGGAACTAAGGACAGGGAAGTGTCATTGATTGGCTTTACTGGGCTACCAGGCAATGAGAAGTCAGAATTATCAGGGAGAGGCTGTTGCTTTACAATGAAGACAAAAGGAAAGGGTCCAGCCTATGGAAGAAGACTTTGATACAATGGGAGAAACTACTAAAACAAAAGAGAGTATTTAACATTTGACTATATCCACCAGTCCCACCTAAACTGGAGTCATTAAGTACTTTAAGGTCTATTGTTCAGTGAGAAACAGGTCAGTCTGAGACTTCCCTCAGGGTGAGTTCTCAAGGGGCTGGGGAAAACTTGGAATTTCCAAAAACCCAGTTGGCACATCAAAACATTTATTGTAAAGAACTAGAAATAAATGCTCATCAATTGCAGAATAATAAAGTAAATTGTAGAATATGAATGTTATATGGTTGTACCTTAAGAAACAATAAATATGAAGAATTCAGAGAAGCCTGGAGAGACTTGTAAGAACTGATACAAAATAAAATAAGCAAAACCAAGGAACAACAATTCACAATAGCTCCAAGAAGATAAACTACAAGAGAAAATATTCAAACTAAATACTACATAATTGCTAAGTTTGCCCATAGAGAATAGTTGATAAAAGTAACTCCCCTCTGCTCCTTAGAGAGAAGTACTCTTGTGTTTCATTGTTGTTGGCTTTTTTCACTTGTCTTTCTAATCCTAATTTATAATTTAATTATAATTTAATAATTTCTAATTCTAATTTTGGAGTTTTCTTGGCTGAAATATCAGAATGATTTGCCATTTCCTTCTCCAGCTCATTTTTACAAATGAGGAAATAAAGCAAACAGGGTTAAGCGACTTGCCCAGAGTCATACAGAAGTGTTTGAGGCCAGGTTGGAACTCATGAACATGAGAGTTCCTGATTCTAAGCCCAGTGCCTTATGTACTATGGCACCATCTAGCTGCCTAGACTATATATGCAGAACTCTGCACATATTAGAGAGAAGAGTCAACTAACTTGTTAGTTTTGATAAACTACTTTTGGTCTTCTTTCCATTATAAGATTTGAAATTTTTAAAAATCATTTAAAAATTTTTTTTGCCAATTACAATTAATAAATTTCCACTTTAGTTTTCCTAAGTGATATGATCAAACTTATCTCCTTTCAGGTGATTAAATTTGGATTATTTATGTATTATTGTTGACTTAGAAAAAACACAGAACTATTAAATAGTCAGAAAAGCCACTCTTTAATTAAGGAAAAAGGGGACAGGGCTGATTAGGCCTCCACTCAGAGCTGCCTGCCACATGCTTTATGCAGTCAGAGGATTGAAAGCTGCTTGCTCTGGTCCCTGGGAGCAGCACCCTAGAAAGGACTCCTGGGAACAAAAGAAATTGGGGAACCTATTTACCATTTGGGAAGATCCTGGGGCTGGGGAAGATGATCGACTTAATCATACTGACAGGATACAATCAAGCCCAAGAAAGGAATCATGGCCAGAGGCTAAGGTGTAAGGGAAGGGGCTGCTTACAATGGATACTAAAGGATGGTCCCTGTTTAGGTCTTCGTGGGAAAAGGGTCTCTGATAGGACAAAAGAATATTTAGCATTTACCCTGGGATCCATTATTCAATCTGAGACTGCTAACCCGAGATTCCCTTCAGGGTAGATTCTCTGGGGAACAGGGAACAAGCACAAGCTTTGGGGTCTCCAATTTACAAGCTGTTCCTAAAACTTGGGGTTCATCACATCCTACCAGGCCACAAGTTTGGGGTCTCTAGATTCCACGTCGACATTATCATGTAAAATATTAAATTTCTGTTATAAGAGCTATTGCTGGGGAGGGACTGAGTAAAAATGTATTCAGAAATAAATACGTTATAAAAACAAAAGGTATCATCCAAAATAAAATTAAAAGGTTTCATTTTGGTGTAAGTTCGGATTTATAATGGGAAGCTCCATAAAACAACCTAGGTTGAGAGTTCAAATAGTTTGCTAAGGGCTTCCATGAATATTTCAAAGATCTGTATCTGTGACTGAGGCAGATATTGCCTCCAAGAATGCAGATGACAATCTCTCAAACTCCTAGTAGATAATTTCACCTGATTTCCACCTTTGTGACAATCAACCTCCACAAACCCAGCAAGGCTGAGCTCCAAACAGTCATCCATTGCTGCAACTACATTCAACACCTTCCCAACTTATTGGGACCAGCCAGATCTTGTGTTTTTCTAGCAAGAAATTGGAGTAACCTCCTTTCCCCAAAGAGGTGAGGTTCCAAGTAGGACATAGGGTAGGAAGGGAAAGGTTACTGTATGGAAATTTTAGTGACCCATAATTCACAGGCTTTCTTCTTTCTTCATATGGAGCTTCAGTTTAATAACTTACTTTTTCTTTCTTCTTTTCCTGATTGAAGAATCAGAGGAACCTGGCATCTATAGACAGATTTCAGGAGGTCTGTGAACTTGGATGGTCCTGCAAACCTTTAACTTCCTTGATAATGCAATGTATTTTATTTTCTGAGTTTAAGAACATTATTCTGAGGTGTCCATAGCCTTTATCAAACCACCAAAGGAATAGAGGACACCAAAAAAGCGAAGAATTCCAGCTCTAGCTGCTGGTAGATCCTCAGTCCCGGAAAGGGAAACCAAGGCCCTCCTTTTAATAAACAGCCAAAGCAATGTCTAGATCAGTGATGGTGAACCTTTTAAAGACCAAGTGCCCAAAGTGCAACTCATGCCTCATGTGAGCCCCCCAGACTTACCTCAGACAAGAGATGGAGGAAACACTCTCATTGGGCTGCTGGGAAAAGGGTGATATAAGAAATGTCCTTAGGCAAGAGTGGAGAGAGTGGAGAGAGGGAAGAGAGCAGCCCCCTCTGGCATGCTCCAGTACATGTGCCATAGATTTGCCAACATGGGTCTAGATGGAGGAAAAAGCTGCTGGTAACTAAGAGTTCTCTTCTGGAGCTTTTCACCCCTAAACTGGACTAAAGGGTCTAAGAGCCATAGAAGACTCTGGGAAATGTTATCATTCAGAACTGTACTTCAGAGTGAATTAGAAAGGAGTATTCTATTAAAAGTTCAGCTATAGGATTAGGGTTAATTTGTCAAAAAAAAAAAAACAAACACAGAACTACCAAAGTAGTTATAATAAGGATCTTTAACAGAGAGGTAGGAAGATTAATGTACAGAACCTCAGTCATGGAACTTCCAATGAACTACAAAATGCAATGTGCTTAGATTTAGGGGGGACGTTGGCCTTACCACCTACTTGGAAATGATACACTAGTCACAGTCAACCTGCCTGGGAGAGACCTAAAGGCAAAAGTCAAATGTTAGGGTAACTGGGCGAAGCCTAGGTGCAAGAGGAGAAACTTCAAAGGCAAAAAGGTGTTCTTTAGATCTGGTTATCTCTGCTAACCCTAGCTAGGGTAATTGAGGGATACTTCAGGTTTTGTTGTTCAGTCTCAGATAAGGGTCAGTCAGGGGGTTTTTTGAAGACAGTACAAGGGTCAGTTTGGGTTTTCATAAGACAAGGCTGTCAACTTCATCTGTAAGACAATGAACAAAATGACGGAAGTTTCTAAATCAATTCAACATTTATTAAATACCAACTATATCTACAATACTGAGCTAATTACTGGAGGAGATATAGTCAATCAATCAGTCAATCAGTCAAGATTTAATTCACCAAGTGCTGGCAATAGAAAGAAAGGCAAAAAATATGATCTCTGCCCTTACATATAGGTCAGTATTTCCATCCTATGTATGAGCATGAAGACCCCTTTTTAGAACCACAGAATCACAAGCTTTAAGAGTTAAAAGGGAATTCATTGGTTACCTAGTTCAGCCCATACAACAAAGGAATTTCCACTATAATCAACCCAACAAGCTTGTGTTTATATAAACCTCTAGGAATCAGAAGCCACCACCCCTCCAGGCATGACATTTCACTTTTGGACAACTATCTTTGTTAGGAAATATTTCCTGTCATTAAGCTTAAATTGGCCTCTTTTCACCTTCTACACATTGGTTCTGCCTTCTGGGACCAAACCGAAAGAGTCTAATCCTTCTTCCACAGGACAGTCCTTTAAATATTCAAAAATAACTGTCTTGTTGCCCAAGTCTTTTTTTCCAGGCTAAACATGCCCAATTCCTTTAAATGTATCATGAACTCAAGGCTGTTTATCATCATGGTTGCCTTCCTCTGCTGACTTTATAGCTTATCATTATCTGCTTTAAACTGTGGTACCCCAAACCAACCATAATACTCCATATGAGATCTAATAGAGGTAGAGTACAGTGAGATGATAGAAGCCATGCTCCTCCAAGTGCCTGGAAGTTATGCCCCTCCTAAATGCAGCCCAAGATTGCTTTTTTGGCTTCCATATCATATTGCTGTCTCATATTGAGCTTGCAGTCCACTAAAACCCCAGATCCTTTTCAGAACAGCTGGGTATTGAGGAAATGGATATTCTTTCAGGTAAAGGTATGTTTTAAGTTGTCTACGCATCATAAGTTGAACTTAGGACACAATAGAGAAAAAAGGGGCAAGCACAGGTTTGGGGAATTTCTCTTAATTGCAGAGTGCACATGTGTTCTGTTCTCTCCTGTGTTCTGCTTACCATCATCTGTCAACCTGAGAGAGACCTAGCACCATGCTGACAAACCTATGGAATGCATGCCGGAGGGTGCTGCTCCCTTTCCAAATTCCACATGCTCCTGAAGACATTTCTCACATCACTCACCCTTCTTCCGAGCAGCCTAATGGGAACACTTCCTCCCTCCCCTGTCTGGGGTAAGGTGGTGGGCTCACATGTTCTGTGGTCACTAGGTCTCTAAAAGGTTCACCATCATTGGTCTAGGGTATTCTCTACAGACCTAGAATGTTTGGCAAGCTTTTATAAGCTGGGTGGAAGGCACAGGGAAAACATAGGGTGATACATATCATGGGTGGAAAACACAGGATTGGTATATACTTTACTACATTATATTTTCTAATATTTGCTAATTGGTGAAAAGCACAGGATTTTATATTCTCTCATTTATTTATTTATTTTAAAACAACAACAAAAAACAACCTTATCTTCCACCTTAGAAACAATTATAAATTAAGATACAGTCTCCAGAGAGTTTTACTCTTAACAAGAGGTTTTATACTATTCCTTTTCCTATTATATCTTATTTAAATCACAAAATTACAACTTATCAAGCTATTATAGAGAAATCTTTATAAAAGCTACTTAAACTTCTAATATATAAATGTTTTGCAAAGTTGCACATATATAATCTATATCAGATTGCTTACCATCAAAGAGAAGGAGGAGAGAGGGGGTAGAGGATAGAATCTGAAACTCAAAATTTTAGAAAATTAATGCTAAAAATTATTTTTACCTGTAAATGGGAGAAAACAAAAAATTATTTTAAAAAATTATTTAGCACTTCCAGAAATTTTTGTTGGGCTTGTGTTCAATTCACAGTTTTCTTTGAGGCTTTACTTATACTGTTTTTACTTCATTACCTTCTTCTGAGTTTGTGTCTTCATCTTCCCTATATCATAGTAGCTTTTTATTGTCACTTTTTTTAAAGTCATTTGCTCATCTTTCTACCCTATTTCTTGATTTGGAACTTCATGTTAAAATTGGGCTCTGTTCCTGGCATGGAGTATGGAGAGATACTATCAGGCTTTAGACTTTTGCAAACTCCTATTTTTAGAGCTAGTTCTTGGGGTTTGGAAGTTTTCAGTGCTTCCAAAGTATTGTGATCTGGGGAGAGGTATAGTCAATGATCTCCTGGTCTGCACTCTTTCCTTATCCAGAAAGGTCCCCTGATCCATTGGAACTGGAAGTGATACTATTTCTCCAGAACTGTGATCCCTTGGGACCAAAAACGATACTGTCCTTCAGTTCTTCTACTCTCTCTTGACTAAAAGTCACCCTCTCCACCCTTGACCCAGTAGTTTAATTTATGAAGATGCTAAACAGTGTCCAGTCCTTTGTTCATTTGCTAACATAGGAAACCCTTATCATCAGTTACCAGATCTCCTTACTGTCTCTAGCTTGAGAGCTCTTGAAGCTGATGCTACTTCTGGTCCTACCACTAGTGTTTTATCTAAATAGTCTTCAAGATAGCCTCTACCTCCATGTCCCAAATCTTTCTTTGTGACCTCCCAAGTTGTCTTGGTTAGGAAGAAAGTCTCATTTTGGCTTTTTATCAGTTCTGCCACTCCAGATTTTAATTCAAAGAGTTATTTTAAATTTGTTTGGAGGGAAATGTAGGGGAAGCTCAGCTGAATGCTTTCTCGAATCTACTCTATTGGATCCACTGCTAGAAGTCAACAAGCATTTTTAAAGCACCTATTATATGTCAAAACACTGCAGAGAGCTTAAAGCTTGGTCAGACACCAAAGACACCAAGGTCATCTATTGCACCCTTGACTTCTGTCTTGCCATTGGATGTTGATGACCAGAAGAGAGAGGGAAGCCAGTAGCTTTGTGCAATTCTGCCTTACTGAAATCCAAGTTATATGTGAGTCAAAAGAGATCATCCTAAATTATACACAGAGACTGATACATTACTGTGCAATCAAATGTAATGGACTTCTCTAGTAGTAGCCATGCAATGATCCAGGACTGGACTTATGAGAAAGATGCTATCCACATCCAGAGAAAGAACTGTGGGAGCAGAAACACAGAAGAAAAACAACTGCTTGATCCCATGGCTCAATGGGGATGTGATTGGAGATGTAGACTCTCTAAACAATCACCCTAGTGCAAATATCAATAATATGGAAATAGGTCTTGATCATTGGCACATGTAAAACCCAGTGGAATTGCTCATTGGCTATGGGAAGGTGGGGAGGAGTTTGGGGGAGGGAAAGAACATGAATCATGTAACCATGGAAAAATATTCTAAAATTAAAAAAGAGAAATACTAAAAAAAAAAAAAAAAAAAAAAAAAAGGAGTGAGAGATCACCCACACCATTTTACCATTTCACATTTTACTATTTAATTCATCTCAAATGTTCATGTGGGTTATTTGTTCCCAATTTGACCTAGAGCCTTCTAGGTCATACTGGATGTATTGGTCACGGTCAGATACATTGTACACTGACCATAGTGTACATAGCAATGTTATTTTGATCTTCTTCAATTGCAAAAGACAATCAACCATATGTCAAACACTGTTTGAGGTGCTGGAGGAACAAAAGACACAATTGAAACGGCCTTCAAGGAACCTACATTTTATTTAGTATCTGAATGTATCAATGGTATTTTTTTTTTCAAAGCTTGCTTTTGAAGGGTTGTTGTTCAGTTATTTCAGTCATTTTAGTCCAACTCTTCATGACCTCTTTTGGGATTTTCTTGGCAAAGATACTGGAGTGCTTTGCCATTTCCTTCTCCAGTTCATTTTACAGGTGAGGAAACTGAGGCAGCCAGTTAAGTGGCTCGCCCATGATTAAACAACTCGTGTCTGAGGCCACTTGAACTGTGGAAGATGTCTTCTAGACCCAGCCCTCTATCTACTTCATCACTTAGCTGCCTTCTTTTTAGGGGGCCTTTTGGTTTAATTATATTAATTTTAAAGTAATATTTTCTGTACCCCATCCTCCCAAAAAAAGGTAAATCATAGTCATCATCTAGACTTCAGACTCAAATAATTTCTCTGAGCCATAAGAGTGAGGCACCTTACCACCATCTGCTGGCAGCAACTTCAGATTGCAACAGAAAATCCGTATCTATGTCTTCTGCAGTGAGGAGAAAGACATTACCCAGGTAGCATCAGGGGCTGGATTTCAGTGACAACAAAGCATCATAGATAACGAATGTTGGAGACGTAACATAGTAAAAAGGCAACGCTAAGACCTTTGGTCTTCATTTTCCCAGCCTTCACTTGGAGGCCAAGAATGACATTAAGAAGATAGCTTCCACACCTCAACATTCACTTCCTAGAAACCAGAGATAAGTGTTCTGCTCAGGCCTGATTCACACTAGTTCAGTGATTTAGGTTCTACATGATGAAAAAAGGCATTTAATCTTTAACACAAAGTTTGCTAAGCAACAACACGGAATCGGTATTTATCGATTACACAGCCTTGGTTTAGGTGGGCTGATATGGTTCAGTTGGGTGAAGGAAGGAAGGTAGGAAACTTTTTTTAATCACCTACTAAATTCTAGACACTGGGGTAAGCAATCAATCAATCGATCAATTATTAAACATTTATTAAGTGACTTTCATGTGCCAGGCACTCTGCTTAGCTGTCTTATTTAATCTTCATCATAACCCTGAAAGAGAAAGGCTGTTATCATCCCCATTTTATATCTGAAGTAATTGAGATGGACAGATGTTAAATGAACCCCCCAGGATCACACACGAGGTAAGCCCCTAAGGCTAAATTTGAGCTCAGGTCTTCCTCACTCCATGGACAAGGCTCTGTCTCCTCTGCCACCTCCTTAGTGTCCCTTATGTGCCTCTGAGTGAAACTTCTGCTAACTTCTGGGTTTGCCTGGCTAAGACAAAAAAATGTCATATCATTGTTTAAATATATGGAGATGATGTTGTGATTTATAAAATGCAAATTCATCGTAAAGTGTCCTGAATTCAAAATATATTTTTGTCATTGTGTATTTTCTCAATTAATAGAGATTAATAGCTCCCCTCAGACCTACTGGTGAGACTGGAACACGGACCATCATCTCTTGGGGCATCCAAACCATGCTAACTTCCGTGATACTCCTCCCTTGCTTTCCAGACCTTTCTACCTCCTGGATAGGAGTCTGGACCATGGTGGGGGGGTGTCCTCTAATTGCCCTCCCCCTTGAGCTTTCCTTCTCTCATGCTCAATGGTCTCTCATGGTGCCTAGGGGACATTGTGTCACTGATCTCCAGAGGAATTCATCTTTTTTCCCTTCTCCCATTTCCTGGCTTTTATTTGTTGTGGTCTCTCATTGGAATGTCTGCTCCTTGTGGGTAGGGACTGGATTGCTGTTGAATTGTTGTTTTAAATTTTTGGGGCTTATTTTGGTACACCCAACATCTGACACAGTCCTTGACAGCAAGTATTTAATACATATTTCTCCCTCTTTCTCCTCTTTTCTTTCTTCTCTTTCTCACACACAGATACATCCATCCCTTCATCCATGCCTATCTTGATCCCATCCATTTGTCTGTCTACTCATCTATTGTCTATTGATTTCTATCATCCATCTATCTAAATTGCTAGCATGTTTTGTCCCCCCTCAGAAGAGTTCATCAAGCCTGTGTTGGGTCTTTATAGATTTAGTCAACCAGGAATCTATGTCAATGGGTTGGAGCTTTAGTTCCCTGGACCAGGTAAGTCCAAAGGATAGTTTCAGTCTTTTCAGGGAAAACCTAGCCTAACCTATATGGTAGGGACTTTCGTAGATGCTGCTCCCATCACATCAGTTAAACAGCCCTCTTATAAGGACATTATAAATTGAGTCTAGTAGAGGAAATGGCAACTACATTTTGATTTATTTTAATCATCGTAGAAATTATAGAGAATAAAAATGCTCATTAGTTTTGTTTTATTTTTATTTTTTCTAAAACCCTTACCTGTGGTCTTAGATTCGATTCTGAGGATCACTTCCAAGGCAAAAGAGCAGTAAGGGCTAGGCGATGGGGGTTAAGTGATTTGCCTAGAATCACATAGCTAGGAAGTGTCTGAGGCTCTGAGGGCAAATTTGAATTCAAGACCTCATGTCTCCAGGCTTGGCTCTCTAGCCACTGAATTCCCTAGCTGTTCTGTCCACTAGTTTTATTTTTTTTAATTGATTAATTAAGAATATTTTTTCATGGTTACATGATTCATGTCCTTTCCCTCCCCTTTTCCTACCTCCCCTCCCTTAGCCACCACGCAGTTCCACTGGGTTTTACATGTATCATTGATCAAGACCTATTTCCATAGTATTGATATTTGCACTAGGGTGATCGTTTAGAGTCTACATCCCCAATCATATCCCCATTGGCCCATGTGATCAAGCAGGTGTTTTTCTTCTGTGTTTCTGCTCACACCGTTCTTTCTCTGAATGTAGATAGTGTTCTTTCTCATAAGTCCCTCAGAATTGTCCATTGCTGCTAGTAGAGAAGTCCATTACTTTTGATTGTGCCACAGTGTATCCATCTCTGTGTACAGTGTTCTCCTGGCTCTGCTCCTTTCGCTCTGCATCAATTCCTAGAGGTCTTTCCAGTTCACATGGAGTTCCTCCAGTTCATTATTCCTTTTAGCACAGATACCACAATTTGTTTAGCTGTCCACTAGTTTTAAGTGACTGGGTTTTCTTTTCCAGAGAAATTTGTTCTCTTAGAAGAAAGCAGCAAAATGTAACCATAATGCATCATTTCTGCCATTTAAAAGTTAGATTCAAATTCAAGTCATATAATGAGGTCCAGGTCTCTGTAAGACAAGGACTAGGGGATCTTACTCTAGAACTGTAGGATTCCAGAATTCTCTTCCTGAACCTTAGAAAAACAATAACAACTAAGCCACTGTGTCTCCACACACGCCACCCAACCCCACACACACCTAGTAACTGGGATCATTTCAAAGTACTTGACCCTTCCCTATCCTACTCAAAACAAGTTCAAAATACACCCTGGTCACTGTCAATCTTGCCAAGTGTCTTCTTAAACTTTCTCTAAATCACATCTGGAAGCCATCGATGAAAGACGGCATGTATTCAAGGTTAATTCAGACTTTCCCACAGCCCTTCTCCTGTTACAGTAAGGAAAGAGCCAAGGTATAATTATACATTTCTCAAGTGCCTGGAGGGGAAATTAGTGACATGTGTTTCATGCAAGAACTGATTGGAGTCTAAAATGCCAGAGGGATCTCATTTGTTGGAGATGTTTTCATAAAGCTTCAAACGACTTTATGGGTTGTGAAAGACATACCAGACCGAAACTGAGATCCCAGCTCCACCCCTGCAGGTCCAAGAGACGAGGGCTTCCTAGGATAAAAGCTCAAATCCCTTCCCTTCCTTTTGAGTCTGCTCCACCTGAAACCTGTTCCAGGGTGACACCCATTTCATTTCCCTATTCCTTCCTCTCCTGGAGTTTCCCAAAGAGCCTCGGAATGTTTTTTAAACCTAAAGTTTCACTCCGAGAACAAAGAAGAATAGTGGCTTCCCACAGGAGGATGGTAACTAGGAGAAGTTCACTTAAAAGGCATTATGAGAATGGAGAGTCTCCAAGAGGTTCCAAATAGCTTTATTGTCCCTTCTGGTTTGGTTTATCCGGACCAGTCATTTCACAGGTGGTTTAGGGACTTGCTGGAGAGAAGGCTCCACAGAGCCACAAAAGCACCTTAGCCTTTGAGGCTTAGCTTCCTGTTGCAGGGAGAGATAAAGGAATTTGTCCAATATGGTACAACCTGTAAATGTCAGAGATGCCCATGCCACTACACCATGTTGCATCACTACTTGTGGATTTTTTTTATTATCAATATTGTTATATTTAAAAGATCTCTTTAAACCTCCCTCTTGCCACTGGATAGAGAACTGGGTCTGATCAGGAAGACCTGAGTTCAAATGTAGCCTCAGACACTTACTGGCTGTGTGACTCTTGGCAAATTGCTTCACCTTGTTTGTCTCAGTTTCCTTATCTGTAAAATGAGCTGAAGAAGAAAATGGCAAACCACTCCAAATGGGATCATGAAGACGACTGAACAACAACTTAACACACACACACACAGTGATAGAGGACCAAAGGTTATGTGACTTGACCAAGGGTCACATGGCTGGGTTTGATGCTAGTTCCTCTGATGAAGAAGAATGACAGGGCATTGTCATGTACATGGTGGTCAGTCTGGGAAACATCAGGGGACTTTGAAATATTTATATAAATACAGTAATTAAATTGAACTAAATATAGTCTTATTTCAGCCTCCCTAGTATAATACAGTATTGATGACTGCTTTCTTTTTCTTTCTTCCTTTTCTTTCTTCCCTTCTCTTTCCTTTCTTTGTTTCTTCCTTTCTTCTGTCCTTCCATCCTACCATCCTTTCTTTCTCTCTCAGTCCCTTCCTTCCTTCTTCCTTATTTTTTCCTTTCTTTCTTTCTTCCTTCCTTCTTTTCTTTCTTTCTTTTCTTTCTTCCTTTCCTTCTTCCTTCTCTCCCTCCTTCCTTCCTTTCTTCCCTCTCTCTTTCCTTCCTTTCTTTCTTTCTTCCCTCCCTCCTTCCTTCCTCACTTTCTTTCTTCCTTCTTTCTTTCCTTCCTTCCTTTATACCTTCCTTCCTTTGTTTGTTTCTTCCTTCCTTCCTTCCTTCCCTCCCTACTTCCTTCCTTCCTTTCTCTTTCTTTCTTCCTTCCTCCCTCCCTTCCTTCCTCCTCCTTTCCTTCCTTCCTTCTTCCCTTCCTTCCTTCCTTCCTTCCTTCCTTCCTTTCTCTTTCTTCTTTCCTTCCTCCCTCTCTTCCTTCCTTCCTTTCTTCCTTCCTTCCTTTTTAAAACCCTTGCACTCTTTCTTAGAATCAATTCTAAGTATTGGTTCCAAGGCAGAAGAACAGGAAAGGCTAGACAATTGGGGTTCAGTGATTTGCCCAGGGTCATACAGCTAAGAAATTTCTGAGGGCAGATTCCAATTCTGGCAATTCTTTTCAAGAACAAATTCTGTCCATGAAATATTTCTTTCACTTCTCAGCAAAGAAGTGGGGTGTTGGGGAACAAGGACTATGGAGGCTGTTACACACATTTTTGCTGAACTGCTTTTCCTTCTTACAAAGGGAGATTCAACTAGGGATGGAAGAAAGAATGGGGAAGGTATATCCAGGGGAGTCTGAGGTGTAAAAACTAAAGGTATCAATAAAGCCACTTTAAAAATAAATTGTATTTACAGTTTAGTCTCCTTCCTTCCCTATCTCCCCAGATCCCAGTTTAAAAAAAAATTCTGTGTTTCCCAGAAATGGTTCATTTTAACCTTCCTCCAAAACTCATCTCCAATCCTGTTTTCTTCCTGAGGTGCTTCCTGGCCCCACGTGGTTCCACTGACACTGTATATGTTTGATTTCTACCCAGTTATTTGCATGTTATCTGCTCCTTTCCAATGTGGACTTTCCAAAGTTCCTCGAGAGCAGGGGCTGCTTTTGCTCGGCACATCAGAAGTTCTAAAGAAATGCTTCCAGATAGATGATGTTGTCTGGAGTTGTCAGTATTACCTCCCTGGCCCCGGGAACTTTGAAGGCCCCCTAAATGACAGGGTCCTGGGGTCGCTTTGCACTCAGATATTATT